>NW_027103774.1:461140-779065 GCF_902728285.1 Clytia hemisphaerica
AATTGCGTGAAAATAGAGAGAAAACGCTAGACTCAATCCGTCATCCAAAAAGTGGCACAAACCTTAAAGGGCTACATACACTACACAATATATTATGGGGCAATATTAAACAGTTATTGGACAAAGTCGAATCCAATATTTTTCATATTAGTATAGGGCATTTTGTATAATCGCTCGATTGTTTTGGTCAAAGCACTTGTTATACATTTTTGGAAAGCTAAGGGGTAGGGGAATCAAAATTATTTAGGTTCCAATTTTATTTATTTTTTCATTTTTTATTTTTTATCAATATATTAATAGCCGTAGTCTGTATGTATGTTTGTTTGTTTTTGTTTTTTGTGTGTCACTTTCGTTTTCGCAAGCAATGTTTTGTTCTTTTAAAAGATGACTTCTGCTTCTTGCTCCACAAATGTGTTGAATCAGATTTGCGCCGTTTTATAAAGACTTTGTTTTGATTGATAGATTAGAGTTTTTCTTTTTTTTTTCTTTTCTTTTTTTTTATGTTTTCGAATGTAATTAACGAGCTTATTTGATTTGAGACATTCGAATTCTTTTCAAAACAAAAGAAAATCTTTTAAACAGAATCTGTTAAAGAAAAGAACAAATACAAAATAAAACATAAGAATCACAAGAAAATTTTTTTAGAACAACAGCAACATTAAAAATAAATTCAAAAGGCGGTAAAAACTAGAGTTCTTTCTTCGTAAAAAGGGACCTTTAAACATCTATGCCGATAATTATTTTGCTGTAAATCTAAGTCATTGTTGAATTTGAAAAGTTATCGAAGTTATGAAGAAGTTATTTTATAAAAAGCAACATAAAATTGCGCTATCACGCTTTTTTGTCTGCGTGTCCTAGCTGCCTTCCGGGGGGACTATGGTTGCGAGCTGACTTTCGGCCCTGTCCCTCGGACCCTTAGCAGAATAAAGAGGAGAAGAAACAAGGGAAATTGTCTGAATTTTAATTCACTTTTTGGAACTAATTTGACCAAATTTCTATCTTTCTGGGGACAAAAAGTTGAAATTTTCCTATTTTTCCGATTCTTAGTGGGACTGAAGTTTGATTTTCCGATTTTTCAAACTGCCAGCTTTCAAAAAAGGCACCCTTAAGGCCGGCACATACCCATACCCTTCTCTTGCCTAAGTACCCCCCCCCCCCCCCCCGGCTGCCTTTTTTCGACGAATCTCGTGTCATGTCTATTATTTCACTCTGCTTATCTTGACATCAAAGTTTTCCTAAACATCAAGAACTACGGCAAACATATAACGCGAGCGAAGCGAGAAAAAAAATCTAATTGCAGAGCCGTCTCGGACGTTGCTGGTCGCCGGTATGGTGTAATTTGGGAATGACGCCCTTTTTCTGCTTTCTGATCATTTTTGCCACAAGAATCTTTTTCTAAATATGGTTAAAAGATACGTCACCCGGGAGGGATAGAGTCAAACTTTGAAGAGAATTCTTCTCTTTAATTCTGATTTCATCGTGTTTAAGCCACCTTCCCAACATCCAAAGGACTTTAAATGCGTTCAACAAATAGCTAAACCGGCGTGCGACGCCGGGTACCGGCTAGTTATTTATTAATTGTCTTTCAGGCTCTTCCATATTATTTTACAATGGCTGTTCCTCCTATGTAAAAATAATCATATTTAAATAAAAAGATAATTATATTCTATGAAAAAAGTATGCTGTAGAAACAAAACACGAAAAAAACTCAAGAGGATACTGACGGAGCTCACAAAATTGCAGATTGTAAAACCGTAAAACTGTAGAAGCAAAACACAAAACAAAACTCAAGGATACTGACAGAGCTCAGAAAATTGCAGAAAAAACTAGAAAGCATAGCTTGTTGATGTTGTAGTGTTAAATTTAGGAGAAGTTTGGTTAAGTTGTAGTTGTAGTGGCTAATCCTGTGGAAATTTCAGTGTTGTTCAGACCACCAGACTAAAATATTAAGTAAATATTGTAAATATTTTAGGTAAATATTAATAATACAACCACTTGACCTCATGATCATAGAATCTACAATATAATGGCTTGGAATACGAAAAATTGGGAAAAAGTGAGAAATGGTGCCAAGCTTGAAAAAAAAACTGAAACAACCCGAAAAACGTTGCTAAGACTTGAACATGATGAGAAATTGTAGAGTTAAATACTGCTAACTCGAACGAAGAAAACTATAAGATTGAGTAATGTATAGATTGCTGTGAGGTTACCGATTGTAGAAAGAAAAAAATTAGATATAATGTGTATAAAATATTGCCAGACTACGATCTAATAAATATTTTTTTTAAATATTGCGAATTCTTTGTGATCAGGTTCATCCCTGATAGCTCTTGGAATATCATTCAAAAGGCGACTTGCCTTGCCAAAAAATAATTTTTCCGATACATTATTTTCGTATTTAGATTCAACTTCCTCAACATTACGACTATTACGTCCAGCAACTCTTAATTTAAAACATTTTAAGTACGATGGAAGCTCATCCTGGTGAATCGATTTGTGTGCAAGTTTCAAAAGTTCAAAATGAATTTGCTGCTGGATCGGTAACCAACCAAGCTGTACTACATCCTCGATTGTAGAATATCTCAGCGTCACGAAAGCTGCAATTCTGCATAGTAGTTTATGAAGTTTTTTCAACTGGATTTGTGGCAGGTTGCAGAACAATGAACAACAGTAGTGTAATTTCGATATAAGAAGGGCTTCTGCCAGTTGCTTCCGCATACGAAATGTTGCTGTACGACGAAGATAGCGTAGCACGTATAATTTTGCGTAAACTGATTGACAGAGTTTACCGATATGAGTTTCCCAGTTTAGATTTTGATCGAATTGGGTGCCAAAAAGTTTATTCACGGTAATTCGTTCTATCAACTGGTCTGTGTGATAGATATGAAAGGTTGCGTGATCGGGGTTCATGAAATCGTGAAAGTTTGTCATTCTAAGTGTTGACAGTAGTATGATTTTGTTTTTTTGTTGTTGTTAAACGCCAGATTATTAGTGGTTGACCATTCTCTAAGTTGGTTTAAACGATGTGTTAATTTGACGATTGAAGCTGGGAGGTTTACTGTCGTACAGTGTTCATAGATAGCAGTGTCGTCTGTTTAATGGTTTGTAATCCCTCCATCGATGTTATCTTGTAGGTTAATGGTATTAATTGGTCCAAGTATAGAGCCTTGAGGTACCCCAAACGATACAGTTCCGTAGTCAGATTTTTTTCGTCAATCTAGACGAATTGGCGACGATTACATAAGTACGAAAGCATAAGCATGGCAGCACTGTTCGAAAAGCCTATCTTTTGTAGTTTTACCAGTAGCGTTTTGTAATCGACGGTATCGAATACTTGCCTAGTAATATTTGTGTAATAAGGTATTTGGTATCGATATATTTTTGAAAGACTCTACAGTATGTAATTTAATGATCTTATCAAATAAGGTTAGATTCATCTGTATACTATAAAGGCAATTGTAATACATTAGGCTCTTCCAGAAAAAAAAAACACAAAATGTTAACATTTTCATGAAAATATTTTTGCTTTCATCAAGGTAAAAACGGTTTAGTTTATGGTTTTATAGATGCTTAAAAAAAAAAAAAGTGCACAAAAATACTCACAAAATTTCGACATAAAGAATATTTTTAGGGTTGTGGATTAATTTTGGCTGTAATTTTATTTTGCAGATGGGAAGATAGAATAAAAATTACGTGGTATTTTACTTAAAATTGTATATCATCCATAGAAATTTAATCCCTGTCATTATTAATCCACGTAAGGTGAAGATTGAAAATTGAACAATATTCAAAGGCCTGAAATATCTTGGATGTTTTTATAAAAAAAACATGTAAATTATTTTGTGACATTGTCAAGAAAAGATGCTTTTGATAATATAATATTTTATTGCAGGTTAGATTTTTATTAGCTTTATCTTCTACATAGATCTCGAGAGGGAGGCTATTATAAAATATCGTGGATAGATTGAATAAAGTTTTTTTTTAATTAAAACGAACAAAATCCCCCCCTACACCAGAACTGTGAGCAATGAAGAAAGAACACCCCACGAAACTGGAACAGATTGCGTTTTTAATTTTAGTAAAGGATAATCAAAAAAAGGAGACAAAAGGAAAAATATTTAATTATAAAAAATCAAAATCAGGATAATAAAAAAAGTAGGCAAAAGGAAAAATATTTAATTACAAAAAATATTTTTATATAAAAACGCCTCGAAAAAAATACGAAGGGATATAATATTCAAGTGAGGCTAATTGAAGTATTCCGAAAGAAATGGGTAAAATGATTTTACAAATACTGCTCATAGTTGTTGCATTAACTTTCACCACCTCAGAAAAGATCATTGGCATTTTTTCAAAATGTGATGGAAATTTAAACAAGACAGATTTGCAAAGGAGAGCTGTTCTTTACCATAATGTCATTAACAAAACATTCAATCTTGCCAAAGAACGGTACTCGACATTCGACGACCTTGAATATCTAAGTTTTGATGTTTGTCAAGATCGTGAACTACTGATTCGTCTAACAACCACGTTGATATTGGATCTTGAAGTGAATATACAATTTAATGCTTCTTTAATCAAATTCAGCAATATAGGCATAGTTAATTGGAGACATCTTACTAGAAATAAAAACACGATCTTGTTTTTTATAGTTCACATGGATAAAGAAATGACCGAATTATTTTCAAAGTTGATAACGGCAAGGCGACATTCAATTGTCCTAATTATAAATCAAATCAGTAAAATAAATAATTTCAACGGTAATAAGCATCTTAATTATTATACTTTTGTTGACTTTTTAGAGCTAGAATCGAACACTTTTGCTAAACACATGGAAATCTTCAGATGGAAGCGTTTCGGTTTATTACTTTTAAAAGGACCGAAAAGAGATTCCAGTGAATATTATTCAAAAATGCATCGAAGGTTTATTGACACGATAAGCCAACAAGACCTTTTTGATACTTGCTATTTTACAGATACTATTGACATTCAAAATTCCACCAACTTTACCAGAGCTGTCGACATTTTACATCAAGATTTATCGCATAATGTTTTGGTCTTGTTTGGCGATCCTCATGATCAAATAAAGTTTGTGAAAACTGTAAACATTTATTTTTATACAAATTTTATCTGGTTCACTCACGACCTTACAGAATCTATGATAGACTCAGCTTTCCTATTTGGTGATCAAGAAAAAATAGTGATTTTCAACTACCAAACCAAAATGCGTCAATTAATCGTAAACAACGGGGGAAAATTCAAAAGGCAAATATCTCTACTTGAAAAACATTTTGAACAAAATAAAACGGTGGTCGAAACAGCATTTACCCTTTTTGATACGATCTTTGAATTTATTGGTGAAAAGGGAACAATATCACAATTATACATATCATTTCCCTTTTCAAACATTGGTGTGGTTTTTATAAGAAAGATGTCAGACTTTTTCGTATATAAGATGTACTTCTCGAACGAGGAAACGTTGTCCTTCAGTCTGAAGGAGATAAATGCGAAATTAAGAGAAGGTGTCTTTGAAACTACATGTGAATCATATCAGTGTTCACCAGGCTGGGAACAAAGCAGAGGAAAACGTTTGAAACAATTCACGAAATGGAATTCCGAATATGGGTTTACTTGTAAACAATGTCAACAAAACTTCATCAAATTCAACAAAGGAAATGTTGAAAAATGTCAGAAATGTCCTCGCTATTATCTTTCCAACGAAAATCACACTGAATGTTTTGACTCGTATCGTAAGGAATTTCTGGTCAAAAGCACAATCTATTTCACGGCTTTTGGATTAAGCTGTTTTCACATTGCATTCTGTGTTTTAACATTGATAATCTTTATCATATATCACAAAACACCCATTGTTAAAAGCTCAGATTTTATACTGACTGTAATTCACTTGTTTACCTCAATCCTGCTCAATGCAGCTTTTGTGATAGTTCCTCATACAGAACCGAGTATGTTCACTTGTTTTCTAGATGCTATTATTGCTGGGAACTTATACACGTTTTTCATTGCAATAGTTCTCATGAAATCACACAAAATATTGACTGCTTTCAATTCAATGCACAAATTGTCAACAAAAAGCAAACGAAACACGATTATCCAGCAATGGTTTACAATTCTCATTTTGACCATCTCTTCAGTTGTTTTGACCATTGTTGCTATGGAAACGCAACCCATTATCGTTCAATCTCGGAGACAAATTGAAGACAAAGTTATATTTCTATTTTGTAGGAATGTGCTTCCAAAAACAATACAATTTGGATTTTCAGGACTTTTACAGGTGGCCACATTCATTATAGCATACAAAGGAAGAAATTTACCGGACATTTTTAATGAATCAATGTCTCTACTTTATGCCTCTTTTGCGTCAACCATGTCCTTTGCAGTTATGTTTACATTGCTAAGATTCAAAAGTAAAGATCCACATTTCCAAGTATTATTCATGTGGCTTTCCACGTCGTTGACTTCGAGCATTTATACTTTGTTATGTTATGGCAAGAAACTTTTTATCGTTCTCTTTAAGAAGGAGAAAAATACCTTAGAATACATTCGACAAAAGACGTTCCAGTCGAATTGTAGGAATGTTCTGAAACCAAACGAAGAAGAAACTAGGATGTAATTTTTTTATTGAGATTAATGTGGATATGCAATGATGAATTGAGTCCCGAAAGGGGTCTAGAGGGGCAACTTTTGTATGAGAAATGAAGTCACTTATTTCCCATCTAAAATGCGTGACCGGCGTTGTTTTTATACAATCAACGTCAGATTGAAGATCAAATAATCTGTCATAAATACACTATTTAGAGATGAATTGCGTGAAAATAAAGAGAAAACGCTAGACTCAATATGGGGCAATATTAAACAGTTATTGGACAAAGTCGAATCCAATATTTTTCATATTAGTATAGGGCATTTTGTATAATCGCTCGATTGTTTTGGTCAAAGCACTTGTTATACATTTTTGGAAAGCTAAGGGGTAGGGGAATCAAAATTATTTAGGTTCCAATTTTATTTATTTTTTTATTTTTTATTTTTTATTATTTATTAATTGTCTTTCAGGCTCTTCCATATTTTACAATGGCTATTCGTCCTATGTAAAAATAATCATATTTAAATAAAAAAATAATTATATTCTATGAAAAAAGTATGCTGTATAAACATAACACGAAAAAAACTCAAGAGGATACTGACGGAGCTCACAAAATTGCAGATTGTAAAACCGTAAAACTGTAGAAGCAAAACACAAAACAAAACTCAAGGATACTGACAGAGCTCAGAAAATTGCAGAAAAAACTAGAAAGCATAGCTTGTTGATGTTGTAGTGTTAAATTTAGGAGAAGTTTGGTTAAGTTGTAGTTGTATTGAAGTGGCTAATCCTGTGGAAATTTCAGTGTTGATCAGACCACCAGACTAAAATATTAAGTAAATATTGTACCGGGTGCTGCACCACAAAAAAGTTTCTCTCTTTAAACTAATTTTCTCGAAATCTCCAATTTCTGAAAGAATCATTGCTCCGGCCTAGGAGCCTTTAATTCTCTCTTCCGACAATGGTTAAGACATTTTTTGTCTGTTTATCTAATCCGATGATCTATTCCGATTTAACAAAAACGGATCACTGATTCCGATAACAACAACACAGATTTTTTACAAACATATCACTATGAGAATTCAATAAAGGATACTGAAACACAGTTCCTGTGTAAATTTTAACAAGATTGGAGAAATTTTCACAGTCAGACAGTGTTATGGTTGAAAATTATCATTTTTGGACTTTGTTGTAATTTCATCGCGGCTCTGGCGACCGTTCCTTTTGATTTTTCAAACCCGACACAGATTTTTTACAAACATATCACTATGAGAATTCAGTATAGGATACTAAAACACAAATCTTGTGTAAATTTGAACAAGATTGGAGAAATTTTCACAGTATTATGGCTGAAAATGATCGTTTTTAGACTTTGTCGTAATTTCGTCACGGCTGGCGACCGTTCTTTTTGATTTTTCAAACCCGACACAGATTTTTTACAAACATATCACTATGAGAATTCAGTAAAGGATACTAAAAGACAATTCTTGTGTAAATTTGAACAAGATCGGAGAAATTTTCACAGTGTTATAACTGAAAATGATATTTTCTGTCGTAATTTCATTGGCTGGGGCGACCGCTCCTTTTGAACATTTTTCAAACCCGAAACAGGTTTTTTCCAAATATAACACTATTTATTACATACACCCTATTGTACCATTTTATTTGGTTTATCCTACTCTTCTCCAAGTATTATCCCAGCAGAAAAAATAATGCTTAGCTAAAAACCCGTGGCTTAATGGGATAAACTTTTGCGGGGATTAAATTTTGCTGATTTCGCGGATTTGGGTGTCATCCGCGAAATTAAGTCTCAATGGAAATTTGGAAAGGCCTCATCTGCGAAATATTTCTAAACAAAACTCAAAATTTGTCAAACAAATACTTTTTGAATGTTTACTGGCATCAAAGAAGTGCTAATAATGTGTACATATTTCAACAACCAAAATGCACGATTTGACAGTTAAGTCACAAAATCGTGAAAATATTGCCACCCAATAATGCCACCCGCGAAATTAAGTCCCCGCAAAATTTTTAAATTTCGCGGGTATGCCCAATCGCGAAAGTTTATCCCATTAACGAAATTTTATCCGGACAATCAAAAACGGCGCATCATGGCTTCGCTATTGGCAAGTTTAGAAAAAAATAAATTTATAAGAACTTGGAAATATTGACTTCTAAATGTTTATCTCCTTTAGCTCCAATTTTGAACTTTTTAGTTGAGGATGAGTGGGCGGGGGATGGGCTTGGTTATTTAAGCAAGAAAGTGCATGTGTAATCACTTAGAAGAGCTAACCTTCCAGCTGGTTTATTTATTCGTTAAGATTATTTCTCATACTCGCTCTGCAATAGATTTATTGCTTTGCTTTCTGATCTGTTCTTATTAGTAGTTTGTGGGCAACGTTCGAACACAACTAACTCAACAAGCTCATCTTTCACATCTTTTAATCTCTAAAGCCGGAGCTTCCAGCGCAGCTGGTTTATTCTTATTTCATTGGAAAGAAGAAAGATAAACTTAAATTTTGATCGAAAAATCTTATTATTTGACGAGGGATTGCCAAGTTTACATGCCTTTTTTAGTCCAAATATTTTCTTACAGCACCTGACCCCAAGAATGTATTTGAAATTTGAATCAGACCTGAGAGATCTAGATTTGCATTTAAAAAAATATTGAATGTTTTAAACGAAATTTTGAACTCCCAAAATCCTTTCCCAGGGGTTAGTTTCATTACTTTTGATAGGTAGGCTAATATTTTTGGTCCTTGAAGTTGACTCACATTTTTGTTTTAACCCCCAGAATGTAGGTTTGGTTTTATGGCTTTAAATCTAGTAATATTAAAATGTTGATATTTTTTCGATTGAATTAATTATATAACAGGAAATTTTAGAAATATTTTATGCCAAAACAATATTCTAAAGAGCTTTTGTTATTCTGAAAATTGTTTTTTTTCGCTTTTTAACCCCCAGAATGTAGGTGAAAAGATTCGGTTGCTCAGACCGAAATTTCAGTATTCATCGGAAATTTTTGTTCTCTAAGTGAAATTCATACTTTAGAAATACACTCTGACAAAAAATTAACAAAGATATTAATTTTATCGTGCTACAAATGATGAAAAGTAAAAGAAAGGACGAAAAGAAGAGACAAGAAAGTTGTTTTTATTTTGTAGGTTGAAGATTCTGTGTTAAAATATGTGAATAATGTAACAACACCCCTGCCTCGCAGCCCCGGTGGAACTTTTCCCACATCGGTTAAAAATTTTTCTACTAAATTCCCAATGGGGATAGAAATTCTATTGTTCCAAACTTAGGCAAATTTTCTGATTTGGCTGGGGTCCCAGCGGGTCTGGGACACGTCGTAAAAGCTTAGGATGCCAACATTAATCATCTCTCAGGAAATACTTTCATGTTATGAAAGTACAACAAAAAAGTTTTATATAATTTGACAGACTTTTTATGTCGGGTTATAAAGGCTCCCAAATTGTAGGTCAGCTAACCCCAAAAGGTAGGTCAAACATTTCGTCAAAATATCTAACTTAGAACAATAAATATTGAAATGGACTATTTTCCACATTTCCTTAGTTCATTAGGAATAAGAAAATACCCTATCATCATAACTTAATTCCAATAGATTTCGATTTAGAGAGGATTTATTTAAAAAATGTCTCAATTCGAGTAGTATCCAATCAACTTCGATTCAGATTTTCGCCTGAAAAAATTAATTCAAGTTAAAATTTTCTGTCCAGAAATAATCAGTAATATGTAACAGTATGCTCTGAAACAACTTTTTATGAAGTTGAACTATCGTTAGGGCTACCATGCTAAAAATGAGAAACCTACATTCTCGGGGTCAGGTGCTGTACACTGATATCAGAAAAACTGAATCTCGTCTCATCTAATTTCTAAAGCTTAAATGAGCCAATAAGATTTTACCAATGGATAAAAGAGCTCATTAAAAATGCACGATATATGAGTTTATGAGCATGCATATATCGTAACTTTTTTAATCGTGGGGCGAGCTTGGTTACAATAGCATACTTCTCATGTTTCTTTACACCTCCATGGTCTCAGGCAAAAATCATAGGGTCAAAAATTAATGAAAATTTTAGCTTGAGAAAACGGAGACCTGTTGTATATTTTTGGAAAGCTCTCAAAAATTTAAGATTAGAGATATATTGCAAGTATAGATGATTTTTGTACCTAACTGGAGATATAAACCTAAGCTTAAAATACTGGAAAATAAGGAAAGCTTAATTTTAAACTTTTAATTTGGCCCAAATTGTTAGTCGGCCCAAATTTTAGTCAGCCCAAATTTTTAGTCAGCCCTAATTTTAGTCACCAAGCCAACATTTGGTCACTTAGGGCCGACTAAGTTTTAGTCGATAAGGTATCCTTGTTATCATCGAAGAAGAAAATTTGATTCAATTTTTTTCAGATTATTTTTCGCAGCATAAACTTTCGCGAATTACCCTTTCAAGTATTTTCAAAGACATTTATATTCGCGAAAAAGGCCAAAATTCCCGAAAATTGTAAAAGTTTCTGCTCGTGAAAGTTTGCACGCCTAAAGTAGTTTGCTCTTATATAAAAACGTATAATGGTTTCATACCAGAAAGGCTCACAAGAAAAGGTTTGTTTTAATTTGAAAAATCACCCGTTGTGTGGGAAGGGAGTTTGAAAATAGGCTTGACATTATTTTAACCGAGTCAAACGGGATAAAATACAATTGAGCCTCTCTAACTCGAGCTTGCACGGGGAACACCATTTTTCGAGTCAGGGGAATTTCGTGTTAGGTTTATAAGGCATTGTTAACTGAAAGGACGAGAAAACTTGTTTGAATTAAGAAGACATTCGAGTAAAAGGGACTCTACTAAGGGGTTAGGTCAAAAGACAGTTCTTCTTACTCCTGCGAATGTTTTTTAGTTTAGGAAAGATTTTTACTTTATCATAAATTTTAGCAAAATCACGTTGTACTATTTTTAGAAATTTTTATCATTGCAAATACTATCCTACAAAAAAAAACAAAAAAACAATAATGACCGGTTTGTGAGGGCTATGCTGAGAAATATTGCCCGAGGCCATGGATTTATTATACAGACTCTGGATGAACATCGAATGAAACGGTGGAGAGCAAAGTTTTGTCTTTCTATTGTTTCAGAAAACAATTGATGTTCTAGCTTTGTCCGCAAAGGACAACTGTCATGGCGGCTCGAAGGACTCTGATTTTGGAAAATGATTACATAATACTCTTATTCTAAAAAGTTCTCTAACTTTTTCTGATCGTACTTTTGCTGGCTAAAAGTTTGAAAATAAATGCTAGAATACCAAGCGAATACATTAATTTATGAAATCTGGTGTGAAAAAAACATCAGACGAGTAAAATCAAACAAAATGCTTATAATGACACGAAATTTTGAATTGGGAATATCTTTCCAATATATCTCCGAGAAGAGCTGAGATTGACATATATTAGACGTGAGTCTCATAGCTCCACTGTGGTATGAAAATCTATTGGTGGCACGTAGTGGCACGGTGGATTTTTTGAGGTTGAAGTTTAAAAATTTCTGGTGTCAATATTCAATTTCTTATACATAGCATGTTTTTGTATCTTTCTCGAAATTTAAAACGTCATAAAGACGTATAATTAGTAATTAATTAGATGAGTTTGAATCTCGGAGGAGAACTTAAAGTCTCATTTGGGAGTTGGATAAGTATATTTTGATAATAAATGCAATTAAAATGCTACGAAAAATCATTTAATGGTGGAAGGAGGGTGAACAATAATGTAATTACTGCGGATAAGGCTTGTACATGAGAAATTGGTAAAAATCAACCTGTTTTTTTTCCAGTGTCTATAATAATTCCATGCCGAGGCTAAGTAACGACCGAGCTTGCGAGATTGTTATGTTGACCGAGGGCAATATTTCACAGTACAGCCTGAAAAAACTGGTAATTATAAAATTCTAAAGTAGGAGTAATAGTGAATCGAAAAAATTATAAACAGGCTTTCATCAACGCATTATTGACACTTGACCACTTTATTGAACGAAGGAATGAAATAAAAGTGTCGGATGGACAATGTCTTTTATATCAATTTCTTTTATATCAATTTAAGCCCAATATTGAAGGCCAAAACTCAAAATTCTGTATAAATATCAATAATTACGTTAAGTTTGGTCAGTGGACTTTTCGCTGCCATACGTGTCAGTAGAATAGACGTCGGCACAAATTACTGTTAGTCCAGGTTAGTCTCATGTTGTCACAAAACCATTAGATAAAAAAAAAGATTCCTCTGGCTTTGCACAACCCTCTGAAAAGGGTGTCATAATACCAACAAAAAAAAGGGAAGGAAAAATTTTTTTACTTCCCTCTAATTATCATTAACTTGTGATAAAACGCAACTTTTGAATAATTTTTAGATCCATCAAAAGTATTCTCCATCCATTGAAATCCAATGATGATTTGGTCATGAAAATCTCTAGATAAACATGGACATGCAAAGCCTTGTACTTGCGAATGAGATGTGCTTCGAGTGTAACTACAATGGTTCCTGTGCTGATGAGTAAAAATAAGCTTTCTTGTGATACAGGCTTTTTTATAAGAACAATTTATATAAGAACACTTAGGCTTTGCTGGCCAAAATGTTAAGAACAAAAAGTTGAGAATATTAAGCCTTTGCAGTCAGAAAAATGGACTAAAATGCTCACAAAGTGGTAAAAATAAGAACATGTTAAGAATATGCTCAGACTTAAAACTTAAAAAGTTAACAACATCCGAAGGCTGTTTTTATAAAAAAACGTGCTTAAAACACAACAACAAACGTGTATAAAAAGGAGGCACAACTCTATGTTGACAAAGCAGAATAAAAACGAAAGAATTTCTCAAAATTGGTGCTACTCGCTTTGCTAGGAATTTGGAAAAAGAACAAACTACTTTATCGGGGAAAACTTTCCCCGACGAAGTTTTCCCCGATAAGGTATTACCGCACCGGGTGGGCTACAAAAAAGTTTCTCTCTTTTAAACTAATTTTCTCGAAATCTGAAAGTTTTAAAAGAACCGTTCCTATTTCATTAGAAAGAAGAAAAATAAACTTAAATTTTGATGGGTCATTTATTGAATTCGATTCATTAGATCAAAAGTTATGCTCAATTGAATAAAAAAGTTACTTTCGGAAAATGCTCAAAAACGTTAAAAATCGACCTATCAAATTAAACAGAAGCATAATTATACGATATATCAGTATTTTCGTTTCAGTCATTAAAATGATAATTAGCTGTCAAAAATGCCTTTTTGTTATTTAAAGGAAGGTTGAATTTCAATGAAAGGAAAAAAATTCGTCGAAAAAGGCCAAATAATCTGGTAAAATTCATAAAAATACATTAAATATGGGTTTCGAGGTAGATCCAGCCTTACATAGACTTTATCCAGTCTAGAACCAAAAATCTGAGGAAAATTTCAGTAAAGCTAAATTAAATTGATTTTGATGAAGATTTTAAATCCTTTCGACCCTTCAGTTTCAAAATTTATGTGTTTTTTACTGAAAAATGCTCTTAATCATGTAAAGCCTATTGCGATTGCTAGTTTTTTAATAAAAATTTTGATAGGTCGATTTTAACGTTTTCGGGCACTTTCTGAAAGTAACTTTTTTATTCAATTGAGCATAACTTTTGATATAATAAACCGAATTTATCAAATGACCCATCAAAATTTAAGTTTATCTTTTTTCTTTCCAATGGAATAAGAATCATTCTTGTAAAATTTTTCGATTTCGAGAAAATCAGTTTCAAAGAGAGAAACTTTTTTGTGGCGCACCCGGTATAAAAGAACAAAAGGGTTTGATTGCTAAATTATTAAGAGTAAGTTAAGAACATAGGCTTTGCAGACTCACAAAAAAGTGAAAAAAAGAACATTTTAAGATCTTTTTTAGGCTATATAAAAAAGTTATTTTCTTTGCTATATTTTTTAGTTGTTTTCTGATTTCTAAGAAATTGAGTAACTTTAGTAATTTTTTTTAGATCCATTTTGAGGGTATAGATTTCTCAAGCTTTATCATAAAGTAACCATTTCTGACACTTTGAAGTGAAATTACTTATTTGTTTTAAAGTCGTTTTTTGTTTGAATGTAAATCCCGTGTATCATTTTTTGCATGTGTTGGTTTAAATATTCATTATGAACCATTTGCTGGTGGATCTGAAGGGCGGAACTTCTAAATTTATGACAGGAGGACATGAATGAGGCATTTTGTTCCGGACCCTTACCGGGACTAAAACGAATAAAACAAAGGAAAATTTCGTGAATTTTACGACTCTTATTGGGATAAATTTGACAAATTTTGACCAAATTTCGATCTTTCCGGTAAAACGTTTAAGTTCTCCTATTTCCCCGACCCTTATAGGGACTGAAATTTGATTTTCTGATTTTTACAACACTTAGTGGGACTTTGGAAATCCAGAAAAGGTACCCTTATATGTGGCACATGCTGTACCCTCCATTTGCCATTTTTCCCAATCACAGATTCCCCCACTACACCCACTAGTCAAGCTTTTAACACGCGGGAATATCAAACTTTACTTCCTTTTATTAAAGTTTTTGTAAAGTATTACGGTCCAAAACATTTGTCCAGGATTAGACAGGTTTTTGGAAACAATACTATATAGTCAAAAAATTTTAAAGAAAATCGCTAGTTCAAACTTTAAAGGCTTATTATCTCCGGATCTAGAAGGAGTTAGAAGCTCGTTTATAGCCCGTTGAATAGCTTAGAGTCTCCTCTTTCTTTTAGGCGCCTTCAGCGCCGTCCGATTCAGAAAGGGCGGGGTGGGCGGCGGCTAAGGGGGGGGGTAGGTAAGGGAAATTAAAGCAATGATAGAAAAGTGCCGAAGGGTTAAACTTCAAACTAATTCGCTGGAGGACAGAATCAAGTTAATCAAGGCCAATTTTGGAGGTTCTTGGATCACTCGTTGACCAAAAATGGTCAAAAAACGGTCAAAATCTTAAAAAAGTGGATTTTTGTCAAATTTTTGCATTTTTTTACTTTTTAGCTTAAAATCTCGCTGAAAAGACTCACTTTTGATGTTTTTTTGCTTGGCCATTAAGCCCTATCCGATTCCTACAAGTTAGACCAAAAATGACGATTTCTAACTCAAACTAGGCATTACAGGAGGGCTTCGCCCTCCTACATAGCCCATGTCTGATATATACGACATTAGCACTAAAAGGGTTAAGGAACATTGTTGTAAATTAAATTTGAAGGTACCTGTGTATGTTCGTCGAATATACGTCAACCATTAGTGAACCTCCTTAAAGGAAGAAATTTGGCGGGAAGAAAATTTGGTGGATTTGGCGGATTTGAAATCAAGTTCCCCCAAAAATTTATTTTTTCTGCCATCTGCCAAATTAAATTCCCGCCAAAATTTCTTCCTTTAAAGTACATCTAAAACATGTAAAAGTTATCGGAATACGGGTGTATTTTCTGGAAAGCTGAATCTTCTACAATCATGGTCGTAATATTTGAGAAAAAAGAGAAATTCCTACGAAATCTTGTAACCACAAACGATTTGGAAGCGCTCTAAATTAGGTTGGAAAGGTAGAGCCTGGGGGGGCACTCCAGGTAAGTGACCTACCGGACGTGCGGCCCTCAAGGGTAGGTTTTTTGGACTTTGGAAAGTGCACTGTAAGGGTTGATTTGTGAGCAAGTGGGAAAAAGTGCACTGTAAGGGTGTAAAATTTGAGAAAATACCAAATTTTGAGGTCAAATTTGAGAAAAATAGCACCATAAGGGTCGATTTTCAGCCAAATCTTTCTTCCACTGTAAGGGTCCGATTTTAGAGACCTGATTTTTGGCCGAACGTACGGTTGTTTTCAAAATCGAATGCCCTCTCCCCCCGGTGGGTAGAGTTTTAACTCTGAGTTTTAACACTAGACTTAAGACTAAGGATCCAAAAGTTCAAAAATAGTCCAATAGGGCTCAGAATATAGCGTGAACTTTTGGATGTTCTTATTTTAAGAAAGACGTGTAACATTTTTGACCAAGCGGTAACGTTATTCGATTCTGAATCGCAACTTATATTGCATGAACTATTTTCTGGGTGTGCGTAGCCCCTAGGCAGTTTTAGACCACGTCGAACTTATCAGAGGAAGAGATTTGTAATTGTAATTTCATTGTCTTTTAACGAGCGTTACACTCCTTCGCATCTCTCCGAGTTACTTGCTCTATTGTCTTAAACCCGCCAGTCCGTAGCGTACAGCTGAGTCCCTTAGCCATTGACTCTGTTAAACGAATCGGAAGAACAACTAAAAGTCTCAGATTACTGAACTATCCACATTAAATTTCGACTCTCTACAGACATGATGAAAAACGTCATTAATCGTTTTTTGAACGTTGGGTGTACGTTAATTTATTAACCGTGGGGTCCTTAATGTCTTTCTGTTACGCACGAAAAAGGCGTGAAAATTAGACCCGTTAGAAAATCCCGTTTGATATACTATAAGAGGAGATAATGAGATTTAGAATTGAATATCGTAAGACTTTCGTTAGCAACTATAACAGCTCAAATGAAACCTTTTTGATTATAATCCTTGTTAGCGCCAATTCGAGGTTGATAATTGATGTTGATCACGCGAGTGTTTGCTATATGTTGAAAAAACTTTAAAAACAAACCCAAGAGTAACATCGTAACACGCTTTTTCTTTTATAAGAATTTACTTTGTAAAGAATATTCATGATGGAAACTGTCCAAAAAAATAAGAATATGCTAAGAATTTCATGATCGTGAAATTTAGACTGAAGCTACTAAGAATACTATTTTTAGAGCATTTTACCATGAAATTGCCAATTGTTCGCCAGCAACGCTAAAAAATAATCACAAAAATGCCCAACTCTTGCTTGACTTATATATTCCATGCTACATTAAGGCTGGGTTTGCATCCTAACCTAAGAATACCGTAAAGATATTTCAGAATGATTATTTTTCCTCAAAAAGTTAAGAATATTCATGTTGAGTTGAAAAAATACCATTCTTATTAAAAAGCGTCTTTATTTCTATAATTTCAAACTTCTAATAGTGCATTAACAATACTCTGGACTTATTTCTTGCTAAGTCTTGTTAAACTTTGACTGCCGGGAAGTAGTCTTGGTTTAAAGAAATTTTAGAGTTTACTTCTTCTGTCTGAACTTTGCGTGTTAATGATTTTTGATAGTGCTGAGTCCATAAGAAAAAATACAAAAATACCTCCAAACTTTAAAAGAAATTGGTAACTTGATTTAGTAATTTTCTGTTCGTTTTTCTCCCAAGAGGGTCTAGCGGAAAGGATTTGCTGTGTGCTCAGATAAAGCAAAAATAGAGTCTGTTGTATAACACCGACCCACTTTTCAGCGCCATTCAGGCTATCTGAAAGCCTTCAGTGAACCCGGGCTATGCAAGCTCGGGAAAATATATATGCGCAAAGTCAGGGCGTTAGGGTGGTTTACGGGAAAAAAAGTGGCGGTAAAGTTTGGAACAAACACTGTAAACACCTCCGCCACTGTTTACTCCACCCCGGCCCCGGGCTAACCACCATTTTCAAAATTAATCACCCATTTTTAGTGATCTTGTGTAGACGATAGGATCGTTTTAGCCGCTTTAGCTAAATTCAAAAAGGGAAACTTTCTTAAAGAAATGGGGGAAGGTCAAAATTATAAAAAGGCGTTAATAAAGTGACTCAATATGACCTTCGATAACCTTGAATTTGCATCATTTTTTCTTTCACGGAAGTTGGAATAACTGCGGTATCTTCTCTGTGCTTTTTTTACAAATAAAATAAAGATTTATGAGGATTTAGGAAGGCTGGCTGTAGACTATTCTATAGTTTAAGACGAATTACTATCTAAGAAAAAAGCCCAAAGCCGAAAAAAATTTTTTTTGCAGAAAAGCGTTTACAGTCAGTAGAATTTCTGAAACACTCCTGCCGATTTTTCCCGTATAACGCCATAACGCCATTCCAACCGCCGTATTTTCCCGCCTTTACTATCACCGTAACGGACGATAACATCGTCTAGGCTGGCTTTTGATTCCACTGTTGGGTTGTTATAGCGCATATTACAGCTCCTCTCTCAATGAGATATGGGTCCCAATAGTGCAAAGTTTTTCCTAAAATATAACAATCTTGTCAATGGTCCGATGAGAAATTTTTGCCTGGCCTAATTCGCGGGTCCCCTCTCAAAAAAAATTTCAAATCATATCTACTTTCGAACCGCAATCACATGTGGTAAAAATTTCCTAAAGATTGGCAGTCCCATACTATATTCTGCAAAAAACATGGCATATATAAATTTGCTTTATGTCAGTTTATGTAGAAACGTCTGTAATACCCGGGCAATACCCAGAATAATTGTTTACTATATGACGTCATGAAACCAGATATTTTGATTGACAGGTCATTCTGAAATCGAAATGTAATTGGTTATCGTTTTTAGTACGTAAATTCGCACAGCATGTTGGGATAAATATTGAACTTCTCTTTAAGGATTTTCGACAAGGCTTAGCGACAACTTGTTAATTGATAACGTGTTTTACTAAAGCTTACAAACCATATTATCTAGGCCTTAAGCGCTGAAAGTCTTATTTTGATTTTTGCAGGCTTGTACTTAAGACGTCTTTGGAGACAGCTAAAATCTTAGGATAAGAAGCAAATTTGATTTTTTGGTTGTAACGAAATCTAAAGTTTGATCAGATAGAATTGCGAAATTTTAGATACTATTTTTGTCAATAGTTTTAGGAAGATAACTTTTAAAATATTGATATATGGTTCTGGTTCTCCACTTAATCGAGTACTCTTATGGCATTGATTTACCACACTTGTTTTTTTACTATTTCTGTCAGAAATATTCGTTTAGAGAGCGATTTTTAATCTTTCCGTAATTTGGATCGACGCATGAATGGATCTGCGAGGGTCACTGACTTTTATAAATCCTGAGCTATATCTGCCTTCTTCGATATTAGTTCTTTTTAAAGTGGTGCCTGCAAAGAAACTGTTATATTGAAATTTTGCCTAACCTTTAACGACGCCTAACAAATGCACGTTTTTTTTATAAGAGCAAACTATATCTGGACATAAGACTTCTATGGCCGAAACATTTAGAACAAGTTAAAAACTTTCCGGACTCTAAAACACCCAATTCTCAAGAAAATGGACAAAAATACACAAAAATGGCAAAAACAAACATAAAAAAACGCGTATCATTTCAAAGAACTCCGATAAAAAGATTTTGGGTGGCCGAGATGGGAGAAAATGCCTTCAGGCTTTATATGAAACTCAGTGATGATAAGTAATGGCAGGTAATTTACTTTAGCTGAAAAGAAAAGCAACAAATTTTGTATCTTTCGTTTTTTAGATTTTGTATATAATCACAAACACTAAAGATTTACAAACGCATTTTATGAGGAAAGAGTAATTCATGATGTCAGTATACAAGATTGGATTTATCGTTGCTTTGACAACTTGTTTCGTGTTTGGTTCAACTGAAGCTTCCAAGCAGAAATTTGGTGAGTTTTTTTTTTCTTTCGTCCTTCTTTTGCTTTCTTTGTATATTAAGTTTTAAAGTGTGTCCAAAAAGAAAGCGGACAAATTTTTATATAAAGTAAAAATCCTCAAAATTCATTATCTAAACTGAGCTTAGACTATTTGAAATAAGCTAAAAATTCTCTGTTCAATCAATAGATATTCGATTCCCAAAATGATTGAATAGGTTTTGGAGATTGAATACAAGTATACAAGTCATAAAATTTCGCATATAAATTATAATGATTTTACTTTATATAAGAATGTGAAAATACTCTCAAAAAAGTTGCTCTCCCTGACCCAGGCCCCCCTCCTGTCACCATGCTACTGATCGTAGAATGTTACGCCTTAGTTACTTTTGGTAACGCTTCGACACTGGCATTGCTTAGAAAAACTGATAAATTCTAAAGCTTTTTGAACAACAGGAAATTCAAATTATTAGAGCTTAAAAAGTCAACGGGCTTATGCAAACTGAACTTTTAAAAATAGTAACATAGGGTCTTTGCAAGCAAATAAAAAAAATCATGATTTAGAAAACAGGGATGACACGAATTGGTTGTTCTGTTTGCTGTTAGATTAGACAAAACATTTAAGATTTTATATTCATACATTAGGCAGGACGAACATTTCCAGAGGGTAATCCGGGAAAAATTTCCAGGGGGTGATTTTTATATTATAAGTAAGTTAAGATTATGATCTTTACCCAGCCGACACACAACGCTGTTTCAACGTTCATTTAACGTTCATTTAACGTTATATGAACATTAGAATAACGTTAAAACAACGTTCTGTGCCAGCTGGGTATCATACCACCCGAAAAGACCGGAATTCGACCCCTGTTCCGTTATTTTTATAAGCAGACATGAATTAAAATCTACAAAACACTGCATTATGCCTGAATGTTGCGCAAGTATGAAACACCGTACAGCTATTGTAATTTAGTTCTTTATTTTTTGATATAAACAGACATGGGTTGAATTCTGGCTTTTTTGGGTGTTTCCGATCCCAGCTGGCACATAACGTTTTTTCAACCTTTATCTAACGTTCACAACGTCAATATAACGTAAGATCAACGTTGAAACAACGTTGTGTGCCAGCTGGGATAGGAAAACTGACATAATCTCAACTTACACATTTCAAGAGTAGGGGTAGCTTGGCGCCAACGCCAAACCTTTATAGAGACTGGACTAAAATACACGTTCTTTTTTATAAGAACAAACTATATAAGAACATAAGTCTTCGATGACCAAAATGTTAAGAACAAGGTAAGAACATATTAAGGCTTTGTGGATTCGAAAACACCCAATTTCTCAGGAAAATGGTCAAAAACATTCACACAATGGTCAAAATAAGAACATGTTAAGAGCATTTTTAGGCTTAAAACTCAAAAAGTTAAGAACATCTGAAGGCTTCAAAAATTTTGGATGCTCTTATAATAAAAAACGTGTATCACCATCATCATAGAGGACTTTATTGTGTCATAAATTTGAAAATTCCGTTCTTTGGATTCCACAAAAACAGAATAGTGCTGTTATCCATAAATTACACGCTTTTTTATTTATAAGAACAATTTCATAAGAACACCAGCCTCACATTTGGTAATCAAGAATAGTCTCAGGCTCAGCCAAGACTTTACTGATTCTTATAAAAAAGTGTGTATTTTTGCGAAATCTGTCGCGGCCAGTTGGCTTATATATTATCAGGGTCAGATTAGGCCATTTTCTAAGAAGTTATTTAGCGGTGAGATTTGAACACATCATATGATAAAGAATGTAGACTTTCTTTTCAATATTTTTGAGACGCGGTGTTTTCCGGTCGTCTAGCCCGGTTCCTTTGACTGGATTTAAACTGTAGTAAATATTAGATTTATCATCAACAAAAGTGTTTTGTTTAGCCTATACTAGACGTCACCCGCGTTTTTTTTACGCAATTAACGAAATGAAAAATCCCAGTTTTTAGTGAGGTGCTCGCTATGTTTTCTTTCACTCGAACAATTATTCAAACATTATAATTTCCGCTTTGTTTCCGCTCGTTTTCGGGTTTCGATTGTTAGTATTTATTTATATGGTGTTACCATCCGTAAAGGCCGGTCTCCACTTGCCCGCGCTGCGATCGCTCTTCTTTGAGCAAAGCTTCCACGCTATTGGTCAAAAGAAAAATGAAGCAACTCCATTGGTGCGATATGACGTAACGATCGCGCGCTTGAAAAAAAAGTTGAAATACATTCAACTTTTTTTCCAAGCGCGCGCTGCGTTTTTATGACGTAATCTTTTCTCCAAGCAAAAATGATTGAAGCCAAAGTTGCGATCGCAGCGCGCGCAAGTGGAGACCGGCCTTTACAGGGATATTAAGGGCGGGAAAATATACATGCGCAGAGTTTAGAGTAGACTATGCTATAGTCTAAGACGAATTCTAATAATAAAGAATAACCTCGAACACACAAATTAGTAGCGAGCACCTTACCAAAAACCGGGATTTTTTATCCCGTTTCTTAGTGAGTTCCACTTTGATGATTTTTGAAAAATAGAAGCCTTTCAAGTGCTTTGACGCAGATTCGATTTTTTCACTACTGCAAGAGCTTTAAAAGTTTAAAGTGACGTCAAAAAATCGAATGTTTGGAGCCCGAAAACCTGGGCTCAAAATATTCGAAAAAGTGGAAAGTGGAATAGACGTTAATTGCGTAGAAAAAACGCGGGTGACGTCTAGTATAGGCTAACAAATTAGCAGTCAGGCGGAAATTTTGTCCGCGGACGATAGCATCGTCTAAGTTTAGAGCCGTTATGGCGGTTTACAGGGATAAATCGACAAGAGAGTTTCGAAGAAACGATTAGTAGACTCTTTCCGGCAAAAAAATCCGTTTGCGAATTTTCTTCGGTTTTTGGCTGTTTTTTTACATACAGGTGAGTTGCTTAGACTATAGCATAACCTAGTGTTTATTTTGAATGCACAAAGAACAAAATCTCAGTCATAACAAAATGAGAGAGAGCTCAAAATACAATTTTGTGAATATACGCATTAAAACTTTCTACTAGTAGAAGTATTCATAGTTGTGTTTCGACTCGATACTTTTTTTCGGGACACCCTGTATAGAACATATTGGGATTTTCTGACTTGATTACTTTGATTTTAAACTTTTAGTGATCAAAACAGTTTTGATTGCAAACCACTTTAAAAAGAGGGATAAGTGTCAATTAATAATATGTGCATTAAATTTGATATACTTTTCTTTTCTCCTATGTTCTTCCGTTGATCAAAGCTTTTAGAACCTCATAAAAGTTCTTTTAATACTGCAGTGAAAAATCCTTTGGTTTGTACCTTTTATTTTTTCTTATTGCAATACCCACTTTGTACTTTGTCGACCGACTCTGTCAGCCGACTCGGTTTAAAGGTTTTATTTTTACATAAGTGTTCCCGTTTCATACCTGACACATATTTCATATCAGGGCAATGTCTGCCTTTTGTTATATTATGCTGATTAAGCCAAAAAATTTTTCTTATCCTTTTTCTGACCAATTTTGTTCCACAAAGCTTGTGAATTAAAATTGATGAGTAAGCAAACGAAAAAAAGTATATTTTATGTAACCATTCTTTAACCTGATGCATCATTTAATCAGATCCATCATCTGACGAATATACTATCTCGATTTCGTAAGGATAGCGCTCGTTTCAAAGGACTGGGAATGACAACAAAGTTGCACGATTGCGTGGAAATAGGTTGCCGTACTGGAAAAAAGGATAACTTTTTAAGATCGCGGCACTTGACTATGTTATGACTCTTGTTATGAAAGTGGATATTTTCCTTAGATGGTTAATTTTCAAACATCTTCAGAAGTTAACCATGCCCGTATGAGGATCTTGACAGTCTGTTATCAGGTTACCATTCTTCTACTGAGGTATACCATAATTAACGTTTTCATAAAAGTGACACGATTGAACAATACACCTTTTCGACCGTAGCTGCCAGTTACCGCGCGGACATTTTTTGTCCGTTTTACCACCCTAAAACCGTTCCAATCTTTTTTTCGCACCTATAGACAATAGAAAAAGGTATAAAAAAAAAGGATTGGATCAAGTTAAAGGGGATAATTAAATGATAAAGTGGCACGCGCCTGACCGCGTAACTAAAATCGAAAAGGTGTATTCGAACCAGATAACGTGCTCATTATCCACACTGGAAACTTATGGTCATAACTCTTGACCACTTGAGATTCATGGGAAAAAATACCCGCTATTTTGTAGCTGCATGAAAAACAGGGCTTTCCAAAGTTACTTTGGTTTCGAACATGCTGTCCTTACTAGAGATTAGCTTAGAAAGTTCGACAAGGATTTCCCGCTTTTCTCAAAGAGTGTTAGCGCGCTAACAAGGTTAAATTTTCCACGTTTTTAATGTTATTATTTTTAAAGATATATAGTCCGTGCCCGTGAGGATATCGGATATCCAGGGGGTTAACGATTTTTGTTCAAAAGTGGATATCCAGGGGGCTAAATATCTACAAGGGAGCGGATATCCAGGGGGTAAAGTGTCTTTTCAAGTAAGAAATACGATATCCAGGGGGTTAAGCATATTTTTAAGAGTGGGTATCCAGGGGGTCTTTACTAATAAAGTAGGATATCCAGGAGGTTTGATACTTCGAAAAATCAATATCCTCAATAGTGGGGAAAGGAAAGCCCATTTTGGTAACATAAAGTCCTCTTTAAGAATCTGACGCTGGTTAACCTTTAGTTAAGCAGGGATCATATAACCTTTCTATTGCTGCAATCATGGTCAGAATATGTTGGTATCGTTTTAGCAGAATCTAAAGTGCGGACGAGAATGACATTTTCAGGCTTTCTACTGTACTTAATCGGATATTTCGATTGGGGAGGGGTATATTGGCTTCTTGACTATATTGTCAGCCTAATCAGATCACAAAGCTTTTGGATCATCAGATCCTTAATGAGTCTTTAAGATTCATGTTAAAACCCAAAGTTAAAACTTTCCAACCCTAAGTTAAGGCAGTTAAAATCTGCTGGCTGTTTTTTAAATTCAGCAGGGAAATTCTTTTTGTGCCAATGTATCATTGCCATATATGTACACCCCTTTCTCACAGCCCTGGTAGAACTTTTTTCCTAAGTGGGGATAAAAATCCCTATTGAAATCCCAATGGGGATTGTTCGAAGGTTATAAAATCCAGTGGGGATGGGTTTGGAGTGTCATTTTTAAACATTGAATTTCGAATGGGAATTAAATCAAAGTCAATTTCCCAGTGGGGTTAAAATTTCAGGGTATTTTCTAACCGGGGACGAAGTTTTTGCCAAATTTTCCAGTGGGGCTGGGGTTCTAGCGGATCTTTGACGCAGAGGTGTTTTATCTGTGTGCTCCTCTTCCTAGCTGGCACACAACGTTGTTTCAACGTTAATCTAACGTTCACAACGTCCATTTAACGTTAGATGAACGCTGAAACAACGTTGTGTGCTCCTCTTCATATGAATCGGTAAACAACTTTTGTTACGCAACTTAGCTCCCTATAAATTCTTAATTGGTCTGTTTCATTTATCCACTTGGGGAATGACGTAATTCCCGTGAAATTATAATTGTAGCTTTTCTATTGTTACACAGTTTTATACATAATGACAAACTGCACATGTGCGTTTTTCGTTTCATTGAAGCCCCTCTGTACCAAGCGGTAAAGTATGACAGTTCGATACTACTCTTTACGACATCAGGGAGACATTACCGAGTTTATGTATGTGTGTTTTTCTGCGACGGAGACGGTAAGGTGCTAATTTGACTAGATCATGACCTACTGAGGGCGACGGTAAACAACGGTTTTACCCTCCTCAATTTTGCGTGTCAGAAGTGCAGGTTTTTCCAAATCGCTTCAGTCACTTTACCGTCCTCAAAAGTGCAAGTACATAAACTCGCTATTAAATGACGTGACAGGCTCTTTTAAAAACAAATCGGTGTTCTTTTATCTCCAGCTCTATATCTCTTGTTAAGCAATCTCTTAATATATGTCCCTATAAACTAAATAGTTTTTGTGATTATGCATTTTTTAGCATGTGTAGAAATATCAGTAGTTCGATAATTTGACCGCCCCAGCTGGCACACAACGTTGTTTCAACGTTTATCTAACGTCCCACAACGTCCATTTAACTTTAGATTAACGTTGTAACAACGTTGTGTGCCAGCTGGGTCGCTAATTTTTGGACCACCCTTGTTAATCGTTGAATAACATTATTTAATTCTGTCCCTGGAGGGGGGGTTACTTAGGCAAATCGGTTACAGGGACGTACCGTTGGTCAGGGTCCCTTTTTTAGAATCTGAAGACAAATTTACTAATCTATATTTGGGACCCTGTCAGTTGGCTTTTTGACCGTAGAAAGAGATTTGCCATGTGAATAACCAAGAAAAAAGGGCTTCAAAATCGACTAAAGTAATAATTCATCCTCCATCGTTATAGTAATAAAGAAAAGTTTTGTAATCTTTTGTATAGTCCACTTTTTTGATTTGGCAGCTTTTTTTGTCAATCTCTCTAAACGGTCAAAGCCACTCGGACATATATTATTACGTCATTGTAACAAAAAGTCAGTAATTTACTTCCTTGAAGAAGAAATTCAATGTCAAATTCCTTCAAAACAATCTTTCTCATGAGAAAAAACCATCTCACTCTTCAAGAATACCAATCTGGTGACTTCCGTCAGCTCATCCGACTTAACCGACAATTGACGTGACGACGGGGACTGAAAAAAACTCGATGTGCTTCTCCATTTCACCTTTTTTGTTGAATCAACAATAACGTATATTATTTTGCCACTAGGTAACTTCATATTGATTGTATTCATGACGTAATGTTCTCTACGGAAATACCCCGGTTTTAGCCAGTAGTGGCAAATTTAGACTAGGTAGTTTTAGACCATGTCGGGCTTATCAGACGAAGAGATTTGTAATTGTAATTTCATTGTCTTTTAACGAGCGTCGCACTCCTTCGCATGTTTACGACGTACTTGCTCTATTGTCTTAAATCCACCAGTGAAGACGTTTATGGATATCCATGCATCTTGTCCTTAACCACTGGATATCCTCTTTCTCTTATAAGGTCCTACACCCCCTGGATACCCCAGATAGCATTGAACCTCCTGGATATCCACTATCCTCAACAGGGGGGCACTGACTATTTCTGGGATGCACAAACCAGCATTTTGCAGTACATCTTACATTCTCTCAGTAAAGAAAACCTTTAGATTTATGGGACAATTTATATTGACCTTAGGAAAATGGGAAAGTGAAGTTTTATTTTTTAAGTTATCACTAAAAATCCTCACCTGCATTCTGGGGTGCAGTAACTTTAAAAAAAGTCAGATTTTGACGTTAAAATCATTTTAAACCAAAGACCGTTAAAGAAACAAATAAATACGCGGGAAAACATTTTACTGGTTTAAACTTGTGTCAAAAGACTCAAAGTCTATTGCAGTGTCCATGACAAAAAAAGAATTACCAGCATTCTGGGTGTACACCCTGTATGGTTTAGCTTCTGTAAATCTGTTTATCTGCACATTCATCAATCTGATGGTTTTATGGTTTGGCAAGTGCCTTACAATACAAAAATAATCGTTAATCAGTCCCAAATTTCTATTTCTTTTCTGTGTGGTTTCTTTGTTTTTTATGATTCATTATATACAAATCCCTCGTTCAAACCTATTTTGACGTTCAAATCCAAGTTCTACTATCAGACGCCAACCCAGTGTCGCCAAATTCAAGAAGAATGATTAGATAAATTAGACTATCGGTGCCGCATCTTTTGAAGTGGGGCGTTTTTTTTCCCGTCAAAATAAGTGATTTTCTTTCCTAAACTATTTAGATTTTTTTCTTCGAAGATTATATCTTCGAAAGATTATTCGCAAACACAAAGTTTGTGGTGTGTTAAGCTAAACTAAAGTCTATTCACGATAAGTGTGCACTCTTTTTTCTTTTACCCATAACTTTTGAAGGAATTCTTCAATCTTTATAAATTTGGTATCATTAGAAAGATATTAGTTAGTGGAACAATTTGAAATAAAAAAATCTTTAAAAAAAATCTAAAAATGAAGATGAAAATGAATAAGAAAAAAATGAAGATCTTATAGAAAGGTGCTATAACTATCATTTTCACTGAAGTGAATCCTTGATTATCGAACGTTATCACTGTCTAAAAAATTCTAAAAAATAATCATTCAGTCAAAAGATATCAAGCAAAGTTATAAGCTGATTGACGTCTAAAAACGCTGTTTTCTGCTGTTTTCTGCTGTTTTTTGGGGTCAATCACTTATTAACTTTGTATCATAGCTTTATATTGAATAAATATTTTAGTGAAATTTCTTCACAGTGACGATCTCCTAAGATCAAAGAATCTCTCCAGTGAAAATGAAAGTTATAGCACTTCTCTACAAGATCTTCATTTTTTTCTTCTTCATTTTCATCTTCGTTTTTAGAATTCTTTTAAAGACTTTTTTATTTCAAATTGTTCCACTCACAAATATCTCTCCAACGATACCAAATTTATAAAGATTGACGAATTCCTTCATCAATCTTTAGGTAAAAGAAAAAAGAGTGCACACTTATCGTGAACAGACTTTAAATAGATTTATCCTGTGTTATCATGTCAAAACACTGTCAAGATTTTTCTTACTTTTACAAAATGACGTCATATAATAATGACATCACAAAAATGCTCTTCAATTTTTTTCCTTCCGCCACTTTATTTGCTATTGCACTGCTATGAGGGAGGGGTAATTTTATGGTATTTTTTATTTAAAAAGATTGTTTTAAGTTTTCCCACCCACATAAAACTACATTAAAACTTGACTTTTAACCCTTCATGTGAATTCCACTTAGTTTTTGGTTCCAATGGAAATTTTATCCCCCCCCCCATAACGTTGCTTCAAATACACAATTTGTTTTATAAGAATACACTTTGGCCAAAAAATGGCCAAAAAATTAAGAATAATGCTAAGAATATCACCATCATGGAATTAGGCTACTCAAGCTAAGGATTGCCATTTTTAGAGCATTTTCAATTATAAAAATACCATTTTATGCTTGAAACGTATGTACTAAATGTTAAATCTAGTCTGAATTAGGATCCTAACCTAAGAATGCTGTAAGAATATTTTAAGATGATTTCCCAAAAAAGTTAAGAATATATCCATGATGAAATGGATTTACACCATTCTTATAAAAAAAGCGTGTATTGTGTCATTTAGATGTTAAATGTATTGTTTGAAGTGTGGAGCCAGAGGCCCATTTAAGTAATGGATTTTACTTGAACTTGGTCTTAAGGACCCAAGAAATTTTTTTTGAAATTGAAACTTACAGAGCGAGGTCTTTTGTAAGAGTTTTAAGCTGTAGGAACCATAGCTTTCGTTCAAATAGCAGAAAGCTTCAAAAAAAGGTATAGAAATTTAAAGAGTACTTTAGGCCTCTGTTTGATGCTTAGCAATTAGGAGAAGGATCAAGGGTAAGTTGAGTAAGAAAGAGTGGTACCCTCCCCTACCTTCGGGTGGAGAGCTATCGAAAGAGGAGCCTCCGGGTTACCTCCAACTGCGGTCGGAGAATTACTTATAGATAAAACTTCCCTGGGTTTACCTAGCGTTATATGGGTGTCATGGAGCGTTTTTTTTTTTTTTTTTTTTGCAAACCTGGGGTGTGATTTAAGTATTTGATAACACAGGTTTCTGTATAGCCCAAAGGAGTAGATAGAGTGCTTTGGCTGAAAATTGTTCCATGGTTAGATAGGAAATCCTACCTAGGTCACGTGACATTACAATAGAATTTCAGCGCTTGTCCAATCAAAAGCTTCGCGGATTTACGGAAACAATAGCAATGATACTTTTTTGCGATATTCACTTTTCTTTTTACTTCGAAAAGCTTGAAGCAAATTGTGGCTTGATATATAATTGTCAATCATCCCGTCAGAGTTTTCAATAATATTTGTCAAGAGCAATGGAAAATAAATATTTTGAACCATTGTATTTCCTGTTTTGACCCTATCCATGGTTGAATTGCCTAAGGACGCCAAATTTGTATTTCAACGTCAATTAAATTAAGAGTATGAGGCCATTCATCAAATTTTCAAGAGTGTCTCCCCAAAACAACCCTTAAGATAGGCGGTCCTGTTTTTATCTTATTATAAACTATCAAAATCGGAAAAACCTTTGATGAAAGTTACCTAGAATTCATCACCAAGGCAAGGGTTGTTATGACTCTCCTAACCGCAGTCGGAGGCGACCCGAAGGCTCCTCTTTTGATAGCTATCTACCAGAAGGTAGGGTAGGGCGCCACTTTTTCTCCCTGGACTGCTCCACTTACCTTTGATCCTACTCTTAATTGCTGAGCATCAAGCAGAGAGGCATCAATTACCATTGTGGGAATCTTTGGTATGACCCGGCTTAGGGTTGAACCTGCAACCTTGCACACTATAGCCGGATGCTCTACCACTGCACTACGGTCGCTATTCATTAGCATGAATAATGTAAGGTGATAACTCACCAACTTCTACATATCAGTGGTCTCACACTAATTCGAACTTCTGTTATTCAAATCTTTCTATATAATTTGAACTAATTTGCCCCCGTCAAGAAGACTCATTCGTAAAATGCTTTCTATAATTCGAATCTTTCCTCCGTATTTCGAACTAATGAGATTTCTCCTTCAAGAATTAGCGAGAGCCGACATTTTATAATGACACAGGTTTCATGCTAGACTTTAGCCTCATTCATGGCCATAAAGTCCATAGACAAGCTTCTAATTTCTTATAAATGGCAATAAAATTTACTCTAAACCTCTAAAGTTTCTTCGAAATCACAAGGTGACTTCCGTTGTTGATAATATTTAACGGATATTGGTTTTAATACCGGTTAAGAATGTGGATATGATAATCCGGTTTACCAATATGTTTGTTCACAAGTTCTTTTAAAACAGGAAATTAAGGTATTTTGTTTACCTTTGGATGGCGTTTGCTATGTGTATTTTTTATTGAACTTTCATGTATTTTAGACTAAACACAGACATCTGAAAACGATGTGTGAATAGCTATTAAGCCATCTTTGTCTCAGTGTCCCAATTAGGTGCCACTACTTCTAGTTGAACTTTGTTTACTAATAAATCTTGATGCCTTTACTTGGGTCTTGGCACATTGCAGTCTTAAGTTTGTTCATATTTTAGGCCTAAAATCAATCATTTTCATGTCCCCCCTCGGAACATCAATAGAACGTCCATTATTCGTCTATAATGTCTCTATATAATCTTAGTTGGGCGTTGAAACAGAGTTGGGTGTCCGGAGTGGGGTATAGTACTTAGGCAAAAATGTGTGTAGGGTATACGCGTGTTTTAAGGCCCCTTTTAAGCCCCATTTCGTATTTCGTGTTAAAAATGCCATCCATATAAGTTACAATTAAGGCCTTAATGTCTAAAGAAATACACTGTAGAAAGTCTTCCACTTCCCAGTGTCAATTTTGGGTGTGACCGCCGTTTTACCGTCCTTTCACTCACCTTCAACATTACCACTGGGGGAGAGGGGTGAAGATTAGATTCTACTCTTGTCTTGCCATTTTTGTCCATGATTCTAGATATTGACAAACATCACGCCAGCCTTATATGTTAATCCATGAACAAATAAACAAACTTGCTCAAACGAAACGGGATAGCTACTCTTAATAAAGGTATCAAGCAAAAATGAATTCGACATCTACTTTTCACTGTTCAAGTATCGGCGCCAGGCTTTGTTTCGAAATGTCAAACAGTTAAGTCTGTGGTGTTTTCGTGCCACGCGCCTATGTTAATTAGCTTAGTTTTAGTAAAACTTAAGTCTATCTTTTGTCTAGGAAGATAGGTTGACTCCGAGGGTGTGCCGCTGCCCAACTTCCAACATTCGGAAAAATATTAAGGCAAGGATTAGCCATACTGGAAAAAAGCTAACTCATATAATGTTCAACTTTCCAAGTTTTGGCGCTAGGTTTGGTTTTCAAAATGTTAAACAGTCAAGTCTGCGGTGTATCAGTGCACTGCGCCTATGTCATTAGACCGTGCTTTTGGTAAACTTATTTTCCAAGATATTTAATCGAAGAAAACGAAATCCTTTTCTCTATCGACCTTTTCTCAGTTCTTTCCAGAAGCTAAATTGGGGAGGGGTTGCTCTGGGGAATGTACCGCCCGAATTCTTGCATCCTGAATTAAATTGAGGTAGAAATTGGGCATACTGGAAATGGCTAATTGTAAGATTTTCACTGTTAAAATATTGGCGTCAGGTTTGGTTTTGAAATGTCAAACAGTCAAGTCTGCGGTGTTTTAGTACCACGCGCGCAAAGTTTTAACACATTGTTTATCTACTCTTATGACGAAAGCAGCTAGCTTCAAATATAGACACTGCACAAAGGACTTCTTTTGTTGGGTTTTTAGGGTTCGTTTTTTCATACGTGACAAAACTAAGAGGCTAGCTTTTAGAAATAAACCCTCTCTTATTTCGAACCTTAATGCAGGTAAGTTTTTCTGTAATTCGAATTAAATTATGGTGACGTAATTTATGAAAAGGTTCTATTGATCTGGGCGGTAAATAATGTGGTGGTCAGCATTCGATCTTCTCTAGGTCTTGCGCAAATAGAAAGCAGGGTCTTAGTAATAAGTAACTAGTCTTAGTCAGGGGTCTTATTTGGAGCCCCGAACGGCGAATTTCGCTTGTCCAAAACACGAGAAAAATTACAATTCGCTGGCCTGAAAATTCAGTTAGTCACCTTAAGTACACATTCACGCTAATCAATGCACTGGCTATTGCTAAGAATTCGCCGGGCTAGGATCTAGAATTTGCCGTCGAGTTGAGTTTTCATTTGCCAACCTATCAATAGCATCCCTTGCTTAGTAGGAAGTCTTCATATAGCCATCATATGGTTACCTTTGTCATTGAAACTCTTCATCGAATTAAAACCTGTAACAAGCCTTTTTAATGGAGTACAAACAGTTTATTGTATTTCAATATTATAGCCAGGGATTAAGAAAAATAAATAACTTTCGCATTCCTTTTGAACTTTGAAATGACTGTTTGCTGAAACAAGGATTATAGCTGTCCAGCCTTGTGCAATATCCTTTACTTATCGTGCAAAGTTGCATATTATATGGCCTACTTGTCCTCAGAGCCATCAAATCTTACAACGGAGTTTGAATACAAAGGTACTCACATGATATGGCTATATAACGAAGATTTCCTACTAAAGCTACCACTACTTACTTACTTATTACTAAGACCCTGCTTTCTATTTGCGCAAGACCTACAGACATCAAAGAAAACTATGTGCTATCGAATTGAATGTAGTTCTGTGCCAGCAGTTTGCTTAATCAAGACTATTCTCCCTACTTTAGCAAAGTATAAGATGGTGCATTATTTTGCTTCACCTTCAATTATATATCTGGCACACAAAACTGTTTCATGTTCATATAATAGTACAGTTACCTTATAGACATGAGTTGGGCGTTGAAGGGGAGTGATCATTGTAGTTTTAAACACCTTTGGGGGCCGGGAGTAAATGGGCGAGGGGCTGTAGAGATGTTTTTCTTCAAAAGCCTTATTACAGAGGCCTTTTTCCAATGAACATACCAAGCTGGCGCACAACATCGTTTCAGCGTTCATCTAATGTTCACAACGTCCATATAACGTTAGATGAACGTTGTAACGACGTTGTGTTCCAGCTGGGTAATAATAATCATAATTTCATTCTAAACTAAAGTACTTTTATCTTTGATTTAGGTTTAAATTATCGATGGTACTTTAAAAATTGAGGAGACAAATTTTTCAGATCCGCTTAAGTTGTTTGTCAAAATTTCTTCCCACAATCTCACTAAACGTGAGAAAAATAACTTTGTTAACCAATAATACTGCTTTAATCACCAATTAAGACCCAATCAGAGCTTTGTTTTTGATTGACCTCCAACCAATCAAGGGACATTGAAGATTATGTTTAAACCAATCAAAATAGATGTCGAACGTTTCTTAATCCAATCAAATTTCATAATCCATTCACGACGTAATTATTCTTTTTGAGGGATTAACCAATCAAAGGTAAGAGAATTAATGGATAAGCCAATAGGACAAGAGCTTTTTAAAGGTCATCAATTTGAAGATCAATTACATTGTTTTGACTTTTGTGATCGATTTGTTCCGAAAGACTTCTAAAATTTTAACCCTTAATTCTTTTTTCTTTTAAGGGCTTAAATAACAAAGGCCGTTTTGAGCTTTGCCATTTCAAATCGGGGGTTACTTACTTCAGTAGAGTCGCCATAACTTAAGCGCCATCATGGAATTAAAAATCGTTGGAGTGTTTGGAGATATAGTGAAAAATCCTGAAATGATTCTTAAGTCACATGAAAAATTGTCCAAATTTTGTTGAAAAGGTTTGAACTGTATGTGTCAAAACTAAGAAGACAATTTTCAATTAGTTTGATCGAATGGTATAAGTTTGAAAGTTTGTGTTGAACGATAGAAACCATTTGAACCTTTTATCAGCTCTTTTTACACCAGCCCTTATTGGCGTTATTTTTGGGCTCGTGGCGTAATAATTTTAACCTAAAAGTGGCGTTAATTTTTTATCATCATTTCTCAATTTAAAGGATTTTAAGTATGATTCGAAGACTGGAAACTCAAAAAGTTAAGAACATTTGAAAACTCTACTGTAAAAGTTACCAATTTTATGACCAATGAAGTATAAGCCCGAGGGGCTAGAAGTCAATCTCCTTGGTAGGATTTGAAGCCAACAAATCCTACCAAAGTTGCGCGGCCTTGAGCGGCTCGCCTGGTTTTTACACAAATGACAGATTGAAACTAAAATTTACCACTAAATTTCGAAAAAAATATCAATCGTAAACAAAGGAATTGCTAGATTCAATCTGTCGTCAAAAATGCGGCGCATTTTTTAAGGCTTCACTTTTTCTTGCCTGAGAAAGGTTAGAGATTGAACTCTAGCCCTTCGGGCTTTAAACTCAATGTTTATGACTCTTGTTTTCTCTTGGTTTTATCTGTTTTGTGCAGTGAGATATTTGATTAATGTTTATGATTGTCCTGCAGAACTTTCACACTTTGAAGTATTAGGTCTTGTTACATCATGAAGTTTGTTCATACCTCGTTAAGGTTTTATTTTTGGAAGTGAAATAAATTGTTTTTTTTATTATCGTTTGACATCCCTCGTATTACCTTATTTGGGGGTTGAGGGGTGGGGGCGTGGTTCGGGGAAAACCAAAAGTTAGCAAGGAGCATGCACAAGGCACCGAGTACGGCAGGTACGATCAAATTTCACCTGAAACGCCGAAATTTTTCTCTTCGTCAGTAAAATCGGTTAAGTTTCCTCATTCTTCGTGCCGGATTTGAAAAGCTTCCGTCGTGCCTGAAGGAGTAACGGAGAGATGTCATTGCTAGAGGAAGATCCCGGTAATGTCAGTCAAATCTCTATAATTCGAACCTCTGTGATTAGCATCTTTCTATAATTCGAACTAAAACGTCGGTCTCTCAAGCGCTGAAAGTGGCATATCATACTCCCTACAGAATACTATACTACTTTTAAACTTATAATTCGAATGTTTCTCTAATTCGAAGAGGACTCACTTGAAAATCGAATAAGAAAAAATCAACTGTAACGTAAAAAATATCTGTCAATATTCCTTCTTTTACCATACCATATTAATGCTTTGTCATTTACAAAAGCAGCTTGAAAAGTACCGAGAAAAGGATTTTAGAAAAAATAAAATCGCAAATTGGGAACCCCGGTGACGGTAGACAGGAGACCCGTCCTGTATTTTTGATATTGATATTTCTGATATATGCGATATGTACAAGCCTCAAAAAATTTACAGTGGAAAATTCAAATTTAGCGCTGTCCTCACTTACTAAAATAAAAAGCAAATTTCAAAACTTGCGTTCCCAGCAAGCACACAACGTTGTTGTATAAATGTCAAATGGACGTTGATACGACGTCGAGTGCCGGCTGGGTTTTCTTTAAGAAAGTGTGACCAGTGAAAGAATAACAGAATTTGATTGGCTGTGTTTTCAACCGCCATTAGGATATGGGAAATTCAAACTCTCAGCCCTAACCATGCTATATATTTCGCCATCAGTATATAAAATAAGAAATCATGGTATGGATCTCCAGGCTACAGTGACGGCCATTTGTAAAAGAACCCCACACTTTATCTACGTAATGACTTAGCCCGGTTGACGTTCGTTTAGGTGAGAGGTTTTGGCTAGGTTTTCAACAACTAAAGGTTGTATTTATATTGGTTCCTCCTCCGTAGCTCTTTCGTCAGAGTGGTTTGTATTGACGATATCTTTTAAAAAATCATTTATTTAAAATCTTTTGTATAGAGTCAAGTCAGTACATGCTATATTCTATTTCAAAGCTTTAATGGAAGGTATAAAATAAGCTCTGTTTCAAAGTATTACACTTTTTTTATAAGAACAACTACAAATTTTGAAGCCTTTGGATGTTCTTAACTTTTTAAATTTTCAGCCTTAAAATGTTCTTAAAATGTTCTCATTTTCGCCATTTGATGAGTATTCTTGTGTAATTTTCTTAAGAAATTTGGTTTAAAGTCCATGAAGCCTTAATATGTTCTAAACTTGTCATCGCGGAGAATGCAAGTCGAACGTTTTTGACGTTTATCGAATCCGGGGGTTTGACGTCACTTTTTCGACGTCAATAAAAGAGAATTTTGAAGTTTTTAGCTATGTTCTTGATTTTCTGGCAAGGGAAGCCTTATGTTTTTATATAGCTTATTCTTATAAAAAAAAACGTGTAATTTGTTGATTAATTTCATGGTGTGGTCGTTCAACTTGGTTTACAACATCTTTTAAATGAGCAATGAGCTGATATCTCATATGCCAGATATTGTATAGTGCGTATCCTTTCTTCGTATTTCTTTCTTCAATAGTTGTGCAAACCCTTGCATAGGTAGATCTACTCTGTATTTTTCAAGCAATAGCAGTTGAAGTGAAATAATCCGGCATCTTTGTTGGAAAGTAGACCAGTTCGGTACTTGTCAGTCTGTGCCACTAGCTCGATCGGGAAGATTCTTCCAAAATGGGAAGATTCTTCCGAAATGGGAAGAACCTTCCCGAACGGGAAATTAAGTTGACTCCCGAACGGGAAGATCTTCCCGCTTTTTTACTTACCGATGACTTTTCGATCGTGGTTGAAACTTCCCGTTTGGGAAGTTAACGCAGTTTTTTCAAAATTAAACCAAATTTCCACGGTAAAGTTTATTTTTCTTTCGGTGAAAAATCTTAAAATTTGATGCTTTATCAGCTCCAAAATGTTTCAACTTTCGCCGGTCATCGTACATTTTCGCCGAAGATTCAGTCATTTTTCATCTTCCCAAAGAGGAAGAATCTTCCCAATCAGGAAGAAAACATTCGCCTAAGTTCTTCCCGTTCGGGAAGTTTCTTCCCATTTCGGAAGAATCTTCCCGATCGGGTTAGTGGCACAGACTGCTTGTGATTTGTTCAATCAAAACAAGTAACCAGCATGGCGGGAAACGAGGAGGCGAGAGCATGGTCTTGATTGATCAAATTGCCGGCACCGAACTTTGGTCGACTCATTGAAGAAGGCGCATTATTTTGCTTCAGCTAGGGATGAAATAGCTCCATCTAGTGTTTTTTATAAGATATCTGCCCTTGATTACCATCATGTGACCTTGTGATCTGGACTGAAGTTGATCCAAAAGTCATTCCAACGCCAACGGTTTTGGTGGCTAGTTTAGAAGACACCAGAGTGGAATGTAACCAGAGGGAATTATAACGAGGAAAATTTTGTGTACGCATAACCTACTTATAGATCTTTTCTCTCAATAATCCCACGCCTTACAAACTTTCTCGGCGTGAAATATAAACATGTTATTATATCAGCTCATCAGCCAAAACTCCAAAGACACACATTTTTGATTTCTAACGCCTTTAAAGCACTACGATAAAGTGTCGATGTATCGTTATCTAATACCATATTTGGAAACAAAAAGCGCTCCTCCACATGATTAAAAACCTTGTTTGTTTATGCTTTCGTCATTCACAGTCGGGTGCTCTTGCATCTTAAAGTATCTATATAAAAAGGGGGTGGGCCAGTAGCCTTTTTAATAGGCACATTATTCCTAATAAAGCTCTTTTCATAATTCCATATAATGTGATTCAGCCAGTGTCTGATTATACCTTCAAGATACCTTGCTAAGTGTGGTAGTTTTATAGCAAGTAGTTTTGAATGCTCAAAGACCATCACGGTTACCTTTTCAAATAACAAATTTTTGTGATGGAATAATAAGTGTCATGAAAACAAGAACCCTTAATCGAATTATATGACCATTCGATTTTTAAATTAACTTCGAACTATATTGTTCACTCCCATTTTCATTGTTACGACTGCCGAGTCTGGTACTGGCTCGACTTGATGATATCTTTTTATTCGTTTTGGAGGTTGTACCGTTACGGCGGGATGTTTTGAAAGTTTATTCTTTGATAATAATATTCATATCTACGGATCGTGAGAACTTATCAACTTAAAACACTGTTAGGAGACTCTCTACTAGTTCTTTACCAAAACGGAAGCCTTGCTGGTATACAGTTAATGCATAAAACTTTTTATGTGGATCAGTGCAAGGAATGTCTTGTGATTGTAGATAGAGTACACACCTCTCAGTATTTGACTATTGCATAAATTTGTAATCCAGGATAATTTGTTTTTGATAGGCTGGTGGTTGAAAAATTAACTCCTCCGGCGAATTTTAGATTCTAGTACGGTGAATTCTTAGTAAGCCCCAGTGTATTGATTATACTGAGCCTTATAGAGACCCTGGAGCCAGCTTCTCAATCTCGGCCAAGCAAAATATTTTGATCAGAGTTTTTTTTGAAAGTGGTACCCGTAAGAGCGCTAGATACTTTGCTTGCATAGTAGTGATGTAGAAATGTTTGTCGTTAGGCAAGATTTTAACACAACAATGGCTTCTTTGCGGGTACCCCTTTCAAAAAAACTCCGATCAAAGATGGCGGATAAAGCTAGGTCAGTGTATTTTTTAGCGTGAATAACTTAGTGAAGCAGCGAACCGAATTTTTAGACCCTCAAATTATAATTGTTTTCCGTTCCTTGGACCGGCAAGATTCACCATACGCTGGCCCAAATTAAGACCCCCATAATTTGGGTATACAGTCAGCTGACGGAGATGATTGATATTTAGTGTCACAGTTAAGCAAATGAAGTTTTTATACAGTGGAGTCTCCATAACTCGAACGCACGAGGAAGACAGAGATTTGATCGATTTATTGAAATTTCGAGATTTAGAGCTAGGTTAATGAGGCATTGTTAGACGGGATGAGAAACATTGTTTAAGTTTAGGGAATAATATTCGAGTTATAGAGGTTTGAGTGTTAGAGAGACTCATCTGTATTTTTAAGAAGGTTGGTTGGGTTGTACATATATCACGTGGTTTTCTCTGTAATTTTCTATTACAATGAACTCTCGCTAATTCGAACTTCTTTTATTCGAATCTTTCTATAATTGAAACTAATTCTCAGTCCCATCAAGAAAACACCTCTTAAAATACTTTCTATAATTCGAATCTCTCTGTAATTCGAACAAAATATATTTCCCATTTGAGCTCGAATTAGCGAGAGTCGACTGGGATCCCCAGGTCCAAGTCGTAAGTCTAGCGTTAAAACTCTTAGTTAAAACTCTACCCTTCCAACCTAATTTAGAGCGCTTCCAAATCGTTTGTGGTTGTAAGATTTCGTTGGAATTTCCCTTTTTTCTCAAATATTACGACCATGATTGTAGACTTTACGTAAAAAACGTATACAGAAATAATTTTAAGAGGGATGTATTTGACAGTTTTGCAGACCAAAAATATCCTGTTTTAATGTAAGGACTTCTCACAGAACTCGTAACTATTTTCCCATCCCTCCATTACTTTCTATTCTAAAAAATGTACTAAATAAGTTTCCCAGGCCACTCTGAGGACTGCACGTTTTAAAGACGTCCATACAATGTTTTAGCCTGAATCTATATTGCATCACTTTACTTTATATGGTATTGTGATGTAGTTTAGCCTGAGTACCTTTTCCTGATTGAGGCTTCCTGCAGTGGCGTAAAGTTATGAAATTTGAGAATATATGGAGTCTAAAAATGTCGAGACTTTTTTTGAACTAAAACTTGAATATCATTTTTGTAGACAAAACTTTCAGACACACAAAAAGCGACTAGTGTTTGACACTGATTGAAAATATTTAACCATAAAAATATATCAAAAATGATTTCTTTTTCATACAAAAGTCCTTATCCTTAGCAATCTCTATTTATAAAATCAAAAAATTGGGAAAGTTTCTCTTGATACGAAATACTGAATATTCAGGATAATATTTCTACTAAATTTTCCGAAAAAAAGTTTAGCAAATAGTAGAATATATAAAAGTTCTGCTATGCAAGCACCGGCCATAGTCATGACCCATAAACTACACTCCGTAATCTCCTAAAATTTTTATCGGAACAATCTTATGAAACAAAGACGCTCAAAAAGGCCAAAAAACAAGATCAATTTAAGAACAGCGCTGAGCCTGGGATGGCTGAATTGTATTATTCGAATTTACGCACAACTTCAGTGAATCGAATCTGATGGAATTTTTGCACGTAATTTTGTGGTAAAGATCATGTTTTCAAATCACGCACTAAAATCTCGATATAATATAATTATTTATCTACGATACACGTAGCTCGATTCAATGACGTCTTCTCTTGCATAACGAATTCTTTTAAGAAATGAGCCAGGAGCCGTCCTCATTCTAAAGCACTGACCTATCATGTTTTTATTAAAGAATCAACACTCCACCGTTGCGTCGCCTATGTTTGTGTTTTTCTCAGTTTATCCTCTGTGCCAGAGAGTAAGTTTAAATCCACTTTGACAAAAGGAGTACAAAAAGAAGGGGGTATTCTTTATGTAAGTGTCATTCAGTCATGTAAGAACCACTCGGTCAGTGGTGAGGAATTAGAGATTTTTGTTAGGAGCAAGCAAGCTTCTTATTTTTGCAACACGTGAAATTTTCACAAAGGGGGATTGATTTGGATATTGCTTGTTTAATTTATAGAGTTACTGATTATTGCGTCAGATCCTGGATTGATAGCTTCCCAACCGGCATGCAACGTTAAAACAACGTCCATTTGATATTCATTGGACGTTAAAACAACGTTGTGTGTTAGCTGGGTTTTTGTATTTGATAAATTTGGGTACACCAAGGCTTGTATTGCAATTGTTACGATTATTAATCGGCAAATGAAATAATTAAGGTTATTTTTGTGGGCGAAGCTAGCACAGTTAGAATCTGTCAATTTATGAAAAATTTTAAATGAATGGGAGATTTTTATTTTTTTTTTTGAAAGTCCAAGTACCCAATTTCGAGATATTTTTGTAACATTTTTAAGTTTTTTTTGAAGTGCCCCTAAAACAGAACCTAAGGATCACTTAGAGTTTTCTTATAAGCCGTTTGATAAGAGGCACTATTACGATAAAAAGATTTGCCGGGATTTTTTAGAGTTTAGTTTAGTAGAGATATGATTTTGATCAAAAGATGGATTTTGGGGAGGGACTCATTAGAGAACTTTCTAGCCTGTATGATAATTTATTTCTTCATTATAGTGACAATATAAAAAACGAAATATTAGAATTGAAATAATTTCTACTATCAGAGAAAATCTCCACACGATGTTTATGATGTATTTGGAATATTTTGCTTTACTCTTAGTCGTTCACGGTAACACAATTTCACGGAACCGACAAGAAGTTGATGCTAAACCGTACTCACTAAATCCGTCATTCAAAAAGCCGTCATATATGCGTCACATTACGGCACGTAAACATATTCCCGCTACTGACGTTATTTTGCCATGCATGGCAACGGGCGTTAAACCTATTACGTATTCCTGGAGATTTAACGGCAAGCCATTATCGAAAAGAAAGAGGCTCAAGTTCACAGATGATAGGTAAGAAAAACTTATATCTTTAATTTTTATTTGTCAATCCCTACGCATAAATGAAGCCGTATTAACCCTTGTTTTGAACTGGGCGCGTCTCACAGTCTTATTCTACTGTTGCCGTATAGAATAATGCTCTCAGGGGCCTAATAAACAGGGTTGGAAAATGTTTCAAATTCTAAAAAATGGGGGTCCTACTTGTCTGTCTGCGTTGTTGGAAATTATGCTTAAAAATTCCTGAAATAAGGTTAAAAAATATTCTAGGTCTCTTTTTCGTGATCTACTAATACACGCTTTTTTTTTATAAGAATGGTGTTTTTTCATTTCATCATGAATATTCTTAACTTTTTGGCAAAAATCATCCAAAAATATTCTTACGGTATTCCTAGGTTAAGATCGAAATTGGCAATCTACAGGTTAAAATGCCTTTAAAATGGCATTCTTAGGTTCAGTTGCTAAATTCCATGATGGTGATATTCTTACCATATTCTTAATTTTTTGGCCATTTTCATCATGGACATTCTTATAAAGTGTATTCTTATAGAAAAAAAAGCGTGTAGTCAATCTGTAACGTAATGAAAACTGAGAAGCACGGAGGTAAAGAGTTTAGGGTACTAGTGTAACATAGAAAACTGCATATCGAGCTTCGTTTTGTTCATGTAATTATCGTGCAATTTTTTAAGCCCGTTTGTTGTCTTATGATTTACATGTGTGAACTTTGGAATTTCAAAGTCTTTTATCTTATGAGGGGGTCTAGTGGCGCGTGTACACCTATTATGTTTATTTAAGTGCGTTTTTTTATTGCTCGTGCCTAAAGACCTTACACAGCGGGCACTGTCATTGGATCTTCATTGTCAGCCGTATTTGAATCGCAATTCAAGAAATAAAAGAAAATAGAGATCACTGACCCTAATTCTAATTGACCACAGATATCAAAGCAATTATAACTGTGATTTAAATCTCTTTATGGTTGAAGTTCTGAAATAGATGCTTTTTTGTGAAAAATGACGACGGGTCTTATTTTTTTGCTGGATTTTAGGATATTTTGCCACGATGAATGACTTTTTACTAGCTTTCAGTAAGGATAGTGGTTCGATGCTCTTTTTTTGCTAGTTTGCTTACAAACTAACAACCTAAAACTTTCGCTGTTGCAGCTTAATATTGACTAAGTGGAGTCTCTATAACTCGAACAGACACGGGTAACACATGTTTGTTTCATCTAAGAAAATTTTGAGTTATTGAGTAAGGTTTAGGTATTTTATTATTAGAACATAAAACTTGTTCGTGTTAAGGAGACATTCGAGTTATAGTCCAGCCGGCACGCAACGTTAAAACAACGTCCATTTGACATTCATAACGTCCAAATAACGTTATTTGAACGTTAAAACAACGTTGTGTGCCAGCTGGGAGAGGTTCGAGTTAAACAGACTCCACTGTATCTTAAATGAATTAGGTGGTAAAGTTTTTTCAAAGCCTTGCGCACCTGTCATTTTTTAGTATTATTTGGCATGTCTCTGCCAAACTCTTTAGAAAAACAAAGTAAACAAAAATTCGCCTCAAAAATGTCAAAAATGTATCACTCGTGGTCATGAATGAAAAAGGTGTTTTTTAATGCGGGTTTTCTTGGCGGCGCTTTTATCTTTCCACCTTTGAAATGATGTGTTAAGTGTTGATTTGTTTGTAAGGTAGCGGGCTCTCACAATAAACAAACATTTCCAAATCATTTACTTTATAAGGTACAAAATCCTACTCAAGTCAATAACTTTAAAATTTAACTATATCATGATTTACCAAAAAAAATGAAACGTGCCTCGCTTTCATCAAGTTTCAGCAGAAACAAAACAGTGGTTTTGTAAAATTCAAGTCTTAAGAACTAATTAAGATAATTGTGATGCATTTAGTGCACTTTACTGCTATGTAGATATGGAGACCTTTTCTCCTTTCTGATATATGATGTTTGGATGTTTGTTGTTCAACTCTGAGTAAACATAAAGACGCTATCAAAATAAACAGGTCAAAAAAACTTTTTATGTACAAAAAGCACGCACGAGTACTTGTTTATCTCAAGAGGGGTTCTATAGCGGGTTATATAGCGCTCTAGTTACACTTTAGCGACTATTTTAAAGCTTCCTGTTAGTCCTTCCGCTTGTGAAGACCTGTGATACACTAGCTAGCACTCTATCGGGATTCGTGCAGCGTTGTAGATCTCTTTTATCGTTCTTAGGATGCCCGGAGAGGTAGTGGCACTCGATGTAAGCGATATACCGTATGTGCGGCCTTTAAGGGTCCTTTTCAGGTGTTTTGGGTGAAATTGGGGAAATTTCATATAAACTTGGTTTGGATGTCAGGACGTCGTTGTATGGACGTCATTTTGACGTTTTGACCAGCTGTGTTTGAATTCAGCCTAGGAAATCCATTAATTTGACAATCCTGCCGTTTCAGCAAATTTGAGTAGAGCAGGATATTGCACTATGAGTTCCCTAAAGTATCTTCGGAAGAAGGGTTTTCATTTTTTCGAAACCCACTTTAAAAGTTAAATGCTCTTATATGAGACTTCTTCTCTGTTAATAATAGCCCCTTTCGGCACCTTACAATACAAGACATGTCCACTTGAATCGTCTAAGAGTTTCTTGTTTCTCGATGAAGCAATTTTTTGACATTTTTTAAGCCTTTTTATTTTCTAATCTGGAATAATCCACCATCCGCCATCTTCTATTGTAGTTACGTCTATTTGGCTTTTCCAGAAAAGAAAGAAAGGATATAACATGTTTTGGAAATTTAAACCCCCCCTCCCCTGGACAAGCATTAGAAATTACCCCCAAACAGAGAAAGTTTACTCCCCCCCCCCCCGAAAAAGGCAAATTTTATAGATTTTTACTACCCCCGGATACTATATCCTCAACCCCCATGTACGAACATTTTCAGGAAGAACCCATTTTAGGGAGCTTTCAAAAGCTATTTTTGCGAGAACTTTTGATATATAGTCGACTTTTTCTAAATTTAACTTCAATTTTCAATCTTTCTGTAATTCAAATCCTCCCGTTAGCTTTGCGACTTTTACGAAGTCTCAGAAATTCAATTCTGGACACCTGAAAATCGAGCTACCAGTTGTTTGTCATTTTTCGCGGATTTTTTTATTTTCGAATAATTGCATCCGCATTATGATTATTGCATGAATTTTTCTTGAACCTTTAATCCTATGAAGCAATCTTTTTCTTAAGTTTGTATGTGTGTTGTTTTTGTTTGCAAAATTAAAAGTCCGCTATATACACACAGAACGGCGACAGAGGTATCAGGTTTTATCGAGAACACTTCTTTTCTCCAATTTCAAACATTTAAAACGAAGTGGTTTTTTCTCCTGCCCTTTTTTTGTAATTTGAACATTTTCTTTCTCTCCCAATTTTTATTTCTTACACATGAACACTCTTTTAAACTCTTGTTTTTAGTTTCGAGTTTCTACTTATTTTTGGATTCAGCCCTGCGTCAATTCTAAGTGCCTGAATGCGCCTGTGTACACGTTTACTAGACCTAGCAACGACTCTCGCTCAGGGAAAGTAGACTTTTTTTCGTTGATTTGACTTGTTGATATGGCGCACAGCGTCATCTAAAAGTAGTTTAACTTTCTTTTAAGGTTAAACGTCGAAACCAGAGGTTAGGGTGAATAGAAGGGATTCGTTTTTTTCAATCTAGAACTGAAGGAGAGTTACCGTAAAATAAAAGTCCCTGAAAGACAGACCAATCACCACCCTAAAAATCTTTGACAATGAAATTATACAATAGAAAATCTTCTTTTCAAGTCTATGTCAACCTGACGACAGAGCATAATTTTCTTCAACCACGTCACAAAAGACGGAGACTGAAAGGTCATCTCGTAATTCTATTTTCATACTCGAACTGATTATCACTTTCTCGTTATGATGAACATTTATCTTTTCACACTGTTCAAAATCTGTAAATCTTTCATTTTGGTGATTATTGTTATATGTAGAATTTTTTCATTGTTTTGAAATGAATGAAATTCGTGAATCGGTTAAGATTTGTCAGTCGATCTGTTACTTATGACCTCATTGACCAAATAACTCTCATCTCCAGTCCTCCGTACATACTGGTGCAAGATAAGGTCCATGTAATGTTCATCTAATGTTCATAACGTCCGTTAACTTAAAACTCGTTTTCTTTATCTTTACTCAAACTAGCATGCGTCCGTGTTCCTTTATAGGTACACCAATAGATTCTAACCCAGCTGGCACACAACGTTGTTTCAACGTTCACCTAACGTTATATGGACGTCGTGAACGTTAGATAAACGTAAAAAAACGTTGTGTGCTAGCTGGGAAGATAAATTAAACCTTTTTTAAAAAGCGTTACACTTCAAATGTGACACGCCCTTGAATTGTGGGTCTCGTAAAATCTGGTTACAAGCGAGGTTTTTGATCAAATCATTGTGTCCTAGTTAAATATTTTGGTCAAACATTTAGGTAAATTGTAATTGCAGATTTGATATTGTTGGGTATTTCTTCTTTGATGTCAGCGACTGTGAGAATATTTATCAAAATGATTTGAAGTGATTGTTTTAACAGAATCAGGAATAGACCATTCCACTCTTCTTTTATGAGAACCAGTAAATTATTGCTGAGACTCGATTTTTCTTTTCTTTATTTTTTGCCATTTGAGTCTAAAGTTTTTCAGGGGTAAATTTAGGTATTTTTGGCAAAATTAAGCAATTCCAGGCTTAGTTTTGTTCTTAAAATGTTCTTTTTTGGGCACTTTTGAGCTTCGTTGTTTTTATATAACTGTTCTTATAAGAATATCAGAATTTTGGATTAATTGAGAATTGATCTGATTTTATTGTGGTATTTTAAAAAATTGGTAAACAAATTCTTTGGTAGAACTTAAAGAAGCTTGGGACCTGGTTGGGTCACTGAGGCAAGGGTATAAAGATTGACTGGCCTAATTTGAAATTTAGCATGTTTTCCCATCATTCTATAATCGTCCAGAAATCTCGCAAAACATCTGAATTCCCAATTTGATTGATTAAAGATATGATGTACTTGATTGGATAACAGTTTTCTGATGAGCTTGTTTTTACCATAAAAACTCAAAGTTTTCTCATGCCTTGAAAATAAATATGAATGAGAAATATCAGAAAAATAAACGAGATTAATTAAAAATAGGAGCCATTTGATACGTATAACTCATCAATATGGTTTAGACCCAATTTTCACATGACGAAAAATTAATATTAACCTTCCGCAATTTGATTGGTCAAATGAGTCAGTGGTTTTGTTTTCTATTTAACCAACAAAAACAGGACGATAAAAAATCAAAAATTAAACCTATTTTAAAGATTTAGTAACTCTTGATTAGATTTTCATTAAAAATTTTCTTGCTTGTTTTTTCTTACCTTTTTTCATGACACCTTTGAAAGAGGGCCGCCAGAAATGATTGATGTATACTTTCTCTAGAAACTAGAGTTTGTCCATTCACTCGTTCATTTGTAAAATTATTTCCATTTTCGTTCGTTCATTCGTTCGTATGACTCATCCGACACGCTAAAGCTATAAAGGTCGGGATATTTTCAAGCCCGCGTCAAGGATATTGCAGTATGAGGCCTGGACTCTAGCCCTCGTTTTTGGGGATTGGCGAAATATTTTCCGACTAGGGTATTAGGGTAGTTGAGCCAGACTGGGAAAGCGGCACATCGAACGCCGACTTTCATTCCTCTCCGATGGCAAATTGGCCCCGCTTCCTCTAGAGTTTTAGCGTTGGCGACTTACTCATTCATTCACAGAATTTATCCAGTCATTCATCATTCATCATTCACTTTATCATTATATGAGTTCATTCATCGATTCATTGATACAGTTTTCATTCATAATCTACTTTTAAATGACGTCAAAGTCACACAGCCTCGCTATCATGCTGTGATCAAAAATACAAACCTCACATTTAATGTTTTTTACCGCTACATTTGGAAATTTTCCAATCTTTGTTCACGTAGCCTGTGGTTTTTCAACAAAGCGGGTGGCACAGCGGCTGCACTTAGAACTGAGTAAAAAAACTTGAACACTTCAAAAACTCGAAAATCCTTTTATTGCTCGGCTGGAATGCTGTGTTGCTAGTTCTAAAACAGTTGCTTTTTATCAGACCATTTTGGAATAGATTATCGGCAAACGATGGTATACATAGCATGTACTTGCCTAAATGAAATTATCAATACACGCGATACTTTTTCCCGCCAAATCGTTAGTACACGTATCTACTACCAACATTGAAAGTAGAGAGTCTATCACCATGCTTCCTACTCTGTACCAGAGTTTATCTCATGTTTATCGTTTCGTAGTACAATGTACAGTACCCGTCATCTACTGCAATGAATTTTCGAATTATCCGTAGATATCAGGTCTGTGTACAGACTACATGCTTCCCTAGCACCCTGCCTTGAACCTGATTTGAACACAGTCCATTGCGAAACAAGTCTTTTATTGAAACCTTCACACTAACAATAGGCCGATCTATGGTTCTATACTCTTACAAACATCCTCGCTGGCTCTCTGAAAGAAACTCGTTTCATGTTCTTTCATGGTCTTTTTTCTTATATTTTTTCAGCTCAATATTGAAGATTAGAAGAATCAGAAACTCAGAGGTCGGCATTTACACGTGTATTGCAAAGAATGCGTACGGAAGCCTCTCTTTCGATTTCAAGATCAGAATCAAAGGTAAGAAGAATTCTTTGAGTTTGAGTTCGAAGACACTACACGAATCTTCAACTTTTCCCACGCAAGCAAAAGTGATGGCTTTGAATTTTCGCTCTTTTCTTGGAATTTTGCACTTTCGCGTTTGGCATGCTCTTCGAATTTTGACGATGAATTTTACTTCCAATCCAGTGTTTGTATGAAAATCACCTAGGCCGCGCAACTTATGTTGCAATTTAAGTGGCTTCAATTCATACGTTGGTGATTGGACTCTATCGTTCGGCTATACCTTATCTTATTGGAAGGATTCAAAATAGCCTGTACCACGAGCGATTTTTAATTTTTTGGAAATTTTTCTGCTAAATGCAGCCAAGCTCTAGCCTTCAACTTTTCAAGTTTTTGAGGTCAGATGATATTAAAGACATACTACAAAGGATCCACATATAACTCAACTCTGACTTTGATTATTCAATGGTATAGCTCCCTCTTACGATTTTCTCTGTCTCTTTTCACAGAAATTCAAAAAGAACCAATGTTTTACGACCTTCCCACAATGCAACGGAAGCAAATGGACATCAGACCAACAAAAACATCCATCAAAATGGAATGTAAAGCTTTCTCGTCCGCTCCTGTACATTACGTATGGCTTAAAAACGGGAAACCATTCAAACATATCAAACCCCCGGCTACCAATGTTCTTCTCAAAAAGATTAAAGCAGTTCCTCAACAGACGGGTGATTTGAGTATCAATTATTTGAAAGTCAACGACGGGGGTTTATACACCTGTATTGCATTCAATAAATATGGAAATGCATCTTTCACTTATGAGCTGAGGATACTGAGTAAGTTACTGTTAACCCTCCGCTAATTCGAACTGGGAATCTAATTTGTTCGAATAATAGAAAGAATTTTACGAAAGTTTCTTCTCGACGGGTTCTCAAAATTAGTTCGACTGGTAATCAGTTTGCAAGGAAGATTTATATTCTCGGCGCACGGCAATTTTTAGGCTTCTAAACAAACCAAAAAAATTCCTGCCTAAACTCCATACCACATTAGATACATTCTCCTGGGATTTTGCGGTGGATACAAACTTTTTTTAGCATTCGAATAGTTCTACTAAATGGAGATAATTTTATCACTTGGTTATCTTGCATTTTCACAAGAGCGCTCCTACGCATGTGTTTTCAATTCATGATATGCACCATTGCAATGTCTTCCATTCCACCCAGTAGCTCATTGGTTGAAAGTGACGTATTGACTGATTTTACGTCACTTACAACCAATGAGCTACTGGGTGGAATGGAAGACATTGCAATGGTGCATATCATGAATACCGTTGTCTCCTCAAAATCTCACCGCTAGTTAAGAGAGTACGCTGACGTGCAACATTAATCTTATAGTCTTTCTCATACAAATTTGTCTGAAACCCAACTTTATTAAACTATCTGTATAATTTTTCAGGACGTCGAATGGGTGGCCCGCCCAAAGTCATTCCATACACACGCCCACAAATTATTAACACCACCGTTGGACAAAATGTATCGATGGATTGCTTAGAAATTATCTCCGGTACTTTACCACATGTTCAGTGGTTTCATCTGTCAAACCCTACTGACAACTCACTTTTACCAACCATTCCGAAAAATATGAACTGGCTAGATATCAATAACCCGAAAAATGGTTTCAAATCTAAGTATATACCAGCACGAAAATACGAATCGTTCAAAATCAAAGACCTACACCCGAAAACGAAGAACGAATACGTGTACGATAATACCGATCCGTATGGGTTACGTTTGAATTTAAATCGCGTACGTAAAGAAGATACGGGCGTTTACGTGTGTTACGTATCAAACTCTGAGGGAAGCGATTATACGCAGTTTTATTTGATTGTGAATGATGATGTGATATCAAACGCTCGATAATGTTTGGCTGAAAATGGAGAACTATAGCACCAAAATTCCTGGAGTTTTTTGATACGAAACAAAATTAGGTAAATGGCATTGCAGTCCTGGTGTGACACACCTTATGTCCGTAAAACAAACGATTTCTTATATGTGTTCTACCGTACTTTAATCATAACAATCCAAAAGTTCTCTAAACAATCAAATGAAAACATTTCCCGTTAAAAATTTATATTTCCGAATAATTTGAGAGACGAACCAAGCTGACCAGCCTTAAAAGACTCTACAAGAACTCGTTGAAGGATAAAACGCCAGCTGTGTTTATGGTCCTTTTTCAAAGGGGCTGTACCGCAGCATTATCCGGATTTTTGTCATTGTAATGACAAAAACCTTTGGATTGTAACGGGTTAGTACGATATATACGTTATGTATACTAAGCTAAAATTCATGATATACATTACGTGATGTTTTCTACAGAAGCACCCGGTATTTTTTACAGTAGTTGCACATATTTTAAACAGTTTTTTTTTCTAGCTTAGATTTGCCAATTCGGGCAAATACCGGGGTGTTGCCGTAGAAAATATTACGTATTGAATATCATTTAAACGTATATGTATAACTCAATTGCCTGAAAAGTTACTCAAAATCTTTCGCCTGATAAGGCCTGCCAGAGCAGTTCAAATTTTTATCATATCGGTTCATTTATTTTGTAATTGTTTTTATAAAAAGGATATATAATTATACAACTTTAATTTATTTACTTAGTACGTAAAATATTTCGGAATACTTTAGACTTGGAAACAGTGTGTTAGTGCCAATGAAGTATAAGCCCGAAGGGCTAGAATCTAATCTCCTTGGTAGGATCTGAAGCCTACCGAATCCTACCAAAGTTGCGCGGCCTAGCGCGGTCCGCTTGGTTTTTACACAAATGACAGATTGAAACTAAAATTTACACCTAAATTTCAAAAAAAATATCACTCGAAAACAAAGGAATCGCTAGATTCAATCCGTCGTCGAAAATATGGGGCATATTTTAAGGCTTCACTTTTTCTTGCCTGAGAAAGGTTAAAGATTTGATTCTAGCCCTTCGGGCTTATACTTATAAGCTTGGTCCAGGGATATATAAAGGTCAGTGGTTAGTACCCTAGTTGATTAGTCAACATGTCCATATAAAGCAGCTACTACACTTTTTTATAAGAGCAGTTGAGGCTCAAAACGCCGAAAAACAAGAACATTTTAAAAACAGTAGTAAAGAATACGTATAATGAATTTTGATCTAAAAATAAAAACCAATTAAGAACAGTTTAAGATAAAAATAAGAACACCCGAAACTCATCAAAAATTTACTGTTTTTACTCAGCAGCATAAGTTAAAAGTATAAGAAGGCAAAAAAATCGCAAGCACCTGGAAGCCTGAAGTCTTCATATCTGCCTTTAATCGCAAAGAAAAATGGTATTAAAGTTGCCTAATGTATAATAGGCCTATCAGCGTAGCAATGTGTCATATATATTTTGATAAATTTTTTTTAACTGCGTTTATTTTTTTTTGTAAATACATTAAATTTTTTCTTTGTCTTGTTTATTCTTTTTTAATAGGAAAAATTATAAGTTATATTGTTTCATATACCTCAAAATGAGAAATATCCTAAAATAAAAAAATAATGATTCAAAATTATCCCTTTTGCGACTGATTTATTTCCTCAAATCGTAACCTAATAATTCGTGAAGTTGAAAATTACTTTGAAATTCCTCCTCCCAGTAAACTCTCTCGTGGGATCAGAGGACATGAATCTGCATTTAAAGTCTATTCACGATAAGTGTGCACTCTTTTTTCTTTTACCTATAACTTTTGAAGGAATTCTTCAATCTTTATAAATTAGGTATCATTTGAAAGATATTAGTGAGTGGAACAATTTGAAATAAAAAATCTTCAAAAAAAGTTCTGAAAATGAAGATGAAAATGAAGAAGAAAAAATGAAGATCTTGTAGAAAAGTGCTATAACTTTCATTTTCACTGGAGAGATTCTTTGATCTTAGGAGGTCATCACTGTGAAAAAATTTCATTAAAATATTTATTCAATATAAAGTTATGATACAAAGTAAATAGGTGATTGGCCCCAAAAAAACAGCAAAAAACTGCAGAAAACAGCGTTTTTAGACGTCAATCAGCTTATAACTTTGTTTGATATCTTTTGACTGAATGATTATTTTTGAGAAATTTTTTCACAGTGATGACTTTCGATGATCAACGATTCACTTGAGTGAAAATGATAATTATAGCACTTTTCTACAAGATCTTCATCTTTTTCTTCTTCATTTTCATCTCCATTTTTAGAATTTTTTTAAAGATTTTTTTATTTCAAATTGTTCCACTCACTAATATCTTTCCAATGATACCTAATTTATAAAGATTGAAGAATTCCTTCAAAAGTTATAGGTAAAAGAAAAAAGAGTGCACACTTATCGTGAATAGACTTTAATACTGTCAATTTGAAGCTTTTCCAGAGGGCATCGAATACAAAAAAAATGTATTGTAAAGGGTCAAACTGAGCGAAGATAAGTAAAAGTGCACTCTAAAGGTTTTAAGGGTTTGTAAGTTTTTTTGTATTTGCCTTAAAATGAACAAAAATGTTCAAGAAAATGCTTAGGGTCGATTTTTCATCCAAATTTAATCAAATTTGACTAAACTTTCGCTGGACAGATTTCAAAGGCCTAATTTTGGACCGCACGTTCGGTTGTTTTTGAATTAAGTGTCCTGGGGCTACAATCATAGTCGTAATGTTTTAGAAAAATGGGAAATTCCCACGTATTTTCAAAACCACAAACGATTTGGAAATGCTCTAAGTTAGGTTGAAGGGTAGAGTTTTAACGTTAGACTTAAAACTTAGGACCTTATTTATAGGATCTGAGGATCCAAAATTTCAAAAGTGGTCCAATAAGGCTCAGAATATAGCCTGGAAGTCTATAAACCTGTGCCAAATTGAAATATCCGATTAAATTTAAGAGTCCAAAATCGACTTTTTGACCCGAACTTCAAATTTCGAAATAAGGCTCAAAATATAGTATATTTTCACGAGGAAAAAGCTAAATTCTCAATAGATTCTGACCATGATCGTACAAGTCCTTGGTACAATCTTTTTCTGGAAGAGCCTAATAAAAATTGGTCTCAAAGAAAGAGAAAGTCTCATTTCAGCTAACCTACAATTGCTATGTATGATTGTTGAAAATTGGATTTTAAACATTTTTCATGCTCAAAAAATATTTTTCGAATAAAAAAGAAATCAAATTTTTAAATATATAAATAAAATAAATATTAGGCTACTTTAGAAGTTATGGGCAAAACTTTATTCGGTCCAAAATAATGAAAATAGTATAGTAAAGCCTCAAACAGCTTCAGTGGCAATGTTATCATACCGCAGATACTGTTAACAATCCAAAAATTCGCTCAACAATCAAACGCGCCGGAATGACAAAAATTCGGATAGTGTTGCGGTACAGTCACTTTGAGAAAAATCAAAAACAAAAAATGGTGCTTTATCCTTGAAAGACTTCTTATAGAGTCTTTTAGACGACCGGCCTGGCTTTTCTGTTAAAGTATTCGGAAATTGTCATTTTCAGCGTAAATATTTGATATTTGAGCGTTTTTTGGATTGTTATTCGTAACTACGGTGACGAATCAAGTATTGAATAGCGACTTAAGGTTCACAAATTGCAGTATAAAAGTTTACAGGGCATTGTAAGCGAAAATATGACCGGTTACAATGGCAAAAAATCGCCTCAAATTACAAAAAAATATGATTTAAAAATCTAACTAAAGAAGTTCATGAAAAATGCGAGAAAGGAAAACCAAACACAATGTTTTAGAAATTTAATGATTTAAAAGAGACTTCTGGCGATTAACAATTTATTTGGATGTCTTCTTGGATGGAATCGCTCGTGAAATTTAACAACAGAATCCCGTTTCTGTTGATCACGTTGACAACAAGTTTTTGCACAGTATAGATGGACCCTAAAATGTTCAAGCAGGTCTGAGGTATCTTCACAATCTCTTGTAGCGCAACTATAATTATTGTCATCAAAATTAGCACATCTTGAGGCCGAGGTCGGCGTACAGGAGCCGCAAGAGACGGGGCACCTGGCATCGTAGCCAGCGTCACATGTTGATGATAGAATGTCTGCTTCATAGCCTTTCAAGTTTTCGCAGGATGATAAATAATCGCCACAAACTATGATGGAATATTTTTGATTTTACGACCGCTCTGTTAAGTATAACGCCTGTACGCGTTTTTACAAGAGCAAACTATTAAGCAGTTATTGGACAAAGTCGAATCCAATATGAAAAAATATTGGGCGTGCGAGAAAAGATATTGGACGAGGCTTCGCCGACTTTGAAAAAGAAAAACTCTGTAACAGCTTTTATACTTGCTCTAGAAAGGTTTTCGACTTTGAAAAGAACAAACTCTGTAACAGCTTTTATACTTTATGATGATTATAACATTATAACGCCCCACCATCAAATGGAACAATGGTTCCAGTGGGTCTATGAGAAGGAGTGTTGTTACAGAGTTTGGGCTTTTGGTAGTTCATCATACTTTTATACAGTTTAAATACTTCTTATTTATTATCCGACGCGCGTAAATAGCTGTCCAATATTTTCGAATATATAGCTTCCATGGAGGCTACATATTTCAAAAATTGACGTCACACAACGAGTTCAATGACAATTGAGCATCTTCTTTTTGACGTTACGTCACAAAACAAAATAAGACTTTTGAATAAAAAACTACCAAGAAACCAGATTTACAAGCTTATAAATTGGAATTATGTTTGAAAACGAGAAATACTTAAGCGATGAACGGATAATAAACCATTTATTTGGACGCAGTCTCATCCAATATGAAAAATATTGGGCTACGAGAAAAGATATTGGACTCGGCGAAGCCTCGTCCAATATCTTTTCTCGCACGCCCAATATTTTTTCATATTGGATTCGACTTTGTCCAATAACTGCTTAATATAAGGGTTCGATGATCAAAATATTAAGAACAAGCATTTTAAGTCTTGAAGGGCTCTCAAATATACAATTTCTTAGAAAATTGCACAAAATAATCACAAAATGGTGAGTGAGTGAGAAAATTTTGGACCTAAAACTCAAAAGCTTTAAAAACTTCCGAATGCTTTGGGTGTTCTTATAAAGAACGTGTTTATGTCAAAGATGGAAGGCCTATCTCACCATCTAACGAAACAGTTTATATATATAGGATAAGTGGCGAATCAAACTAAGAACTCTTAGCAAACAGCTTCTTGGAGCCAGTAGGACTAGAGTATCAACAAATTTTGGCTTATTTTTAGTTATACCTCCGCTGATGGGTGTAATAGGTTTCTTAGTCGTCGTCGTAGTTGTGGTGGTGGTGGTCGGTTTTTTTGTCGTTGTTGTCGTTGTGGTGGTGGTCGGTTTTTTCGTCGTCGTTGTTGTCGTAGTTGTAGTCGTTGGCGTGGAGCATTTGTTACAAGTGACGGGGCATTTCATGTAATATTTCGATAGTTTACATAAGTCGTTCACCAAATCCTTGGCTAAGAAATTGAAGCCATGACAAACACACTTGTCAACGCACTGTCCTGGATTGGAAGCAAGGAAAAATATAGTAAAATGAAAGTTTAATTCTGTTCTTGATCAGTGTCTGCTTATGAACATGATGATATTAAACTTATTACAAAAATTCGTTCATCGCCTTCCCTTTTTTTTGGGGGGGGGGGGGGGGGATCTTGTGCAAACAAGGGGTACAGGGATGTACCGCTGGTCAGGCATATGTTTTTTTATAAGCATAACGCTTATAAGCATATGAAGGCTCAGATTTGAAGAATTCCTAAGCATAACATGAGCATATATGTCAGCCTAAAATATTTTTCAAGTGGTCATTTTTATCTGTTTAAAAAGGTTTGGTAGAGGTCAAGTAAAAAATAAGACATTCCACGGCTAGCTACATTCCACGCTCCCAAAATCTGAGCAAATTTTTACAAAATTTTTGAAATTTCATTAAAAACTTGGCTCGGGGTGAATCATAAGCATGATTCTTAAGCATATAATAAGCATAAACTATGCCTGGAAGCTTTGAACACTTAAGCATACATGAGCCTGACCAAGGGGCATACACTTGCTTATAAAAAAAAACATGTACCCCCTGGAAAATGGCAGAATTTGCAAAATAACTCTTGGAAAATATTCTTTTCATGTCTTAAAGTGAGGGTGGACGAACTAAAATCAGTTGTTCGCCCTCTGGAAATTCAAGAATAACTTTTTACCCCCTAAAAGGTTGTTTCAACATTCATGTGATATTATTATTTGGATGTTATCCCATTAAATACCATCTTCAGACCTTCCCTCACAGGACCGAAATAATTGAGCAATCTCATATGATGACAGTGGTATTTAACGGGTTAAAAAGGCGTCGGTTTGAAGTTTAGAGTCATGACTTAAAAACAGTTGACTCCCTCTAATTCGAAATTGCGAGACCCAATTTTTTATTCAAATTAGACAAAGAATCGAATTACAGCTGGAAATTTGTTTCTGTTACCTTATCGGGGAAAACTTCGTCGGGGAAAAGTGACGAATATTTTCCCCGACGAAAATTTTCCCCGGCCTTAATGCGTTTACCAACTACCAGCATGTGACGAATTTTTGCCCGACGAAAATTTTCACCGACGAAAATTTTCCCCGACGAAGTTTTCCCCGATAAGGTAATTGCAACAAATTTCCAGCTGAGGGGACCAATATTTTTAAGTTCGAATTACAGAAAGATTCGAATAATAGAGAATCGAATTAGAGAGAGTTGACTGTATTTCTAAAAAATCTAACATTTTAATTCTATTCTTACCTTTGACGAAGTTTAAACCAAGAAAGCATAAAACCAAAGTCTTCAAATACATTTTCTATCGTGTAATAATGTCTCCTTCTCCTAAATATCAGAATACTTTAAGAATATACCTCCACAAATCAGTGTTCAAATCTAAATAAAACAAAAATGACTAAAATACCTTTATATCTAACTTCCTTAATTACCCCCTGGCGTGAATTAAACAAAACATAAATTTAAATGGCAAAGCCGACCTACGAGAGCCTTTCCAGGGGGTTCGACCATTGCCAAAGAGTAAAATGGACAAACACTCTTTAGCCAAATATAGATAAATTTGTATGAACCATTTAAAGCACTCACCATTGGTCTTTGGAGGGAGGTCAATTTTGCATCCAGTGAATTGATTGATCGATCTAGCCATGTTAAAAAAGCGTCATAGCGAGGCATATAATGTTCTCTTAGCAAAATGACGAACCCGCAATTTGCTTATAATTAGATTAAATGGCTTTTTTAATGTGGTTCATGTGGAAATTTCTTGTGCACGTACATACATTTTCCGACTTATATAAAATGAGAAAGTCAATCATACTCATGCTTGCTTAAAAGTTATTGTTGCATAAATCCATTTTTCATTTAATTTTCACTAAAAACCCTTTGAAATTTTTCTTTTTACATTAAAAGGGAAGGTGGACGAACTAGAATCGGTCATTCATCCCCCAAAAGTTTTAGAATAACTTTTTAACCCTTTTCTCGGGTGATTTTGGATTAATAACCCCTCGTTTCATTGAAAACATTTCAAAATAGCCCTCACTACGTTCGGGCTATTTCGAAATGTTTTCAATGAACCTCGGGGTTATTAATCCCAAATCACCCTCTAAACCATGTTATTACTAGTACAAACAGTATAGCTTTGGAGACTTGTGCAAAAGAAAAAAAAGGGAAGACAACATTTCGCTTGACCTGTTAGTACGACCAAAGGTTAAACACTGGGTTCATTGAAAATTTGCAAACAGTGATAAACAAGGACAACCAAACGAAATCCAATTAGCTATGTGTTTACATTCCATTTCCAAAACATAATCGCCATCCAAGGAAGCTAATTATCTAAACAAAAGAATTAATTAAGTGATTGCCATAAGTGGGTGCTGCTAACCATGGGGTTAAATGTGTCCCACACTGAGACGATAGAAAACCAACTTGTGCTGATGACGTCATACCAGAAGAAAAGCAGTAGACCCATCCTGTGCGAGACGTGACATGAATTTTTTTTTAATTTGGTCAAGTATAGAAATCGTTGATTAATGATGAAGTTTTCCCAAAAGAATTTTTATAGCAGCTTCTTTGGGTTTCCAGGCTGTAGAACTCTAAAATTCAAATTTTCTCATGAACACTTTTAATCATAAAGGATCTTAGGATGTTTTAACCGGTATAACGAACCACGGCTTTTTTCAAGCCTCGTATACTCCCCTAGAAACAGATATTTACCCCCCCCCCCAAGAAAATTGGCTAAGGGTAGGAAAAATTGTTTTCGAAAATTCAGGGGGGGGGGGGGGGGGGGACAAAAGGATTTGGACAGAAAAATTTGGCGCAATAAGCCAGGGGGAGAAAGGAAAGTACATTTTTTCAATTTTCAAGGGAAGGGCCAACGTACCAGGAGACTGTGATACAGGTTGTAAAGCTTGTAATTTGGGTATCGATAAACCACGAAAATTAAAGAGACACCAGTTTTGATAACAAATTTACTGGCAACAAAAAATTCATCAAAAAAATTTGTGGATTAAGCTTAAAGTCTTCTTCACCAGCAACCTGCCAATGGAACAGTTTTTGTGCAAAGATATCCTAATCACTGATATCATTACATCGTCTCTAGGTAAGTAACAAGTGTATTTTAGCCATGAAAATAATCAATTCAAATCAACTGCCTGTTAGGAATATCCTGTTAGTTTTGAATCTCAGATACAAATTTTCACAATCAGGTTCTGGTCGACCTTATTGGTGTTGGTTCAAATAAATGCTGCATATTTTGACACACTAGTCCCATTTCCACCAGTTAAGAAATGCACCTCGTTCAACAGGCTGTCTGACAAATCTGAAAAAAAGAGCGGGAAAAAAGTCTTTAATGCTACGTACTAAAGATATAAGTAATGGATTCTCTAGGTGTGAAGAGACAAAATTACCAGATTTTATGACCCTTTGAGGAAGTCGATTTTTGATATTATTTTGTAATTTTGGGAACCTTTTCAAAGAATCAATTGCTAATTTATCGCTTCTTTTCCCCTTTTAGAGATTTTCGATGGTTTAAAAGTGGGATCTTCATGACTCGCACATACCCGACACCAATTTACCCCGATACCCCCGCAATTTTTTTTTTCGTCAGCGGACGCAGACCTGATTTAGCGGCCGAAGACCTGATAGATAAATTAGAGTTAGTTAAAGTAGCTTGTACCACTCGGCAAGGCATCAGTTGCGATGGTTCAGTGGTTATTGCAGTGGTATCGAGAACGGAAGGTGGATAGTTCGAGACGAGTTATTGGTATTAATTTTCATTCTTTCCAGTTTAAAATCTTTTAACTTGATTTGGTTTCAATACTATTTTAATTGAAATATCATATAGAAATCTTGATTTGATTTATAAAAAAAAATTATACTAAATTTCCACAATTCGTTTTCTCCAGGTCTTCGGCCGTTAAAAAAGGATTCGACCAAGTCTTCGGTTTTTAATTCAGGTCTTCGGCTGCTAAATCAGGCCTGCGACCGCTAATTCAGGTCTGCGTCCACTGAGGGGAAAACAATCTGCAGTAACCCCTCCCCAGCGCTTCTTATGTAATTATTTTAGGTACTATAATATTTTGTGCACAGGAAAATTTCATTTTTGGACAGCAACTTGTTTACGGTAAAGCTTTTCTGGCCTTCAGCATGGCAAAAAACAACGACAGCGAACAAAAAAAAAAAGGAATTAAAGTTTCACTTTCTCACCTCTCGTTAACCAGTTTTTAGATTTGTAAAATTTCATAATGGCTTCAAATTCTCGCTGATTGTAATTCTCCATTCTAATGTGATGAAAGTCACCAAGGTCTTCCAACGCCTACATTTTGATAAAATATATTGAAAAAAATTAAAAGGATAAAAATACCATTATTAATGTTTCGAAATATATACCCCTTTCTCACAGACCCACTGAGACCGCTTCCCACTGGAAAAATCGGTTAAAAAATCGTCCCCGGTGGAAAATTATCATCCAATTTTTATCCCCACTGAAAATAATCAAATAAAGCACCTCTCATAGCAAAATATTCACTATTTTCCCCCATCCCCACCGAATTTTCTAAATTGAAAACAAAAGAATTGAAATTCCCAGCCATAAAAAAAAATGAGAATATCAATCCCTATCGAGTTTCAGCCCGTTATTTTTATCCAAACTGGCTGAAAAAATCCAACTGGGTCTGTGAGAAGGGTGTGTAATTAATTATTCATACGGTTTTATTTTTTGATGTAATTATCCTTGAACTGCAAACAGGGGATTTAGTTCAGCACGTAGTCCAGGCAGAACTACAGTAAAAACTTCAATCAACGGACACTCTAAAAGGCGGACACCTCTGATTAGCAGACAATTCTATTTTACCCGGTCATTTCCTAGTCAAATTCTCATAAAAAAGTTTCCAAAAGACAGACACTAAATTAGCGGACAAAGTGTTGTGCACGAAATGGCCAAGACCCTACTTTTTCCTCCTCTAGTGTATATCGATGGTCAAACTGGTCACAGACTTTAAAAGATTAGACATTATGTATTGATTTTATCTAAACTATATATTTCTTAAACACTTCAAAGTTTCATTGAACAAATTGGTTATGTTTGAAGCGGTCCAGTCTGGAAATGAAGATTTCACTGTAATTGCTTTATGCGTAACATTGGATGATGCTAATGAGCAACCCAGTGGTATACCCTCTTTGTTAGACTCTACTTAAACTCGCAGGCAATCCATGAAACTAAAATTCTAGCCAATAATAAGAAGCTCGGTGACGGAAGAGGGGTCTAAAAACACATACTACAGTAAACACTCGAGGGGCGACAAATTTACTCTTGGAAAAAGTTTTTATTAAATAAGTTTGAAAATTCAGCAAGACCGCTACTATGCTTAAAGTATACTAGAAAATGTTTTTATTAAATAAGGTCGACATAGACTAGTAAACTTTAAACAATTTTGATGCAAAAAATGATTAGAAAAAAAGTGGATTAAAAACCAATCTTTTTTATAACTTTCGGTAGATTCATCATTTTTTTAGAAAAAAAGTCTGTCTTTAATGTGGACCCTAGCTGCCAAGGAAGTTAAGGAGATTCTAGAAAACTTTCATCAAATAGCTCAAAATTACTACTTTTAGTATCTTGTTCCCCTCAAAAGCAATGTTTGAAATATTACGGTCTGCCGATTTTTTGGGACCGTTCTTTAATAGAACACCTCAATTCGGTACAGACTTTGATACAGGGACTTTACCCTTTAAAGCTGTCCTGACAACAATATCATCAGACTTCATTTAATTAAAACAATTTCTAATATACTTAAAGTCAAGATTCAACCGTTTAGTCTTAAACACTTTTTGTACTCTCGAAAGAAAGGCCGAGTGTTGGTAAAAAATAGACTTGAAATATAGCCTTAGTGTCTTTTGAATAGGATGAAGATTTTGACATCAGTTTTTGTGTTATTAATTTCGCCTTAGCGAAAGTATTACGATAGGCATGGTGCGGCGGCGATATCGGAAGAAAAATTAGAAAACGAAAGTATAACTAACACGGTGTAGAAGCGTAGAAACTTCTAGAATATTCTGGAATAGATTCAAAAAATGGACTCACTTGCTAAGATAAAACCTACTGTTTTGAGACCGCAAAATGCATAGTTAACGTAACCAAGCATTTGTAAACATTCCTCGTGAGAGTTTTTTTAATGGCTGCTCGAGTTTGAGTTGAGTGGTGTATCATTATAATGTTTTTTGGTATTTTTTTTAGAGTATTTAAAGAGATTTATATTCGTTTCAAGTTGTACATAGTATTTTATGTTTGTGTAGTTAGTGAATGCACCAATTAACTATTATAGTGCTAGGGATCTTGACATAGATTTAAAGTATACTTTTCGAACATCTCCATAGTCGAACGTGCGCACCGCACTGGGCTCAACTTCAGATTTTCCCGTTATTAGAAGGCCCAATTGTAACATTTCAAATATTTAGTATTAGGTAGCAAATATACTTTGTCCCCATACTTTGGCCGTTTTGGCTGAAATTTGGTACATTAAACTTACTGTTACTGGGTAACTATTGAAGAATTGAAAATTTAAAAATATTAAAAAAACTCCCGAAAAAACATGATGATAATATACTTTCTAATTGAATGAAATATTCGCTAGAAAATCGTTAAAAAATTAAGCAAAAATAAAAAATTATATGAAAAAGTTATGAAAAAACTCATTTGATTAGTAATTTATGATGGAGTAATTGATTCTAGAAGTCTCCTTTTTTTAGTAAGCGCTACGTTGCCGGAAAAAGAAGAGCTGCTTGCTGGTGTATCCAAAAAGAGTGTATTTTCTGAAAAAGATGAAACATAATTATTAAAAAATTTGCATACAACAATATAAACTTACTGTTTACTGCCAAATTTCAGCCAAATTTGACCATTTTTGCAGTCTCCAGGCTGCCCCAAAGTCTTAGCCTCGTTTTGGCGAAAAACTAGTCCCCAGGCCCCAAAAATCAAAATTTTCAAAAAATGAAAAAAATACCCCCAGATATTCACCCAAGGAACAAGTGTGCCAAATTTCAGCCAAATCCGACCGTTTTTAAAGTCTCCAAGCTGCCAGACTCGTTTTGGTGAAAAACTCGTCCCCAGGCCCCAAAAATCAAAATTTTCAAAAAATGAAAAAAACACCCCCAGATATTCACCCAAGGAACAAGTGTGCCAAATTTCAGCCAAATCGGACCGTTTTTAAAGTCTCCAAGCTGCCAGCCTCGTTTTTGGTGAAAAAAAACTCGTCCCCAGGCCCCAAAAATCAAAATTTTCAAAAAATGAAAAAAAAAAAAAAACACCCCCAGATATTCACCCAAGGAACAAGTGTGCCAAAATTTCAGCCAAATCCGACCTTTTTTGAAGTGTCCTGGCTGCCCCAAAGTTTTGGTGAAAAACTCGTCCCCAGGCCCCAAAAATCAAAATTTTCAAAAAATGAAAAAAACACCCCCAGACATTCACCCAAGGAACAAGTGTGCCAAATTTCAGTCAAATCCGACCTTTTTTGAAGTGTCCAGGCTGCCCCAAAGTTTTAGCCTCGTTTTAGCGAAAAACTCGTCACCAGGCCCCAAAAATCAAAATTTTCAAAAAATGAAAAAACTACCCCCAGATATTCACCCAAGGAACAAGTGTGCCAAATTTCAGCCAAATCCGACCTTTTTTGAAGTGTCCAGGCTGCCCCAAAGTTTTAGCCTCGTTTTGGCGAAAAACTCGTCCCCAGGCCCCAAAAATCAAAATTTTCAAAAAATGAAAAAAACACCCCCAGATATTCACCCAAGGAACAAGTGTGCCAAATTTCAGCCAAATCCGACCTTTTTTGAAGTGTCCAGCCTGCCCTAAAGTTTTCGGACGGACATACATACATACATACAGACATACATACAGACATTCTCAGATTATAGCTCAACTGAAGTTGAGAACCACATACACTTCACGACAACAACACAGGTATGATCTTCTATTTTTTTGTAGGAAAGAATACGTAGTCTATCGAAGTGATAGAAGAAACACCTTTTGTGTAGGACGCAATGTTCTCCATGTTGAATACTCCTTTTGGCGAACGCGGCGGTCTATTGCAAGAATAATTGCTCCACACTTTTTTAGTAAGTCCATATAGATGCAGGTAAAACAAGCAAGCAAGAAATTGGCACGCTAGCATTCTCCTAAATTGGCATGTCATAAGGCTGCGAATCCTCTTGCACATTGCTCAATAAAATATTAGCTCAAATATTAGGGTTTTATTTTCGTAATGGAGCAGGTACCGTGAGATCGGGTAACTTGCATCAGTGGAGGTTAACATGCATAGCCCTCAAATGAACAACTCGGCTGGTCAATAAAATACAAAATTAAATCAAAACAAAAATGGTAGAGTAGAGCTGTGAGATATGCGGAATTGAGTCAATAGGTAGTCACGTTATCCCAAACAATTATATAATTAACAACTCCACTGAATCCAGCATTAAAACAATAATAAGGAAATATCTAGTTACACGTGTTTATACTAAATATGCTTTCGTGTGTTACCATAAGCTGGTCTATTGTGTCGACACCCCTCATCTAATTCTGTCACCCTTCTTTGAAGATATGAATAACAGGAAGGTTGATTTGTCTGATAGTTGTTTGGAAAAACGCGTCAACCTATGACCTATTGACCCAATTCTGCATATTAAATTACTCCAGCCATTCAGGCCAGAAATTATTTGCTCCGTACGACGGAAATAAAACCCTTTCATAGCCAATATGAACAAAACTTATACATCAGGTAATATCTAATTTCCTGCTGGTTTTACTTGCATTTACTAAGTATAGAGGTAAATTTAAGCTTTCGTAATATATAAGTACAATAGGCAGTCGTGTTAGCCTAAAGGAGTATTGACAAAAGATCTTTTATTTTTCTGACTGCTAAGCAAGAAATAAACAGTAAAAATCAGCGATTTGGAGCTTCTTATTTTTTCAAACAGAAAGTACCCCACAGTAAGTTAGACATTAGACTAACTTACTGTGGGGCATGTTGTGATGCTTGAGTTTTTCATTATATAAAGGCCTTTTGCTAGTTAAGGATGTCATGTTGAATAATTAAACACTCCAGCATTATAAAAAATTGACACATTAATGCATAATTATTTTATTAAGTGTACATTTGTGTTTCTTATCATTGTTTTGATGCTGGAATTTTAATTATTCAACATGACATCCTAACTAGGTAGTAAAAGGCCTATTCAATATGACAGTGTGTCACTAGGGGGGAATTCTCTACATCACATTCCAAAAGAAAAAGGACAATGAATGTCTCAAATATGAAAAAACAAACATTTTTTCTACAAAAAGTTCATTATGCCACTTAATAGAAGGGGTCTGCAGGTATTATCTGCCCATCTGGTCAATAGTGTGACAGTGGAGATATTTTGAGAAAACATCACTCATCCCAAAATAAACAATCTACATTATCCATTCAAGTCCAACGTGCTTACGCAGGAATAGACCATGAAAAGACCTTCTCTAGCTACCAGCATTCAGTCAATGGAAAATTATCATATACCACTCACGTTGAATAGATTTACGCATGAAGATCATCGAGGAAAACGGACTGCAACCCCGTTAGCCCAAGCGTGACTAATATCTTACATACCACTGACACACTGAGATAATCGAGAACAAAACCAAGAGACTGAATCAATCTACGCACAACACTGAAAGATTTATGAGCTGGGATCGAGGAAGCAATCCCAACCAAATGAATGGACGCGGACAACTAAACCAACGTGACTATTGATCCCAGGCTCTAAATCCAGTCCTCTAAATACTTATAGAACTAAAAACTATAAATACCGGAATCACAAAATCATTATTGGAGTCGGAGAGCGTGCTGAGAGTCGAAACATGCTGGAAAGCTAGAGAGTTACGAACCGTACTATTAGTAAAGAGACTTGTTACTGATTTAAATCTGGAACCTTCCATAACATCAATTGGAGATATTATCGTGTTATCGACTTTTTATTTGGAGTTATTGAAATATTAGTGATCACTTTTATGTAAATATAAAATTCATTCGATCGAAGTTACTATCGTCCAGTTACTATCTTCTTAAATTGTACTCTTTCAGGGTACACTGCGCCTCGGGGTTTAGTGAAACTGTCTGGTGAAATATCCAGGGAGTTCCACACATAAATCACCGTGTGCGACAATAGTATAACAGAAAGAGTCAGAGCCAGACTCTTTGACTAAAGTAGATCAAGTCTATCAAGTCTAACTGTTCTGAAATAGAACAGAATGATTTTATTTATTTTTTGTTAATTAAAAGTAGTATTTTGTAGGAAAGATAATTTTGTGTGTATATGAATTTTGAGAAAACGAAAATCTTAAGGTTCTAGTTAGTATCTCTGTTCTAGTATAACTAGTAAGTATAAAAAGATTTGTGTTGATTATTTTGCTCTCTTTAAACTTTACCAGACATGTCTCTCTACTGTAATTTTTTCGTCTATTCGATTCTGACTTTTAATTCTTTATTTTATCTATTTAATAATCGTACAAAAGGCGAAATTTTCGACTATAAGTCGTCTTGTTTTGTATTGCTTTACAAAATTCTTCGATTACTTCTGAATCATTGTTGTGCGTGGAAAGAAAAAACATTACCGTCGTCCAGCATATTGATATTTAACATGGATGGAAAGCTCGAGCCTTCGTAGAAACACTTAAGAAATTAGATATGCAACTAAGGTATTTGATAAAAGCTCTTCTTGAAACGGGTTGTGTTGAAGTATGGTTATATTTTCCCATTGAAAACCGATGCATCCGTCAAACACACGAGAATTATGTTCTGTTTATTGAAACAGAGTGGCAGGCCACAGATGACCATCACATTGTCAATCTTTTACATGACATACCTCACTCTAACGATAAAATTGTACAAAACCTGGTTTTCTTAAGTTTCTCTTATTACCCAAAAGAAGAAGAAACAAGCAACATGCTGAATGGACCTACCTAATGATTAACATCAGATGAAAATAAGAAAAAATTGTACAAAAATTCAGAATGGAAAAATAAAGCTTGTGTGTTGAATAATGTAAAATGGTAAAAAGGAATTTCCCCAAAATACGAAAATCACTTAAACCATTCAGGCCCAAAAAACCTTTTAAGCTGTTTTTGGCCCAAATTTGCCCAAAAAAATTTTCCTTAAAAATCTGGCTCCGTCACATTTTGGGCATTGCCATTTTGCATCATTTCATTGTGCAAAAAATCAGAAAAAAATTATGAGTCAACATTGAGAAAAGCTATATTTTCTTATTTGGTTAAAGGGAATTTCCCCAAAATACGAAAATCCGTCTTTTAAGGCGAATAAGAATTTTCCAGGAAAAACCACTTCAGCCATTCTTTAGAGAATCTTGCCCTCCATCTTTACAAAAAATCAGAAAAAAGTAATGACAGGATTTTACAAAGTCCAAAAAACCCTATTTTTAGGCAGTTTTTGGCCCAAATTTGCCCAAATAAATTTTTTCTCAAAAATCAGGCTTCGTCACGTTCTGGGCATTGCCATTTTGCATCATTGTGCAAAAAATCTGAAAAAACTAATGAGCCAATCCTGAGAAAAGCTGGTAACAGACGAACGGACGAACGGACATGGGTTAATTTATAGAACCTCCACCGGGGTACCCGGAGGTAGGTCCAAAAAACACTTCGATCATTGCAGACAAACTAAAAGAGAAGCCAGGCAAATACAACATTATTTTACTCTGCCAAAAGTCTTTTTTCTCGGTTTTTTTGCACGCAAAATGAAAAATGGTTGCCACGACAGAATTTCATTCGGACAAACCCTGATGCTGATTTTTTTAATCCGGAGTCCTTGTCTATAATCCTAATCACAATTGGTATGAACAATACTATCAAACACACATTGAGTCGCGATGCTTAATCAATATCTTTGTGTGGGGCGTTAAGTTAATAAATTCAGATGATAATCGGTACGAGCCTCCACATTTGTTTACGTTAGAAGTCCTCCACAATTACTTCGACTCTGATAATATCTCGATTTATTATTATTTATTATACTTTATGGATTAAAGGTTAAAGGCTCGAGGTACCCGTTTTGGGTTCCATACCTCTTAAGATTCAATGAAAAGATAATATTGACGAAGGATTTGAACTCGGAAAGTGGAATACAAGAAGATATAGAACAAATAGAAGGCGACAAGCAGATCCACATGGTGTTTTCTTACAAGGAAACCTCTTTTATTTTTGACGATGCGATCAGAATTATTTTTGACAACGATGCGAAAGAATCTCCATTTGTAAACAAAGATGGACATTTTGTAATATGGGAAGAAGATCATATGAGCCCTGTGTTTATCAAAATGCTCATCGAAAAAATTAACTCTTTGATATGTGAATAAAATACATTGGAACATATATTTTCGATGAAACGAACCACCGTGAAAACGGATTTGTGTCCGCCGCCAATTGCCGCGCGGGCATTTTTTTGTCCGTTTTACCACCCTAAAACCGTCCCAGTCTTTTTCTCACACCTAGACAATAGAAAACGGTGTAAAAAAAGGATTGGCTCGAGTTTAGGGGGATAATTAAATATAAAGTGGCACCTAACCGCGCGACTACAGTCGAAAAGGTGTATTAAAGGTGGCCACCTTTTAAAGACTTTTTGAATTATGGGCTCAAAAGGGTGTCACAAATTTTACATTTTTTTAGTTTTAAATTATTTTTTGAGATAAAGAATCAAAGACACAAAAAGATGGCTTAAACAAGTACACGTTTTTTTATAAGAACATCCAAGGTTTTTGAAGTTTTCGGATTTTCTTAACTTTTTAAGTTTTAAGCCTAAAATTGTTCTTAACATGTTCTTATTTTCACCATTTTGTGAGTATTTGTGAAACACATACTTTAGTTACCTAATCGAGTTTGCCCTTCAAGGTCCACTAATTGGAAGGAGAATAACAGATCTTTTGACCATTTCGTACAATAGAGGCTTTCCTCTAATCGAAGTGTTTGCCTTTCGGAGACTTTCTTCATGAAAAGACAGGACATATAATGACTGTCCACCTTTTAGAATGTCCGCTAATTTGCGGTTCTACTGTAGTTTGGGTCGGCTCAAATGTACCTAACGATTGAGATTTTATCAAGCAGTCGCCTTGGGAAAATATATATTTCCCCAAAAAAGAACATCTTTTACCAATGCTTTATAGAAAGAATTTAAAAATTTAAGTACCTATAACCGTTTTTTATATAAGAACATAAGGCTTCGATGGCCAAAATGTTATGAGCAAGTTATTTTGTGAGCATTTTAAGGCTTTGTAGACTCAATACACCCTATTTCCTAGAAAAGTGGTCAAAAATACTCACAAAATGGTCAAAATAACAACGTGTTAAGAACATCTGAATGCTTATGTATGTTCTTATAAAAAAACGTGTATGGTATACACACAGTAAATAGTAAATAAACCCAGTATCATTATCTCACCTCATTATTCAGCAGTAAGTCTTGCTCGAGAAGGTCCGTTAATTTGGTTCCCATGTATTGTCCACTTTGCGATAAGGCGAATACATACGAGCTTCTGTCGCCCTAAAGATAAAAGGAATTACCATATACATTGAATGAAAAGCAGAAAAACGGACACTTTGTAAATATAGTTTTCTATGTTATTGTGTAATTAATTATGTAGGTTCTACAGGGAGCTAAAAGGTTCCATGACAAAAGATAACTAAAAATAACCTTTGTCTATTTCATTAAGCGAAACGAAATTAATTTATAGCTCTACGGGTCGACCCTATTTTTTTCCAAAAATCAAAATATAATAAACATAGATGAATATTAATATTGATTAAATATTTACTGCTTCAAAACGCCAAACTTTTTTAGATATTGACGTTTATATTTATCTTACACGTTTTTTTATTACCACAAACTATATAAGAGCATAAGGCTTCGTTAGCTAAAATATTAAGAACAAGTTAAGAATATTTTAAGGCTTGGCGGACTCTAAAAACCCGTTTTCTTAGGAAAATGGACAAAAATGCTCACAAAATGGCGAAAATCAACATTTTTTAGAAAAAGTGGTCTCAAAAAGACAAAATAATGTGGTCTCTGTGTTTAAATGTACATCTGCACTAGAATACACCACTTTTCAAAACTGGGATGGTGGTATGCAAAAGAAACTCTTTTAGTGCTCATCTGAGATTCTAGTACCGACCCCCACTCTCTGAGTAATTTTCTATTATTTGCACATGGTGGTATCTTTTGGATTTTCTTTTGCAAAGGATTTCTTTTGTATGATGCTTTCTTTAGAGATTGTAAACATTAATAAAGCTGCACCCATTATTTTATTTTTGGTGATAAAAAAAAATCTTAACCTTTACCACGCCTTCTCTCTGGGAACTTCACCCCGTGCACGCCTTGTCGTTTTGGGAAAAATGACAGTTTTACGCTTTCTGTCATAACTTTTGATCTACTAAACCGATTCAAAAAAATAAGCCCATTCTGGAAAGCCCAACTATCCTTCTTTCCAAAAATGTTAAAATAAAGGATTTTCCTCTATCAATTGTGACACAGTAGTCTTCTGCTTTTTAGAGTTGAAAAAAATTCAAAACGCAATTTGCCATATTTTTCAAAATTTTAAGTTCCGGTTAAAAAAAAAGTGGGGAGAACATTTGCGATACCATAATTTTCTGGCTCATTGTTTCCACCATTATAACTACAACTGCTAGCCAAAAAATCACAATCATACCTTTACTAGAAAGGCAGAAATTCATTTTTAGAAAACCTTGGTTTTCGAGAAAATTTCCACGTAAATCAGAGGCACGTAAGGCAGAGGCCCCTCGAGGTAATTTTTATGGGAAGTATCACTAAAAACAGCTAAAAATGACTTTCCTATCATCAACCAGCATGAAAGCAATAGAAATAACATAGTATATACACTTTGAAACTCTTTGCAGCCTTATCAGAAGCTTACCTCAAACACTGACTAAACTACAAACAAGCAATACATAACATTTCCAACCAATAAAACAAACCATTTTCCACTAAATCAACATAAAAAGTTAGTTACAGCAGTCAATGAGCTCATAATTTCCCAAAGAATATTTTGCCTGATTTTCCAGTTTGTTTTGACAGTTAAAATCGAAAGTAGGTGGTTTCAAACTACTGAAAATAGTTGGCCCAGCCGCGCAGCGCAAGTGGGCCTTTAAAAAGCAACTGAACGAAAAGATTTTGGCTTTGTCGGAGCCTGAGCGCGCAATAGATTAACAAGTCCAGTAGTCCAGGCTAGACCAGCGGCCGATTTAGAATTTTTGCCTCGCCTACCCGCACGATGTTTGACCTACTCTTATATTGGATTGAATTGGTAGTAAAGTCAAATTACATTCTCTTTATGGCAAAGTATTTTTTAGGTCAGGGAGCAAGTGGGAGCATTTGGATGTTGGAGTTTTATATTTCAAGCTTGACAGAGACTTTTTTCAAGTAAACTTATGTTGTAATTCATTAAATGATAATAAAATGCAGCTCATGTGTAAATTTGAATAAGTTTGGAATATTTTTCATGATGGTGACCCGAAGGGTCAGTTTGGATTTATCGCTCTAAACGGTCGGTGGCTGGATTTTTTTTAAAACAGGACAGAGAATTTTTCAAGTAAATTTATGCTGTAACTCATTAAAGGATACTAAAATGCAGCTAAAGTGTAAATTTGAATAAGTTTGGAATGTTTTTCATGATGCTACCCGTGAAAATGGTCAATTTTTGATTTATTACTCTAAAAATAAACTAAAACAGTCGGCGGTTGGATTTTTCAAACCTGACAGAGAATTTTTTCAAGTAAACTACTTATGCTATAACTCATTAAAGGATGCTAAAATACAGCTCATGTGTAAATTTGAATAAGTTTGGAATGTTTTTCATGGTGCAACCCGTGAAAATGGACAATTTTGGATCTATCGCTCTAAACGGTCGGTGGCTGGATTTTTCAAACCTGACAGATAATTTTATCAAGTAAACTTATGTTGTAATTCATTAAAGGATACTAAAATACAGCTCATGTGTAAATTTGAATAAGTTTGGAATGTTTTTCATGATGCTACGGGTTAAATCGATATTTCTGAACTTTGACGGTCAACATTTGACATTTGAAGTTTGTGAATTTATTTAAACCGATTTTTTCTTTCATACCAGTAACAAAAACATAAAGCAAATCTATTATATACATATATTGCATATCATTTATCATTGCTGACCTTCCCCTGACCTTCCAGCGCAGCTGGTTTCTTTCTTTTCATTTTTCACTTTTTTCACTTTTTGAATGTTCAATGTTCCGTATTTCAATCTCTGCCAAAAATGTGCATTAGGATTCTAAGACTCGATGTTTCCTTTAAACCCTAAAATTGCAAAAATACAATTCCGCAAACATTGATTCTCTCAAGGTACCCGTTACAAACGACATTTGGTTATTGCCACGTCAGCTGGGCCTTCACGCCGCTTCGGCTTCTTGTTTGTTTACATTTTCTCTCCGTCATATAAGACATTTCCCGGGATTTAAAGGCGTCTTTAAGGCGGTAGGGCGACTTTTCTTAAAACCGCACGAAAAACGTATATTTACGGCCTCGGCTATAGCTTAAAACGTAAATTTACGGCCTCAGCGTGGTAAAGGTTAAATCGGAGTTTTTTTTAAACTAATGGGAGCACTAATCAATGTGGGTGAAATGACATAAATTTTAAGCGGAAAATTTCAGTTAAAAATGGACCGACATCGAGTAGTGCAGCCATTAGGGTACCACTTTTCAAGAGACTCTATCAAAGATTGCGGATAATTTAGCTATAGGAGTTCAGTGGAATTGATGCCAATCCAGTGTTTGCATAGATTTTAAAGGAAAGATATGGTTTGATAGGGTCCTATTTCTATTTCTGAAAAGAGGTTCAAAATTGGGAAAACTGAATTTGTAAATATACAGCGTGAACTTACCAAAATATAAGAGGGTGACATCAATTTTTTGAAATGATGAACCAACGAAAGGTTTTGGGCGTCCACCTATTAAAATTAAATAAAATAGGAATTAGTTTTGATTTTAAGAAGTTTTTTTCAAAAGTTCAAAACATTGACGAAACTGAAGCCGATTTTTTTTTCGAAACGTTTTTTTCGTTAGAAAAAATTTCTAAGCTCCCAAAGCTGAAATCTTAAGAACAATACCAGCCTGAGATTTCGGGAGATAATTATAAACGGCCGAGCCCTAAAAGCTAATGTTAAATCGTATTTACATATTTTTCCCGTTACAATTTTAAAATCATTATTCGAAGGAAACGATACTGACAATTTTTTTTTAACTTTAAAGATTCTAGCCGGTTTTCAAAAAATATAATATCTGAAACGCCCTTTAAAACAAGTTATAGTCTTTACTTTTACTAACTACTTTCCCAAGTAGAAAATCTTGAGGATTTTGGAGCCCGCCCTAAATTTAATGGGGGGTGGCACTATCTATGACAGTAAAGAAATATAACAGAAACGCATTTTAAAACATATCATTCTTACTCTTACTAACTTCTTTTCTTATTAGACAATTTTGAGGGTTTTAGAGCCTGCCCTAAATTCGGGTTTTCAAAAGAAATGAGATTCTTTAACGAACTTCTCTCCCCCTAGTAGACAATTTTGAGGATTTTGAAGCCCACCCTAAATTTAAAGGGGCGGCACTATCTACGGCGGCAAGGAAATGAATCATTCGTACATACCATTTTACCATCGACTTTGTGTGAAGATCTTTCATATAGCCCATTGAAGGAGTCTACAGCGAACAAGATGTTTGTACTACCGAGAAAGAAATTGAACGTTTCATTTTTACATAAGAGTTCCCATTTCATATCAGGACAGTGTCTGCCTAATGTCATATTATACTGATATAAGCAAAGCCTGTGAATTAAAATTGATGAGTAAGCAAACGGTATTACTTTTATTTAAAAACAAAACCTTTAATATTACATCGTTGCATTAACTAAAAATACACCATAATTTTTTTGTATTATGTAGCTTGGTCTTACAAAGCCATTGTAAATTAATAACTGCTGCTATTTGACAAGGTGCGATATTTAAAAAATGGCCTAAGTTTCGCGTTCAAGATTCAGTGTTTGTTGTTGTCCAAAGCGTAGTCAGGGATTTCTAGTGAAATTTGTGTTTTGCAGAGTTAATTTTCGAGCTATAAACCCTTAAAGCAGAAAATAAGTTTCGCGAAAATTAGTTCCCTAAAAGCTATAGTTCAAAATATACCTTGTATTGATACGAAGCTCCTTTAAAATGGCACCAACGGCATCGTTGGCGTACAAACTTCGACTAATACCCTGGTAAAAAGAAAGAAATGAAATGAATTTTCAAGTGGAAGAAAAATTCAGAGACAACTCTGCTTACAGGCTATTATGTACACAAAACCTTGGTAAAACAAGTTTTTACGCGCCCTTTTAAAACTGCATACTATTTCATTGCTCTAAGGTACCCGGGGATAGGAATAAAGAGGCGGATTAAAAGAATACCCCCAAAAAATCTGACTAGCATCAGAACATAACAAGGGACTTTTCTTTTGAAGCTAAAGATATTTTCAAAGGTTTCAGCAGCAATTACGGTCGGTGCTACTCGTTAAAAAAGCCGACCCCTTATAAGTATAAAATGATTGAAAAAATCTAAAAAATGAATTCTAAATCATAAAAAAAGAGATTTCTTAACGTTCGTACCTGGTCAATTAATTCGAGCAACGGTCGTCCTTGTTCAGTCATTTCTCGTTTACCCCACTTGTATTCTTGGGTTGTCGAGTTCTAAAGAGAAAAAATAATCGAGACAATATTTTAACTTTTAAGAATAATGCCGAGCCTTAAAGTTTTGGTCAAGTTATCCTGTAAGAAAAAGAAACTAACCGTTAAATAGTAAATTTAAGATAGCCAAGAATAATGAAGGTTTTATGATATATATTACATAGCTCCAGCCTCGTAAGTTATTTCATTTGGAAAAATAAAACTGGTGCACCAAACCCTTGAAAAAGTGAGGAGACTGGGTTCGAGATTACCAAGAAGGAATGGCATCAAAATGTCTGAAGTCGTTGCACTGACATCTCCAAAGACAATAAATTTTGACGTTATTTCCTTGTAAATTCAAGCGTTGACAGGCGTATCATTATGCTTACATTTTGAAGGTAATTGAAGTTCAACTGTCGAAAAGAATTTAACCAGATGAGCGATTCTTTCGGTTGGTCAAATCTCCCTGGACGCCATTGGCAGGGCTGAACTTCTGTTGCTGTTTGACTATCCACCAAACGAAATCCTGAAAAAAACGAAAACATAATATAACTAATAAAAGAACATATGGCTTCGCTGGCCAAAAAATTAAGAACAAGTTTTAAAGAACATTTCTAGGTCTAAAACTTCAAAAATCTAAGAATATCCGAAAATCCTACAGTTCGTCAAAACATGATCCAAAAAGTATAACATCGGGTAACATGAGGTAACATCATAATGATGGTTATCCAAAAAGTATAATATCAGGTAACATGAGGTAACATCATAATGATGGTTATACAAAAAGTATAACATCGGGTAACATGAGGTAACATCATAATGATGGTTATCCAAAAAGTATAACATCAGGTAACATGAGGTAACATCATAATGATGGTTATCCAAAAAGTATAACATCAGGTAACATGAGGTAACATCATAATGATGGTTATCCAAAAAGTATAACATCAGGTAACATGAGGTAACATCATCATGATGGTATATAATTCAACCTACCATTAGGAATGTAAACAATGACCCAATCCTTTTGTATAGCATAATGTAAAACATGTAGAAGTGACATGCTTTTCCCACATCCTTGTGGGCCATCTGTAAAAAAGGTGAGATAAACAATTGTCAATAATCATAACATACAACATAATAAGTATTATGATATAAGATTTCAAATTATATTATAAAGTGAAGAGCTTAGTAAAATTCCCGCTATCTTCTTTTAGGAGATTGGGTGACAAAGCAGCATTGTGCGTTTCGTCCTTATTGGGCCTCATCAACACTGTGTACTGCACCTTGGCTAGACAGATCAAATTGCCTTAATATCACATGCCACGTATTGTGGCGCCGACTGAGATTAGAGAAGTGGGCAGAACGGAAATTTCCTGGGGAGTTCTATATTTTATATATGAATTATATCCATCATGCGATGGTTACAAACAACATAACACATATTATGATACAATGTTGTTTTGTATTTTGTACTGAATCAAGATGTATACACAGTTACCTTATCGGGGAAAAAAATGTCGGGGGAAAGTGATTTGAGAGGGTGACGACATTTTCCCCCGACGAATTTTTTCCCCGATTTTTTAAACCCCAACCAAAATTAAAATCTAAATTTTTTACACCTTTATTAACCGAAATTAGTGCTTTAAACGTACAAGATCTTTTTTCAAGCTAGTGAAGGAAGCCATTTCATTTGGACAATTTAGTTGGGTAAAAGTGATTAAATTCTAAATTTCGTCGGGGAAAAGTGACGAATTTGAAATTTTGGTCGGGGGAAAGTGACGAAAATGCCTGTAGGTGACGAAATTTTTCCCCGACGAAAAAAAAAACCCAACTAAATAAAACTCCGACATTAATTTTTTTCCCCGATAAGGTATAGTCTCCATAACTCGGACAGGTACAGAGAACACTAGTTTGTTCGAAAATTATGGGAATTTTGAGTTATGAAGATATGATCAAAAAGATAATGAACGTTAAGGAGACGTGGAAGTTATAGGGATTCGAGTTAAAGAGACACTACTGTACTTCTGTTTCTTTGTCGCCCAATACCAAATAGAAAATGATTTCGTTTCACAACGATGCGATACAAGATAATAATGACCATAATGCAATGGCGTGATTAAAATGAGGTCAACCATAGTTAATTAATAGCAATCTTACAAATAACGTATTTGTTTGACGTATCAGTGTTTTCCAGTTGTTGGATGATTTTTAAAGCAGGTTTTCTCAACATCAAGGTGTGCTCTGACAGAGCTTTTGACTATAAAAGAAAGAAAACTTAAGAGATCAAACTTTAATAATGAGGAGGTCGGTTGAGCTAAATTTGCAAGAAATATAAAAATACAGCTGAAATTTAAGACAATGATGAATCATGCTTCATGTTTCATGGAACATGAAAATCCACACTTGTAAAAACTTTGTTTTTTAGGAGTTTTTATTTTCCATAGTAAAACAGTGAAGGGATTTTTTTAAAGATTATAAACATAAAGTGAGGCGAAAAGTTCGATTTTTTCATCTTCCACCCTCTTATTATTAGTTGGACATTATAATAATTGGGAAATTTTGATCAAAAAAGGCATCACATTATTTACAATAATGACAATGAGCATTATACTTACCAGTTCTTTAAACTTCTTGGGAACATTTTCACTGAGATTATTTTGAATGATCTTTTTGTCAATCGAATAAAATTTGAGATAATCGTCATTTGTATGTTTTGTCTGCAAGAAAAATAAAAATAAGAAACTTTTAATTGCGAAACCACGGTATATCTTACTATACTAAACGAGTTTATGAAAAATGTCTGTAACGCTAGCCCAGTAGCATATGTTAAGGTTTCTAAAATTTGAACGCCGCGGCTGGAAAACCTATCCACCTTCGATACAAAAAGTCTCGCGCTAAGTTTGACAAGCGTAGAAAACTCGGACTAAAGAAGACTCTACACTGCTATTTGTAAACGAAAAAAGTTCTGACGTCAATTTCATGAAAAAGTACTGCGACGTCACAAAGTTTCAAATAAAATGGTGTGGCATTTTTGTTGCACGATTTCGAATTATTTTATATCAACACACGCAACTTAAAAAGGTTTCAATGTTGGTTGCATTGCATATGTGCCGGTCTTAAGCTGTCCGCATGCGAAGCCAACAAACGGGAAAACCTTCAGTGCTCAATCGCAAAGCGCGAGCCTCTCCTTCACAACTAAGGCTTTTTCTTTCCTAGAAGCAACCCTCTCACCACCTCAGACACCTTTGGGCGTCTGCAACGACGGGTACCCTCGATAATTTTGACAGGATCACTATGGCATTTCATTAAACACAAACTTCCGTTATCTTAAAAAGACATATCATCGAGGCTTACAGACACAAAATTTTGACTAATGTAGAAAGTTTAGAAGTATATTTTTTATTATGTATTTGGCATTTTAAGCCAAAACGATGTCAGGAATTAACCCACATTATAGTATTTTAAAGGCTTTTGATGCGCAAGCAAAACCGTTAACCGGCGTTTGCGACGACGGGAACCGTCTAGTTATGTACTATATATAAAGCGTATAAGTCGTATACCTTTTCGGCCCTTTTTACGCCGGCACTTATTGGGGTTATTGGTAGGCTCTTGACGTATTAAGGGCTGGTGTTCAAAGGGCCGGTGTAAAAAAGGCCAAAATTTTGCAAATTTTACTTTAAAGTGGCGTTAATTTTTTATCATTATTTCTCAATTTAAAGGATTTTAGGTATGATTCGAAGACAAAAATTATCCATTGTTTTACTCCATATCTAAAACTTCGCAAATGGAATTTTCAACAGTTTACTACTGAAAATGATATTTTATGTAAATTGAAGCATAAATAGCCATTCTAGCAAATTTTGGCGTTATTTACGGCCCTAATCGGCGTAAGCCCAAAACCAGGCTGTGGCGTAATAAGGGCCGGCGTAAAAGGGGGCCGGCGTTAAATTAGGGCCGGCGTAAAAAGGGCCGATAAGGTAGGTATTTAAGGCTTCTTTAGATGTACAAGTTTTAATATGTAAGAACAAACTATATGGAAACAAAAGACTTCAATGGCCAAAATATTTAAGAACAAGTTAAGAACATTATGAAGGTTTGGTGGACTGTTAAAACACTCGGTATGGAGAGTGTAATGGTTAATCTTAAACAAATGTGAACATACTGGATCACTGGCAGCGTGTAAAACCGATATCGAGTTTTCTTCATCCGTGTTTTGTTTCAATGCAGGTGTAGCAAGGGTGCGTAGCACAACCTATAAGTTAGAAATGTTTTAAAGAAGTCTTTTTAAGTACAAGCGAAGAAAAATCATGAGACATAGCTAAAATAAGAAAAAGTATAATAGGCGTCTTTGATAGCTAAATACTTCTGCACGGCAAAGCAATCAGATCTTATGATTGGAGGTCATGGATCAATACTCTTGTCTCCCGAATAGACGGGGGGGGGGGTCCGAATAAGCAGGGGGGTAGGAAAATTTTCTAAATTCTAATAAGCGGGGGGATGGAATAAGAGGGGAGGAAGTAATTTGAAGACAGAATTTTTTTAAACTGATATCATATCAATTTCAACAACAACAAAAGAAACTTTAACAAATGAACACGTAAAATAAGAACCAAAAATAACAAAAAGGAAGATTTTAACAAGTTTAAGGTCTATCTACACTGTAATAAAATATTAAATTATTCAAATTTAATTAGTGCGGGGTCTTAATAGGAGCGGGGGATGGATTTTTTTTCATTTAACATTTAGCGGGGGGACGTCTATTCGGGAGACAAGAGTACTGAAAAGCCCTGGTCAAAATTCTTGTCAAGATCTCTGGCAAGATCTGGGAGGATCCTTCAAGATCTTGTGATATTTTAAACTATAGTGGAGGTCTTGTGGTGAAGGGGGCATATTGAAACATGTGGTCCTGAAGTAATCTTGATATTGACAAACCTTTCTCTTTATATGATTTGATTTGGCCAAACAGTTGCATGTCGTCCTTGACGCTCTTCTAGAAAATTACAAAGTAAAAACACTCAGAATGGCTTCACTGTGCAACAGTGTATGTATAGGCTATTTGTATAGGCTATTTCACAGTAGCAAAGCGTAATGGGTAATCAGGACTACTTCGCGCTAATAATGATGACTTACTATCGGTCCAAAGTTCTGAACAATTTTGAAGATTTTTGCGTCTAACCAACGGGAAACCGGGGCGCAATCAGTCCTGATTACCCATGATCCATTTGAACTGTGGACCTATTATATTCTGCAGTAATACAAAAATACTTTCAGTATCAAGATTCGGTCTAGGAAAAGGTTCAAATAGATCTATATCTATATACAAACTATAGAAATTGAGACTTCAATGAAAACCCATCCACTGGGTGAAATAAGAGAATCTTGAAAATAAGAGAGTCTTGAAAATATAATATTTCCATATAATTTTGTAAATATGGAAATAAATGTCTTTTCTATATTTCCAAAGTTGTGGAAATACCATATTTCATAATATTTCCAAATCTGAAATATCATATTTTCAATGAATTTCAGAATTGGAAATATCATGAAATATATTTCCACAACTTAGAAATATAGAAAAGTCATATTTCCATATTTAGAAAATTATATGGAAATATCATCCAGGATTGGAAATCTCTTATTTCGCCCAGTGACCGACCTTTTGAGGGGGACTGGGTACCATCACTCTGATAAAAGAGTATGGGGGACTATGTCAGGCACTACACGTAGTATGGTGACGATACTCATAGGTTCAACACCTGCGAATATGTATATTCCCGTGTAATTCGAGTATCGTCGTCTATACCAATAACTGTCATGTCGCGAGTGCAGGGTTAGCAGTGTCTGGTAAGCGTGTTAATTCCCCGAAGGGGAAAGCACTTATAAATCAAACGTGTAGTAAAAAAAAAAAACGACTCCGATGAAGAAATGTCATTGTGAAATAAATCTTCACTTACAATAAAACTGGTTGTAAGCCAAACATTATGTTGTTATGATTCTGTCACATCCAAAGTTATCCTTTTATTGTATATTTTTAATTTTCTAGAAACAGAGATGAAAATTATAACAATCAATACGGTATGGTCAGAATTGGTTAAAATTTACTTAGTCTTAAAAAAATAAATCAAAATAAAGAAAGTTAAACTATGGTATAATTTTCGGCGTACTGGAATTTTAGTTTTGTCTATTATTATGCTGGGTTTTACCGGGTAGGCCAAAAAACACGCAACATTTTTGGATTATAGTACTCGCCCAATATAGAAATTCATATCAATTATCTCAAACCATCTCATAGGTCATTTCCAGTATAATTTATTCTCAATGGCAAAATCTCTCATCGACTAACAAAGAAATTATGAACTCATGAAATCATAATTCCGTATAAAGGTCAGCCATGATGAATATTTAACATAAAAGTGGTGTTGGTAAAAGTTAAAGGGGTAATCAAATGGTTTGAGTTATTTGGTACTCTCGGGTACCTAATAGCCGCCCCCCCCCCCGCTAATTAATTTTTCGAAAAAAATTCCACCCAGGACATTCTTATTCCAACCCCCCCCCCCCGCTTATTGATTTTTGGGAAAATGTTTTTGAAATTTCCCTCTTTTGTCCTAATTCTGCTGTAATAGCCTCATTTTCAAAAGTTTTCCACCCAGGACATTTTTATTCCAACCCCCCCTGCTTATTAAGTTTTGAGATTTTTTCCAACCCCCCGCTTATTCCAAACCCCCCGGCTATTAGGTACCCGGGGGGTTTTAATATCAGAATGACGTATTGTGGAAGCAACCCATGTTGTATTACAATTTAGACCCTTTCTAAAGGTCAGGACCAAGAAATACAAGATTATCAAACTTAACTTTTTTGCTATCGAAGTTATGTTCTTATATAGTTTGCTCTTATAAAAAGAGTGTACAAGGTTATCAAACTTAATTTCTCGATATAGTCCACATTATATAGGATATAAGAAGCTTGAAAGACTGCAAAATTGTTTTATGAGTATATGAGTGTATAATATAACAGGGTTGTCTAAATTTTACTTAGATAATGATAATTATTCCTAATAAAATGTAACTTTTAGCTAATTGGGGTTATTAAAAAAATATAAAATTGCACCATTATTATCAAATTCATTGTAAACGTAAACTATACAAATTCAAAGTATATTACACATTTTAAATAATAAAATTGTCCTAATCCTAACTAAAGCTATCTTGAAAATGATCCCATCTCATCCCACAGAACTAGAGTTTAATGTTCCTGAGAGGGTCGACTGTATTCATGATATGCACCATTGCAATGTCTTCTGACATTACGTCACTTACCCAACAGCTGATTGGTTGTAAGTGACGTATAATAAGTCGATACGTCACTTTCAACCAATCAGCTGTTGGGGTTGGGTCCGTGGAAGACATTGCAATGGTGCATATCATGAATACAGTCCATTACATTGACCCATTGACGACTTCGAAGTCGATTTAAACCTCATAAGACGAAAAAGATTATGTAATAGATTTTTGATCATCCTCTGCGAAAAAGATTCTGCAATAAACTAATTTTAATTGGGTTAATAATATAGTCCAAAGACCAAAAAAAGCCAAAGCAAGCACATACCCCTAAATTTCTATCCCCATGGTGAAACAAAAGCCAAAAAATGGCTAAAGCCAAAGTTAGCTTTCATTTTTATTGTTAAGTCAAGATTTCAACAAGTGAATATCCTAAAACTCTCTTGTGCGAGATAAAATCAATCCATCGAGCATTGTCTCAGAAAACTAGCAACATTAGACAAACAATGATATTGATAAACTAGTAAACCAGTCGTTGAAAACAGACCCATATACAAAAAATCAAGCTCCAAATAAAAAGAATCGAAGGGGTGAAGTTGCGTCTCTTTTCTGAATTTCAACGACTAGAAGCTACTTCCCTCAAAAAACGTTGTTTAATTTTACAACTTTTTTTAGGTTTTTGAGAATCCATCCAACTTTTTTGACTAAATGATATTTCATAGTAACATTGAACATGGGAACATATAAATAAATGAGCATTTCTAAAAACGCAATAAACAGAAAGAAAAATAAATGCAATCCCGCACGGGTCAGACATACAGAAATCTGTATGTCTCTCCTTACGATTTTAGGTGAAGAAAAAAAGGCGTTGGAAGTAGCTTCTAGTCGGTTATTTTCCTTTTCTCTCACGCGCGCTGAATATTTAATTAGTGTTTACATTATTTGATTGACAGTTTTATTATAAGGTTACAAGTAATAACCGACTAGTTTACTAGTCTATGATATTCATGAATGGCTATGATTGCACATCAAACCTTTTTTCATGTTAAATTTTTCGTTTCATCTTAAGATCCTGTGAACATTAACAGGAATAACTTCTTGGATCCTTATTTTAGTGAAGCTTTGAGGATAAATTATATTTTGGTAACGAGCTTCCAAAGTATACCTACTGCCACCAAAATACAATCCACAGTAGTAGCTACTATGCTATTCGTGTCCAGCGTTAAACTTGAATAAGCTGCTACTGCAAAAAAAGTGATAATTATAGCCGAGCGAAGTAGTTTACTTCACTACTATGGTATGCATCCCAGTAGGGGTTGGTTGATTTGAACTATATGTTTAAACTTTTTGAGCTTGTTGTTACTTCAAAAAAGTGATGTGAATGTTGACATTGTGCTTGAAATTACGATGATGGTATAATAATTTCACGATACAAAGGACCGTTTGAACATAAATTTCAATTCTCTTCCATTGTGAAAACAGCTTGAAACGAACTCATTACTATGAATACACGACTTATAAATATATAAGTCGGTTTATAAGTCGTTGCTTCAATACACTATAGTTAGACTTTTCGACGACGTTATTGTTTGGGAGGTCATTATTGACATCTCCAACTCTCCATCATTGACAGCACCAATGGTGTTACTATATCATCACTGTCTGTTTACTCTCTGCTTGCATCATAAGTGAGGCTTGTATAGGGTTAGTTGCTACTACATGGACAGGTAATTCCCATAGCATAAGTTCAGTTTTTAGTGTATTTGGTATACCTGCATATTGTCTTTTTAAAGGTGTGTTTGATTCTGTATTATTAAGACTGTCTGTGGATTTATTTTTATTGTCTATTTTAATGATGGTGAATTCGAAATGCAATCTCCAGTGCACAGAGACTATGAGGTAAGGTAAGAGAAAATATTGGTAAAAGGAGGTACAATTGGACAGTAGTTTTCACTTGAAAAACTTCATGAACCTTTTGTAATAGTTATTTCATATCACAGCGTTTTTTTCTTCTTTAAATTTCAAAATTAAAAATAGTTCAAAAAGTTGGGGCTGTCTTCTTTATAATAAGGTTGGTAAGAAGGGTAGAAGCAACGATTGACCGTTAGAGTACACTCAACTAGGAAAAAGGGCCTGAAACGGCAAGCCAAAGGTATCTTCAAGGCCAGCTAGCCTTAAGTATTTGAACTCCTCTATTACCATATTACCGTTTAAAAAGGGGGGGGGGAGTTCTTTTTTCAGAGAATGGGAAAAGGGTGGGCAAAATCGTTTTCAAAATTTTAGGGGGGGGCAATCAAAAGGAGGGGGAGAAAAAATAGCTCCAAACTGTCAAGGGTGGGGAGAAAAAATCTGGGGAAAAAGATTTTCTGTTCTCTGGTGTCAAACATAAAACATAAAATATGTCTGTTCAACTTCAAGCTAAAAACTTGTAATAGTGTTTTATATTCGAGGTGGTGACAATTTACATTTTTTCTTTGTATATAGGGACGAGATAACATGAATGGGGGGAATTATTTTAAAAACCTTAGGGAGGGGAACTAAAAGGGGGGCAGAGAGATTTTTTTCAATTTTCAAGGGAGGGGAACCAACCTACTAGGACACTATGGCAGATACATAAGTCTTAAACAAAGAATTACAGTTTCATACCTAATTTATGTGTGAACTCCTCCGTAGCTGTGATAGGTATTGGTATTAGGAAGTTACTCTTGCTAGCAGAATAACAGCATTCCTCATGTCGACTTAGCGTGTTATAATGTACTGGTTCTGATGCTGAAGGTATGATCATACAGTTCTTGGACATCTTTTCTTCACATTGGAGCGATACAACATACTGCTCATTGAATAAAATAATAAGTTTAACAAGAATATTCATCATTGAAACTGGCAACTTTGAAAAATTAACGAAATTATTAATCTACAGTTATCTTACAACAATCTTACAATTAGTATATGTAATCACATGATAACGAGTGAAATTCGAATATAATTGCACGAGTGATTTTTTTGTTATTAATTTTCCGAGTCCGAAAGGACGAGGAAAATTCGAAACAAAAAAATCACGAGTGCAATTTTCGAATTGTACGAGTTATTATGTGATTACGAGCTAATCGCACAATGGCTTTCACTACTTTTTCCCAGTTAGGAAAATAAATTACAGAAATTACACTGAGAGTTTTATATTTTTCTATTCTCTTTATGTCTTTCTTTTATTGTTGTTTATTGATTTTCTTTCTCACAAAATAAATTTCGAATGCAATTAAAACGTTCGATGCAAAAAAAAAGTAAGAAAAAACATTAAAATCAATTTTGTAAATATTGGCGCCTCATTGAAGAGTGTGATTAACGATTAATTGCTCTCTACAGGATGCAATTAACGATTAATTGCTCTCTTTGAAGGCGCGCTAAAGAAGAAAAAATAACTCATCGTGCGATTAATATATTAATCCTACAGCCAGACTTGTGAATACTTTTCAGTAGTCGTTTGAAAAGGCAAACTTTTAGGAGACTAGAACAACTTTAAAATATTGAAACTCTGTATAAAAAAAATCAAATCATTTTTAGACGAAAAATAATACTTTGACTTTAAAATAACACTTTGACAAACCTTAACACATGGTATGGGAGAATTTTGAAAATCAAATGTTCCCAGTATGTCTTCACCCAAACGATAATAGTGTTTTGATAAACAAAACCTTCCTACAGCACCATTTACACTGTGAATGTTGTATGTATCTGAAAGAAACCAAAAAGAAATTTGATAAAATAAATAATATACAAATCAATTTATCCCTTGTATCTCAACAACTTAACTGAGATCAGATTGCGATCGTTTTCTGCCCACCACGCTGAGGCTCTAAAGGGATGGGTGAAAACATAACAATCTGACGAATATGCTGTCTCAAAATCGTAAGGACCGCACTCGTCTAAAAGGACTGGGAATGACAAAAAAGTTTCGTGATTGTGTTTGAAAATAGGGAGCCATATCAGTTTTCGACATTCAGGTGCACAACAAGATTCTTGTTGTAGATTTTACTGCGGGCTATTTTTTTCAGATGGTCAATTTTCAAGTGCCTTCAGAGGTTTACCGTTTTATCGAGCTGAAAATTTGTTACAGATTGTGACTTTTATGAGAAATAAACGTACATTTTTGATATTTTCTTACTTAGATTTCTTTTCACCGTGAAAGCTGTGAGAGCATCCATAGCCACGTCAAGTTTAGAATATTTTTGACTTTCACTTTCTTGCAAGAATGGATTCTGGCCAGTTATTAAATTGTCTGTTACTTCTGTCTCTGTGTCTCTGACAGGCTCTTGTTCCTTTGCTTTTTGTTTGAGAGCTTTGAAAATTCCTAAAAATAAGGAGAGGACAGGATTCCTAAAAGGAGGCGCAGGTGTGGATCAGTATAAAGTCAATCAACCATCCACTTGAAAACTCTTAAGATAAGGAAAGGACAGAATTCCTAAAAGGAGAAGCAGGTGTGGATCAGTATAAAGTCAATCAAACATAAAATTCTAAAGACCTTATCACTATTTAAGCACAAACAGATTGAAAATACACTTTACATTTAATGAAATTTTGACTTATGCTTTATCAGTAAATATTGGCTACAACGTAGTTAAAGTGACCCAATTACTATACATTGTCCATTATTTGAAATAAGTGAATCCATCGATCAACATTGTTGAATTACAATTTACACAGTGATTTTTCATTGGAACTTTTGTAAAATCGGGATTATTTTGGCTAATATCCCTTGTATCTCCTGAAGTCGTTCTCATAAGGAGATGAAATTTGGTATATATAAAGTCTCCTTATATTATAGCAATGTAAAAGTAGGAAAAAAAGTATTTTGATACATCAATCTGTTCACCAGTTATTGGGCACTTTCGTTTTCGAGAGATCCCTCTATCCCGTCCTCATCCCGGTTGAAATCCCTCTAAATCGGAATCAAGATAATTCCAGATAGAAAAGTACTAGAGATTTGAAATTTTCACAGAATGTACTTATATTGGTTCTCTAATGGATAAAAGAAAAAGAAATCATTTCTTCTCAGTTAATTTCCTAAAATTTGGCTAAAACAAGGAAATTTGAATCCGATTAATCCAATCAAAGATCGCCGTGTTATGATTTGAAGGTATTATAAAAACATGGTTGAATCTAATAGACTTTGGAAGCCATATTTGGGTGAACTCCCCCAAGGCTACGTAGAAAAAGAATGGTAATTTTTCTAATACCTTTCAATTCAATCACACGAAATGGAAGTCTTATCAAAGTGAGCGGTTTCCCAATACGTCCAACTCCAATGCATACTTTGTAATTCATTTTAATGTCTTGGCCACGATAGGATGGTGGAATGTTTGCTGGCAAAACTTCTTTATATTCAACTGCAGGAATGCAAATTAAAAATAAATTATAAACTTATTCATAGTATTAATTTTGAATCATTTAAGATCATTCAGAACCATTGACTAGTCGACTAGTAATTCTTTGTAAGATATAAATATTTCATTACTTCAATTCAAACAAGATATTGGCTAGTTTACTGCAGCCAAAAAGTAAAGCATTTGGCTCTGTTTGGCTACAGTCAACAAGCTTTTGTGTTTTCTTGAGATGTCTCTTAGAAAAAACAGAGAAGCATCATGGGTAAGATGCCTTGCAACCCTAATCTTCTTTCTGGCAAACAGTCCAATTTAAAAGGAAAAATATTTGGGTCTCCCTCGTTTGTGACTGCACAACTTACTACTTATGATAAACTATTGTGTACTTGGACAAGCTAAAAAGAAAAAAATACTAAAAATGATAAGCCCTTTTATTAACTGGATGTACTTACATTTCTTGGATTCACCAGGCTTCAAAGTCAGATCACAGAAAAGAATATTTGCCTCCGTTTTAAGTAAGCAATGTCCTCTTTCACCTGATTAGAAGAAAAAAAGATCTCAATTAGGTTTTCAAGATAATATATACAACACTAACGATATTCCAAGATATAAAAGGAGAATCTGAAGCTTAAATTTTCTTAATTATACCTAGACATACTGTATGTATGGTAATAACATAATAAAAACAAAAAAAGCTTTACCTTGATCAGGTGAGAAGCTTGTATGCCTTGCAGACCTATCATTTTTGCTTTCAATTGCATTTAATGGCATGCGATACTTTCTTTCATTCAGATTGCACTGACAATATAATTGTGCACTGGCATATGCAACAGTCACTGATTGATCACTACTGACTTTAGCGTCCATTATCATATTTTTGCTCCAGCGTTCAGGAGCAAGAACTCTGGTATCTGAAGAATGACGTTGATGTGACAGTTGTTTCGCTGCACTGACATGATCCTTTTTGGCTGTGTTTGTAAACACAATTTCACAGAAAATTTTCTCTTCAGGGATGAATACTGAGCGATGAAGGATGCGTGCTTCAATTTTAATCATGATATTTTATCTAAAACAATAAAAAACTATGCCACCAATACTATAAAACCCAACCACCATTCATCACAGACATCTTCTTTCCTCACTATTCTTCTTCTAATTCTCATGTTTTGTTAACGTTCCTTGGATATTTTATGATATTTTACACCACATAAGCATTTTTTTGCTTGAAGCCCCTAAAGATTTAATTCAGAGCATAGAAACTTTTGACTTTCTCCTAGTAACTGCCTAGATAAGATTACCCAATCTAAGCTACTTGTACTCTGAGTTGGGGGGAGGGAGGTGACCAGGGATCACACCCACAACCCTTGGATTGTAAGGTAAATTCTCTACTGACTGAGCTACCCGGCTACAAAGGTGATACAGTAAAAACCCACAAAGATGGTGTAAAACAAAATGTTCATATACTCACAAATACTCACAACTTCTAAACCCTAAAATGATCGAAATTATACACTTCAAAATTTCTCATAAATTTAGAAATAGTTCCGAAGGGGGACACTAACCCCCCTAGTCTAGATCAACTACCCCCTTACTCTAGGTTCTACCCCCTATTCAAAATGTCATCAGGATTTTTTCCCCACTTTCAAGACATTATGATTACACATTCAACTAAATGCTATCATGTTCACTCTTGAAAAGAGGTGCTTTTGAGTCTATTTGTAATATCCGTTCTGAGAATTTTCAAGATTTTAAACCAAAAGTCCAAGACTGCAAAACTAGATATTTAGAAAGATGAATTCAAATAACTTAGCTGAAATGAAATAAATGACCGATTGCTAAACGTGCATTAGCCAATCAACCAACCAAATTTTGTCATTCAATTCCAGAGACAGTCCTTCGATTTGTTGTTAGGCCTAAATGGGCCATTGGTTGAGGTCCTGCAAAATTTCTGGGAAATAGCCTATCCGGCGGTGCGCAAATCTAGGTGGGTGGACTTCTCCAACGTATATCTTTTTCTTGGGAAGTTTAAATTAGTTTTCAAGGTTGGCTTGGTTCAGACGGAGACCGCAGACTGCACCAGAAAAACTTTGCACGCCCGTCACGCGGAATTAATATGTGATTAATTAATAGAACTAAAACTAGAACTAGAACGTTCCAGTGCACTTCCGGTGTTCCGGAGCAAAATATCCGTGATATAATTGGGCTATTCCATTTTTAAACCATACAGGGGTATTGACGAACTTTTCCAGGGGGGTCTGAGCCTTGATTTTCCAAAGGGGTTTTTGTTCATTTTTCAGATTTTCCAAGGGGGTTGTTTTAAAGGTTTCCAAGGGGTTGTTAAAGGTTTCCAAGGGGTTCTCTTCTCCCTCAACTGACATCAATTAGTCATTTTCCACGCCCTTTTTCACAAATTTTCACTTTCCAGGGTTGTCGACCCCTAATTTCCAGGATTCCAGTGATGCTTTCGAATATATAAAATGTGACAAATTCAATTTCATTAATGGCTGAACCATCATCCTTAAAGACTGTAAGTATTTTATTAAATTCAATTTTATTTGACGTCAAATACAGTCGCATCGCGAGAGCAGCAAAAAATGTGCACAATATGGCGGAAATAACTGGAAAAATATACGAACGAAAATCCGAGGAAATTGGTTCTTGTACCCCATCAAGCTGCCTCATCCATGCAAACACAAATAAAAAGGACACTTTACAATGCAAGAAATGCGAACGTCGAGTTCATTTGGCTTGCTCTGAGCTTCCTCCTTATCAAATCCAGCTTTATCTTCAACACAAATCTAGAAGCTATCAATGCATGAGCTGTGTGATCATAACACCAGAATTGAAAAAGAAATTGAACTTCAAGTCTGTTGGAGATTTACAAAAAGATATCGATGCATGTGAGAACATAATAAAAGCACAACGGGAGGACATTTCAAATTTGAAGGCTAAAGTGTCAACTAACAATGTGAATAAAGCAGTCACAGAAATTGAAAACACCTTCAATAAAAGAATTGACGTGCTGGAAGGCAAAATAAATAAAATCGCAAACAAGAAATCATCGTCTGTGAATGAAATTGCTTGTGAAAAATCAAGTTATTCAGAAATAACAAAGAAACATCTTGATGAGTCGCAAACGAAAACGATAAAGCGTTTCCTTGAAAAAGAAAATAAGGATAAAAAATGGATTGAAGCGACTTCGTGTAATCTCATGATACATCACCTATATGAAACTACGGAAGACACGAAAGAGATAGCGGATAAGACAGATATCGACTACATAGAAAAACATGTAATTTCAAAACTGAATATAGGAGAAATCAAGGTAAAAAAATCAGAAAGAATCGGTACCCTAACACTTGAAAACGAAGAGAAAAAGCATTACCGTCCATTGAAACTTACATTTCAAAGTGAGGAAGATAAAGAAAAGGTGCTAAAGGGGATCTGCAATTCAAGACGCCGTTACGAATTTAAAGCAACAGACGATCTATCAAAAAACGAACGAAACCTCGTTAAGGAATGGTGCCAAAAGGCAAAAGAACGAAATATGAAGAAGAACGATGACAACTTCCAGTGGAAAGTCCGTGGAAGCCCAAGAACTCGACTTTATATGAAAAAAGTACTTGCACAATAAGAATAATCACGACCAGTTACAGAGGCCCTTGTGCCTAGAACTTTGTTACATTATAACGATAAACTGTAAATTTAAATGAGATTGTTTCATAGAGGTCAATAGACCTGCGAAATATACTTCTATAATAAAACATCTCCATATTTTTTTGTAACCATGTTTTTAAAGGCTTTTTTAGAACGTGTTAAAAATCATTGCTCCGGAAGCACGGGAAGAGGCAGAGCGCCGGGAGGGTGCTATTATCTTTGATAGGAATTTCCGTGGGATGCTAGTGAGACTAACTGTACTCTAATTCAAATTCCAGTTAGTTTTTTCCTGAAGTTTTTTAAACTTCATACCGTGAAGTCGGGTAACTTGCATCAGTGGAGGCTAACATTCATAGCCCTCAAATGAATGACCTGGCTGGTCATTAAAATACAATGTTAAATTAAAACAAAAATGGTAGAGTAAAGCTGCGAGCAGAGCTGCGTGCGTAGTTGATTTGTTTTTAAATTTTGCTACTTTAATTGGTCAGTCATTTGATGGCTATGCAAGTTTCCCTCCACTGATGCAAGTTACCCGACTTCACGATAAAAGCTACACCTACGTTCAGTTAGTCACACTAGCGTCCCGCCGAATGCGTATCAAAGATTAATCCCACAAGCGCTATATTGTTTACTTGACTCGCAAGTAAAAAAATGTGCCGCAAAACTTCTAAAGGAATTCATGAAAAAATATAAACCTGGCGCTTTTTAATGAAATTAACATTTTCAAAAACTACGAGAAATTGCTTAAAATTTGAGCCAAAGATAGAAAAATTTGAGCCAAGCCAACCGATTGGTTCGAAACACAGGACACAGGACGCAGGACACAGGACGCAGGTCATACAAACTACAGACTGGAAGATTGTAACACACTCGTAACGTAACATATAGAAAATATGCTATTTAGAAGATTTTTAAACAACGAACCATTAAATGCCAACTATTGACAAATGACGATTAGATTTAAACAATGACGTTATCACAAAATACTAGGTGTGTAAATCAATTTACAACAAAATGTTTTTTTCATGTTCAATAGGATACTGACGGTGCCAGTGGATATATAGATTGATATGTTTTGAGAACATTAAATACAGTACTCCAAAAGAGCTGTTTTAGAGATATGAAGAATGTGACGTAATTTTCATCAAAAATACGGAGCAGGGGATAAAAATATTGATATAGTTATGAAATATAAATCTTTGACGCCATTTTAATCAATTTTTGTTATCATACCCAAGGTGATGCAGGAGATATAATGAGATATGATATAGCGATTGTAAAATAGCTATTTTCCTGCCAGGAGGCTGTTTAAAGATGAGATAAATATATATAACATGTGTACTTTGGATATGACATATGTAACATACCAATGACATTGAAAAGATAAATTCTATTATACAAGAAGGAAGGGGCGCGCGAAAAAAAACATTCGCGTATGCTAGTTAGCATATTTGAGTGGTTTTGGGCTATAGTTTTGCATTCCGCCAGCCAAACTCAATGAAATTCAGTACACAATCTCATTTGCTTTTATTATTTACATCTTGGAAGTGGTAAGATGGAGCGATGTCTCTGGTTGGTGAAAAATAAAGGTTTTTTGGTTTTTAGTATCCTAATTAGGATGTTGATTGCTATTTTGGATACTTTTTTGTATCCGATTTAAGATACTCTCTAAGTAGGAGAGATTGCCGAAGGTACAGGAAGGTATCCTAATTTGCACTTGTTCTTTACTGCCTGTCTCTAAAATAAAGAAGGATGTCAGAATTAGACGAGGGATGTCAATATTAGACCAATTTACAATATGTAGTAGACATGACATCTATCTGTATTTATTACCAAAGGTCTATATAAGAATCATATTCTGGTTTTCCTGTTACTAGATGGTATAGTAGACACTATAGTAGAGCAAAATAAAATATAAAAAAGAGTTAATATGATCAACGTGATCGTTGGTGGGTTCCGTCTCCCCTGTCTAGATCTTTTTCTTGACTTGGGAAGTTGATCTTCAAATTAGTTTTCAAGGTTGGCTTGCAGTTGGCTTGAAACGCAGGACACAGGATGCAGGAGACAGAACACAGGACGCAGTTCAGTGCTGACTGGTCAGCTTTAATTGATGAAAATGTTTGAAAAACAATCGTAATCATTAGAAATATCATTCTGAAGGTATTTTATTGATCTGGAACCTTTTTAAAGGTCAAAATCTATCCACGTGCCTACCACGTGTTTTTGCATTCTGTGCCGTGTATAACGCGGACCTGTACAGTACCGTGAGAGGTCCTAAAGCCGACAGCCCAGCCTAAAGCCGATGGGGTCTTTCAAAGATACAAACTAAAATAAAAACAAACCTTTCGCTGTGACGCAACGAAGATAACCAAGTGTCAACTAAACTGTGAGATTTGATACACTGAACCAATTGAACCAAATAACAATAATTGCTTCTAATAACAAAACATATTTTTTTATTGCAATATGCACAACGTCATAAACGACAACAGTAGTAACAGCATCATAAAAAGTAACGAGATGTTTTGATTTTCCAAAGCACACGAAAATATAAAAGAGGTCTGTGTACGAGCGTGCTCATTTTGAAACGTTACGTAATCAAGCCTGGTTTCTATTACTTTACACTCTGTTACACTGGCACTTGGCTTGACTTTGTGTAAGGATACATATAGACGACGTATATTACAATTATTATGTATTACATGACGCCTTGCTCCTATTCTAGTAGGTAGTAAAGATAATATATGTCGTCAAAGAGTACACTTAAATGAAGAGCTGTCCGATTGCGGACATAAACATCCGAACTTATAGGTGGTAAAGAGGGCTTTGATAGTTGCCGCCTCATTGATTCGATGTTTGTTATTCAAATTAGTGCTACCACATCCGCCCCTTTTTCAACTTCGCGCCATTTTTACAATTTAGTCTGTTTGTTTCTTGATGGAAACCAGTCGAAGTTGTTTCGTATTTTTCCCGCACAAGTCACTTTTATACAAAACTGTTATCGTTTTAAACATGAGCAACAACTGATCCAGAATAAAAGGTAATTATTTTTACAACTCGCACTTTTTAATTACATTAATTGACATCTTGACATTACAGCTATCTTGTTAGATGTTTTGTTTCGAGAGTTCTAGCAATAGTTTATCGTTCAACTTGGAGAGGGAATGTTTGTAAACATAGAATTTTTTTTCATAACAGTTATTTGGGGGGTCAGAATTAGGCTGGGCTGTCGGCTTTAGGACCTCTCACGGTAATACTTATATTATATATTACAAATAAATCACGCATGTATTTACGGCTGTACCATTTTGAAATTCGGACCGTAGCTGGCAAAATTTTAGGCTCTGAACGACAGATTATTAAGGATGTTAATTTTTCGAGGAACCTGCCAGCCAGAGAAATTACTTGAAATTTTGGTCAGTGGTGCAAATCTCGATGAACAGAAGAAAAGGTATGCATAGTTTTCCAAACGCAGATCGAAGCAGTAACCTCAAAAATTCAGGTCAAAGTGTCTGCTCTCCTATTTAGGATACCTAAATCTCCAAATTAGGATACAACTCTCCTAGTTAGTTAGGAGAGATTGGCTGAAGATCCTAACTTGCACTTTGTTTTCAATGACTGACAGGAATACCCGGGGGGGGGGGGGGGTACTAGGTTTGCGAGGTGACGGGTATGTCCGAGCCAAAAATCGAAAATCGACCCTTTGAGAGACAAAATTTTGGTGATTTTGGGACCCTTTGAGAGACTTTTTCCAAAATTTTGGTCCATTTTTTCCAAATTTTGGTTTGATTGTCACCAAATTTTTGGAATTCGTGACCCTTTGAGAGAGAAATTTCTGATTTTCGTGATTTTGGGACCCTTTCAGAGACTAACTTTTGAATTTGTACCCCTTTGAGAGACTTTTGAGGAATGAAAAAAGGTACCCTTATGGCTCGCACATACCCGGCACCCATTTTGCCTAAGTACCCCCCCCCCCCCCCGCCCCGGCAGGAATATGAAAGCTTGAGTCACTGATTGAAAAAGGATTATTCCTCTCAACCTTTCTATCAATTTCAGCTGATAAAAAGGGTGTCGGAATTAGAGGAGGGATGTTGACATTAGATCAAGTTACAGTCTGACAGTATCTAAAATAAAAGATACAAAGACCACAAAGCTTTGCTTTGTTTTTTTGACTGTTTGATGAAAAGGAATCAATATGCAATATGGAGACTTTGCATGGAATTTCTAAACTAACTTGTTATCTTTGGTCTTTTAGAAGTACTTACAAGTATAGATTGATCTTTTTTTATTGGCCTTTACTCAAGTTTTTTCTTCTTCTTGCAGTCTTGGGCTTTGATTTTCTCCCCACAGCACCAACTGCCTGTAAAAAATTTGTGAAACTGTGGAGCCCTTACCTAAGAAAGTAGCTACGTCTCATTGATCTATAGTAGAACAACAAGCGAGAAAAAAATGTTCTTTCCGAACGTATATCGCGCAAGCGGAGAGATGATTCCCAATGGCGGTTGGCGGTAATCATTATAATCTCCAATCCGATCAACTAAGGCTTCCTATACGGCTTCTTGTCAGAACACCATCCGGCATGCGCATAACGCGTTCTACACATTTTTTTATAAGAACAAACTATATGAGAACATAAGGCTTCGATGGCCAAAATATCAAGAACAAGTTAATTATAAATTAAGAACATTTTAAGGCTTTGCGGATTCTAAAACACCCGATTTCTTAGGAAAGTGGCCAAAAAACGCACACAAAATGGTAAAAATAAGAACATGTTAAGATAACACTTTTAGGTTTAAAGCTCGACAAGTTAAGAACATCCGAAGGCTTCAAAATTTTGGATGTTCTCACAAAAAAACGTGTACGCATTTGTTCCCTTTCCAACTACAATCGGCGCCGAAATTTATTGGTAAATTTGGGTATTTTAACGTTTTTCAAAATTTAAAGATCGGGCGAGAATTGCATTTTCAGTACTTCCACTTTGTTTCATAAGATTCTTCGATTTGGGTTACTTTGGTTACGTGGCTTCCAGCATAGAGGTATAAAGAAAACAGGAGTTGAATGTGTCGGTAATTGGTCGTTAAAGTCTTTTGATTTCTTTTATAAAATGTATCAAAAGAAATTCTAAGCTCGCCCGATGAAATAAGATTTTTTAGTAGAACTCAAGTTTGCTCTGAACATTCTAATAATCAGTATTGAAGATTCTAGCCTTTTAATATACGAAAATTAGATAAAACTTCGTCCACGAAACAAATTTATGTTCCATTTCGCTATCCGTTCAATTTTGTTTTGAAAAGATATTTTCTCAAGCCAGAAAATGAAAAGTTCTTTATAAGCACACACGATTTCAGACTCAATTTGTAGACATAAAGTCGCTGGAGAATTTTGGAGGAAAGTATCAAGCAATAGAGTTCACCTGAAAGAAAACATTGATCGAAAAATCTTATCATTTGATGAAGGATTGCCAAGTTTACAGGCCTTTTTTTAGTCCAAATATTTTCTTACACTGATGTCAGAAACAATGAATCTCGTCTCATCTAATTTCTAAAGCTTAAATGAGCCAATAAGATTTAACCTATGGATAAAAGAGCTCATTAAAAATGCACGATATATGAGATTATGAGCATGCATACATCGTAACTTTTTTAATCGTAGGGCGAGCTTGGTTACAATAGCATACTTCTCCTGTCTTTCTTTATACCTCCATGCTTCCAGGCTGTATTCTCAACCTTATTGGAACATTTTTGAGCTTTTAGACGATCCTGAGATCCTAAGAACTCAGAGTTAAAACTCTACTTCCGAACCGTGGGTTCACTTACGGTTTTAAAGTTTTGAGGGAATTCCCCTTTTGTACCAAATATTTCGGTGTCAATTGTAGACTAGTGACAAGATTAAATATGAAAGACAAATACATTGATTAAAATTTATTTTAAAAAATTTATATTTTTGAATAATTAAAGATTTTTTTCAAATACATCATTTGATTTGCGATAATTTATAAAGATTAATTTTATGTTTGTAAAGAAATTAAAATGCTAAAGTTAGGAAAGCATCATTTCTAGTAGAATATTTCCCCGATTTCAAAATGGCAAAAAATTACAATTTTTGACTAATTTTCAGAATCTGTGAGTGTTCTCTGTGTACTTATCACAAGAGACTTTGAAAAGAAAGTTTAATTTCTGAAAGACATTCAAGGGTGTAGTGCAGATAAAAGCTTTTCCTATGCATTTTGTAAACGTTTCGTTCGTAATAAAAAAATCACATATTATAGGCTGATTCAAAGAATATATATAATAACAAGTATAGGTAGTAAAGTAATAATAATAAAATGATAAATTTATGATGACGTCAGCTATTTTTTTGCACATTTAAGTCAATCTCTAGAACACTGAGTTAATTTTTGACGAGAATGAGTGCATGCAAAAAAATATAATGTCCAGACGTTATTATAAGAAAAAAACAAAAACATTGACAACAAAAAAAAAACGACAAAAAAAACAAAAAATTCTCCCTAACTTTGTTTTTAGAAAAATAAGTTTGAAAATACAATAACTACAATAATGATAGAACAAAGAAAATGACAAAAAAATAATATTGATTTTATTTTTGAATTTATTTTTGTGTCATTTATAACATTTCTCTTTTCTAAAAGTTTTTTTTGTAAATTTCTTGTTTTTTCGATAAAAATTCGTCATTAAAAAGCCCTCCCCGGCGCAATAAAACAATAAATTAATGTAGGTGAAATAAGCTCTTTACGCTGGAACAAATGCTTATTTATTGTAAAAAAATTCATAAAAATTCATCAAACTGGACCGAAAAAACATCAAAGCAACTACTAAGGGTCTGGGACTGAAAAAAGCTTTTCTTAATTCGTATTTAAATCTTCAAATATTTAGACTATCACTAATCTTATTCCGTAGGGCTTTCTGCTGCGTTGTCGCGCGCGCATGAACGTATTTCATTGTATCATTCTAAAAAACAAATAATCTCCCCTTAGTATAGCACATAAAACTCGAATGGTTGAGAGTTCGTCTATTCCTTTTCATTCTCTCACAAGAATTCGTCGATTATACATCTATCTAATCAATTTGACGTACTTTGATGATAAGGCGGCGTCCCGGTAGACGTGGTACTAATTCTTTCCTCCGTGTATACGTAAGTATTAGTCTTGTGTTATGCATATATTAGAACATTCTTCCAACCAATACCCGGCCTTCCTTTCTCATTGTACAAGTCTCTGGTAAAAAGAGTACGCTCTCCATATGAAAAAAATCCATACAATTTAACCCATGATTTATTTTCCGTAGAACTTTTTGTTGAGAAGGAAAATGAGTAGATTGACATTGATTTTGGCTTTACCGAACATTTTCATGACAGCTACACCATCGTATTGTAATTGCAATAAATCCTGAAATAAGTGAAGATATAGGAATACCTTAGTTACTGAATGGAACATGGCTCCGAATGGGGTTCTAGGTCCCCCCAACAAATTTAGGTCCCCCCTAAGTTTTAGGTCCCCCCACTTTTCAGTAAGGTTCAGGTCCCAGTTGAAATCTAAAGGTTCAGGTCCCTGCAAAAAGCACTTTCAAGGTTCAGGTCCCAGCAAAGAAAAATATTTCGGCACCAAATTATTTCGATTTCAATATGTTATATGTTTTTAAATATTTCTTAAAGGAAACTAAAGAAAAAAATGTTTTTAATAACATATAAGAGAAGGTTCTGATTGAGAAAATTTATGCACCCTTTAGTTCTTAATTGCCCTCTGAAATGTGCCCCCAGAACTTTAGTGCAGCCCTTCAGGTCCCCCCACTTTTTTAGGCCCCCCCTGAGTTTAAAAAATGAGACAGCTCCCACCCACTTTTAGGCCGATTTTAGATTTACACCCCCCCCCCAAATAAGTGGGGGGCGGAGCCATGTGTAACCTTTTTAACGTTGTTGATGGAAAAGAACGTCTTATCCAATACTACTAATACCATTTCGAGTATTGTAACAAAGAAAACATTTGGACCGATGTCGATTGAATATCTACCTGGTTAGGAAACACAAGAAAAAAGGCTTTCAGAGATCGTGTTCTTTATTTAAGTAACCAAGGCACTAGTAGTATCAGAATGAAATACAAGAGGACAAAAAGTAGAACATCGATCTTACCTGGAAGACGAGCTCAACTCTTTCCATATCCACACCCATCCATTTTGCTGACACAGCAAAAACACCAACATCATCTGTACTACCAATCACAAATTGTACTCTATTGAAACTGAAAGCAAAAGAGAAAACTATTTCTTTAGAGATGTAACTTTATGAGGAATAGCGTTTCTTTCAACGCCGATCTAATGTTATGTGAATGGTATGGACATTCAATATTTCATGGTGGAAAGGAATCATGAGTAATCAAGACCACCGCGCCCTGACAAAGACTTTATAATGATCAAAATAAAATTTTATGTATTTGCGACAAAACAATCGGAAGCCGTTACGGGGACGCATGCAATCAGTCCTAGATGAGACTTACTGTGATTGTGGTAAACCTTCAATTTCCAAGACGACACCTTTCTCGTATAATTTTTGTGCAGTGTATTTGATGGTTCCCTTGGCGATGACTTGTTCCTGTTGTTTCTTTCCTTTCTTTTGTTTACCAGTTTTCCTGTGATAAAAAAAAGGATTGTCACATGATATGATTTGATGCATTTTCCTTTCAAAAGTCCTCAGTTTTGCGTGTTTAGAGAAATTCGTCGGTTTGTTTTAAATGACTCAGTGACAAAAATCATTGAAATAACTTCAAATGTGATAAAGTATTTCGCAAGATCACGTGCAAGGATTTTGCAGTAGGAAATCTGAACGCTAGCCCTCGTTTTAGGGGATTGTCGGGTCCAACCAAAATATTTTCAAGTTTACAGGCAAGGGTCGTAGAGCCCGACTGAGGATGCAGAACGTCAAAGACCGATGGGAGATTTGCCCACTTATTTAGGGCTTCGTTGGTTTAGGGCGTCGTGGGCGGACGCCAATCCGCCATCGAGATGTCATGTCAGATAACTTAAGTGTCAGAGGCGGAGCATAGAAGAGCTCTATATTTATGACGCATGACATTTCTGAATGGTAAAATTAGAAAGAAACTCCTCTTAAAACCGGTCATTAAGACGAAAATATTATGTAGATTCCCTTCATTGTTGACTTAAAATTTCATCAAAACGAGTGAAATTTTTTCTTACTTTTTATTGAGGTTATCGAGACAGACTTTGATGTATTGTTGGAAGTAGTCGACTTGCTCTTCGTAAAATGTAGATTTTCGGTTCAAGTTTTCGAGGGTCTGTTTCAGTTTTTGCAACTCGTGTTTCCTTCGTAGGCGGTATTTGCGTTGGTTACGAATATCCTGAAACGTAATATGATGAGTAAATATCTTCGTTTTGCATAAGATCCCACTTCCCGCACTAAGATCCTACTTCCCGCACAAAAATTCCACTTCCCGCACTAAGATCCTACTTCCCGCACTAAGATTCCACTTTCCGCACAAAGATTCCACTTCCCGCACTAAGATCCTACTTCCCGCACAAAGATTCCACTTCCCGCACTAAGATTCCACTTCCCGCACTAAGATCCCACTTCCCGCACTAAGATCCCACTTCCCGCACTAAGATTCCACTTCCCGCACTAAGATTCCACTTCCCGCACAAAGATTCCACTTCCCGCACTAAGATCCCACTTCCCGCACTAAGATTCCACTTCCCGCGCGAAGATTCCACTTCCCGCACTAAGATCCTACTTCCCGCACAAAGATTCCACTTCCCGCACTAAGATCCCACTTCCCGCACTAAGATTCCACTTCCCGCACAAAGATTCCACTTCCCGCACTAAGATCCCACTTCCCGCACTAAGATTCCACTTCCCGCACAAAGATTCCACTTCCCGCACTAAGATCCCACTTCCCGCACTAAGATTCCACTTCCCGCACTAAGATTCCACTTCCCGCACTAAGATCCCACTTCCCGCACTAAGATCCCACTTCCCGCACTAAGATCCCAGGGTTAACATTGGTTCCTCATTAAATAAAAAACAAGAAGGATAATTATAAGAAAACCATTAAAAAAACTTTGGCGAGGTAATTTTGATGAAGAGCTTTTTTTTAGCGAGGCATCATTTTTTTAAATTTTGGCGAGAAATAATTTTCGAGAAATAAGTTCCCTAGAAGTACATTAACAATCCTTCAAAAAATTGTAGTTCTGGAAATTGACATCAAGTTTACAAACCTTTGCAATAGCGTTAACAATATCTTGGTAATCGTTCTTGGAGGAGACGAGATTTTGTTGTTCCAACACTTTCAAATTGCGTAGGATCTTCTTCTTCATGTCTTTCAATGGAAGTCTGCAAAGAAAAGTAAAAGTAATACACTCTTCTCGAGATGCAGAAATTTATTGTTGTCCTTGTTTTCAAGCAGATTTCATTGCTATAAAATTACATATTCACATTGATGATTGTGTTGTTTACACCTCATGAGACATTTTGAATTTCAAGTACTTTTGTTTTAGAGTTAATGTTTGCCTTTTGGGAATTTAAATTGGTTTAAATGTATAATTGCATAGCAATGAAATCTGTTTGAAAACGAGGACAACAATAAATTTATGCATCTTGAGAAGAGTGTATTGAGGAAATCTTACACAGGTATCCTATAACACAACAACAAGCAAAAATGTTTTAAGACATAAGACTTGTATATCTTAGAACTTGAAGTTATAATAGTTGAAACGATACTTGACTGAATATACCATCGTCTCAAAAAGACAGATCGAGTCTGTTGTTGTTCTCTATAAGCAGTAGTTCTACAGTTAACTCTCGTTAATTCGTTCATTTAGTTAAACTTTCCAAAGTTAGAGGAACAATATTAAGTAGCACAAAAGAATTCGCATTTTGAATCAAAAATTATTCTTCAGGTCTTATACGTAGTAGGCTAACTACTTTTTCCAAAGGAATTATTCGAATGAAAAGATACAATATTGTGGTGATGTTGTTCATGACATTTGAATAAATAATTCGGGAGACTAGCTTACTTGCTATCACCGACAGCTGACGAAGAGCGTTGAACAGCAGAGCTCTTCTTCTTGTCTACATCAACGCGATTCTTTTGCAGGCGGAGATGTTCCATTTCTTGTTGTTTAGAGGCGGACGTCTCCAAGATCTGTGTTAATGTTTCACCTTGTTGGACACGCATTATTTCCACAATCAATTTTTTGGTCCTAAAAACACAAATCGAAAAGGGGTAAATGGTACCTTTTAACTTTACTTTCTTGGCGTCATTTTTTCGTCCCTGGTTCCGAAGCAATTCTATTAGTTTAAATTTAATATTTACGTCACTTTCAACCAATAGAATGGCTTCATTTCGTTTCGGAGCGAAACGGAACGAACATGATCAAAGATCCGTTGTAGGGGATGGGAATTAAATTAGGGCCGTGCTAAAAGTGGAAAGATCTGAGCTTTGGAGTAATGCCGGCATGACGGGCCGGCATTTCGTACCAGAAAAAAAAACTCACGTTTCACAAGAAATATTGATTTCATGGTAAAGTCAAAGGGCTACTGGGATATAGAAACGAGTCACTAAAGACGTTGACACGCCGTGAATAATCGCCTTTTCAATCAAATACATCTGTTGTTGGTTATATCGAGCAAAGCCACCTAATCTCAGCGTTTCGGTGATCGAATTTGCTGTCAAACCCTCCCAGTCATCTATCTAGTCGGAAACATAAACTCGCTGATAAGACTTGTCGAGTTAAAAAACATCTACTTACCTGACAAAGAGAGCTTTCATATCTGAATCATCATCATCAGGGACTTCAAATTTATTTGTCAGCGTTAACGAAATTTCTGTTCTCGCCATTTTGCTTGCCGCCTCTTCGTCTACTTCGATGTTCTTTTTACTGCTTTTGTCGTCGGGATTGCTCGGTGCACCCACGACATCTTCGACGGTCGGCACTTCACCGAGATCGTCCAGTAATTCTCGTAATGGATCGTCTTCCTCAGTTGATATCTCGTGCATATGTTCCGATAATAGCTTTAACAATTGAGAGACATTTCGTAAGTTTTATCCCCTTTGGGCTTCAAACCAGTCCTTCTGTCCCCTTACATTCTTCCTTCTGAAGGGGGACACTTTTTAAAGCATTTGATATTTTTAGAGTTTATTCGTTATAGAAAGTAAGTCTTGCGTATCAAGCAACATTTTCGAGTCGTATGATCCAGCAAGGAGGAAACCTATGGCCATGCGGGCCGTGGCCGATTGATATACCTTTCCCTTTTATACAGTAGATAATCACATCATTAGCTTTGGATTATCAAGGGAATATGGCGGAATACTCACACACATTGAAATAAAAATAAAAGCTCGATAGAATCAAACGTTTTGGGATTAATCCAGCGCTACGTCATACAGAAGTAATGGTATAGAGGCTAACTTGTTACTGTTATAATTTCGTTACTCTGTTGACTTTTAATGGGCTATCTACACGTGAAATATAGAATGTAGGGGAAAAATTTTTTTTTAAGTTTTTCAATTCTTTTTGGGTTTGTCCTGGTTTGTTTTAATGTTTATTGTGTTGGTGAATATAGAGAAAAAATATAGAAAAATTCAAAATCGTGAGTTAATCGGAGTGTTATCGTACCTGGTGAGTATCGAGGATTTCTTGGACAGTCATGTAAACAACCGGTTTTGCAACCATGGTAACATCAGAATATTGGTCGATTCCAAAATTCGTTTCCGCATCGTCGACTGATGAGGCGTCTGTGAAGAATTTCCTGAAAGTGAAATTAAGTAAACGAAGCAATTGAAAAGAAATGTGGTTTGGAAAATTTTATTTACAATCAGGTTATAAGGCTAAAATCTTTTAGGTGACAGCGGGAAAAACAGTATTTCAGCACTGCACGACCATAGATCTATGCAATCTTCTATACATCTTTTCGACCGTAACCGCCAATTGCCGCGCGGGCATTTTTTTGTCCGCTTTATCCCACTAAAACCGTCTCAGTCCTCTTTTCGCACCTATAGACAATAGAAAAATGTGTCAAAAAAGAATTTAGTTTAGGGGGATAAAATTGGCACGCGCCTGACCGCGCGACTACGGTCGAAAAGGTGTATTAAAACGTCGTAAAAAAGCATGAATAAGACAATCATCCACTCACTTGAATTTTCCGAATGCTTCGGTAATGTATGGATTTAATGCCCCCAAATGTGAATTCTCACGGTCGAACTAAAACATTAAACGAAAAGAATTAAGGTAACTTAATTTTTTTTGAAAGATAGTTTTAAAATACAATTATAGGTTTTATGCACCAATCAATCATTGGCGGCGCGGTCGGTTTTTTTGGGAATGGTAATGAATGTACGGGAAAATCTTTTTTCGATGCAAGTTCAGTTTTAGTATTTAGACTGCCTTTAAAACAAACCAAGGAAACTCCCGTCAAAACTCCATTCCATACGAAATGAGTAGCTGCGGTGGAGTGCACAAGATTTTAACATTCAAATAGCTTAACTGGACTAACTTGGCGTTACTTAATTAATTCAATGTCTTACTTTTTCTTACATGAGCACTCCTAAACTCTCCGATACGGTCATCGAAAAGAATTTCACCAGTCCGCTCAAAAGCTGAACGTGCCACTAAGGGTTGAGAGGCGTATCACTCTGCAGCTTTGTGTAGACCAAGTTTTAAATTATTTGGAAAATGCTCCTTTTTAAGTATCAAAGTTGAATAAGGTAAACCTCCTTTAACAAGGAAGGGGAGAGTGCAAGGAACGAAAATAGACTGGAGGCTCTAGCCATTAATATTTTATTCTCGCTGACTTTGAAAAAACAACTTACCATTTTATTTGATGCAGCGTATTGTAACACTTTGGCAATGGAACCCAAATTTCTTCTCTGAAAAGTGAAATACAATATGAATAGTTTAAATGCTGTTGGACCTGTCCATGTTCGTTTTGTTGCAGGATACATGTTTTTTATAAGCAGAGGCTATATTTTCGTGAGCCTCGTTGTGCTTAGCAAATTGAATTCTTTGAGCCTCGAGTATGCTTATGCTAGGCTTATGTAGTGATGCAATTTAGACATTGTGTTTGTTTTTTGCATTTTGGGAGATTATAAGCCTAGAAATTTTGTAAACTAAACTGAGGGTCAGCATATGCTTGGTAACTCAAGTTTTTCCAAGATTCGAGTCTGGGCATGCTTATAATACATACTTTGTGCTTATAAAAAAGTGTACAACAAGGATTGCTTTCAGATAGAGAGCTATGTAATATTTTACCTGATCTGGAGTCAATCCTTTGTCAAGAGCGACGTCGACAATATCGAAAGCGTCAGGAGCAACGATGGCGGGATTCATGTATCGATAGTAAATCAAATTGCCAACGACCTATGGTGTACATTAGAAAATTTAGTAGTTGAAACCCAAGAGAAGACTATAAACTTGGCGAAACTTATATTACCTTTATTCCGTAACTATAGTGATATAAAAAATTGGCCCGTATTCTTTATATATGATATTCATGACGTAATATTTTCGACGGAAATTTAAAAATTTACGGTAGAAAAAACTGTTCAAAATTTTCCACGAGGTTGTTATCCTAGAAAACACGCAATGCCTCTTTTGGAAATTCGGGGAGACGGAAAACATCTGAGACTGATACTTTTAACACTGTGGATTGTTCTTGAGCGATTATAAAACTTGATGATGTCGATGATGGAAACTCACCTTAAGAATATCGTCTTCTTGGGCGTCGGGGAATTTAGCGATCAAACTTTCTTTCAAAACCTTTGCTGTGTATCTCATACCATACCTACAAACAAGACGAAAAAGGTTAAATTGTAGTAGTTGTTAGGGAACTGAGTGCTGGAATCAATCCCTTCCAGTCAACAAAAATCAAATCGATTTTAGACGGTCGGCAAATGTCCTAAAAATAAGGAGCACTACGGTTTATTATGTTATATTATTTGACTTTAAAACTTAAGGGGCGGGGGTTGCCTACTTATCTAAATCTGAGTGAACGTCAAATTCAAAACGTCAAAAAAGAAGACTTTATAAAGACAGACCGAGACGGTTTCGCTCTACTATTTTTATCGGAACGGAACTGTCCCGTTCTGTCTCGTTTCTCCGAAACGTTTCGAAATCAGTATGAAGACTTCTTATCCATAACAAACACCATATCGGAGCGATAAGAGACCGTAACGCCTGAACATAGCCTAAGCGACCATGGTTAAGCTAAAAATTATTCGAGTGATACTAACGGTATCTTTTCCATGTTCTTGATGAAATGGTTCAAGAATTTATCAGCAGCTGCGATCAAAGATTTGTTAGAAGCCGTGATCCTCTTGACCACTTCTGGTTGTTTCATGGCGAATTCATTGTCCACATCGTATGGTAAATCTGATGTTTTACCAGTCTCCGATTCCATTTGGTTGATCCACTGTTTGTAAACTTCCACTGGACTGGTGTTGATGACAAGGTTCTTGTCTGTTAAGACTTCTTTAACGAGCGGTGCCAGAATGTCCCGGAGTGATGTTTGACCTTTAGCACCACTGGAAGGGAATGAATGTAAATGAATTACAATACCAATCGATAGCTTGTCTTTCGGCTAATTTTAGGGGTTACTTAATTTTTAACCAATAGAAAGGCTTCATTTTGTTTCAGAACGAGATGAAACCCAGACATGGAGTTTGCACCCCAAAAGCACTCTTAACATAAACAATCAGAACAGAGTCAAATTTGTGTAAGACAAATAAGAGAGAATGGTCTAATCCACGATTCCAAAAAAGCACATCTGGGCATCCAGAAATGAAATGAATGATAAAATGATGAATGAACAGAAATGTTTTTGGCCTACAAAGAAGTACTCTCTAATTCGACGTTCTATTATTCGGTACGTTCAATTATTCGATAATATTGAAAATCACAGTCAGGTAGAAAATCTCATAAAGGACGCTTTGCAATTAGATACGCTCTCATATTCGATGAAAATCTAATTCCTCTTGAAAATCGAATTAGAGGAGCGTCAACTGTATACTCTAATCGAATTAAATTTCGCGAGATTAAATTTCAAGAGCGAAAAAAATTTCGCGAGTCAGAGTTTTGAAAGATTTCACGTGGATTTAATTTCGCGAAAAAGCCTGAAGACAGCTGAAAAATAGCCATTTTTGCCACAAATGGAAACTTAGGACTGGTTTCTCCGCTGAAAATGCTATTTTAAAAAAAATTTGTGGTGGATTTGATTTTGTGAGTCAGGAATCTCACGCGTTTTCGCAAGTTTTAATTTCACGAAAATGGCAAAAATTCGCGGAATCGCGAAATTTAATCTCGCGAATGTTAATCCGATTAAAGTAGTCCAGAGGATCATTGACGACCTTCTCAGTATACATCAAACTTACCGGTTGAAATGAACAACCATTTTGATGACGGTTGGGTTACCAGTGACAATTTCTACAATCTGATCAATCTTGTTCCTAAAGTGTGATGGAAAGAAGGGGAAAGTAAATACACAAGTTAACTGGATTGAAATGTTTTTCGATTTATGTTCATAGTTGATCGCGTCAATCCTAAGGATTAGACTGATGGATGGGGAAGACGTTTTTTCAGGACCTTGCAGTAATATTTTATATTGAGCTTCTAAAAAGGTTGTCTGTACACAGACCCAGTATCTACGGCTAATTTCAAGATTCATTGCATGCAGTAGAGGGTCTGTTGTCATTGTCTTTTCTCATTTGAGATTTTTCAAACCGACCGCTGCGACGGAGTGTTATCGAGAGAGGGGAGATGAGAGAAATGTATCTATTTAAAAACCATTCTTCATCGGAGAGGTTTCCGTACGGGATTTTTTTTATCAAACAGACAATGCACACAGAGTGTACTACGAAGCAAGAGATACACTCTGGTATAAGAGTAAGGGGATGTCTTATTAGTCCTTAATTTTCCCTTCAGAGCCAAATAAAAAGAAAAAAAATCTTACAAAATTTCTTCCTTGAGAGAAGTTTCGAATAACTTCAACAACAAGTATTCTTCTCTCGAATTCGAAGCGTAATTATAAAGGGTCAAAACGACCGATTCCATAAATTTCGTTGTCTTGCTCTGCGGCATTTTGAAAATCAATCTAGCCAAGTATGTTGGATTGGTCTGCAGCAGATAAAACAAATGTTGATAACCCTCTAATTGTTCTCGTTTCTCACGACTGAGCGCCTTGATACCAGAGGCGTTGGAAGAAGCCGCCAGGGCGTCCGCCTTGTCTCGTTTCAGTTTCTTGTTATGCATGACGACATCTTGAAGCGTGATTCGGTTACGGACAAGTAGACCGATCTTAATATCCATAGTGTTCAAATCGGATTCCAATTGAGCTAAAGAACGGATGTCTGTGACGACTTGAGCTTTTAGTTTTTGTAATTCGAGCTCTTCTTGGAAATCGATGTGGTCGTGTTCTAACAAGTGTAAAAACTTTCGGACACTCTTAACAGGTGGTGTTGGATTGGACAGATTCTTGTAATCGTGGTGAGCCATGTTGGCACGTAAAAATGCTTGGATTTTAATGATGTCGTCAATCTGAAAGGACGCAAGAAGATAATGTTTGTGACCGTCATTGTGATAAGCAATTAATTTCTTTCATCCTGAAATAGGCTTAAAAACATAAGGTTAATTTTTTTGTAATTTGTTGTCATGTAGCAGATTTAAATTGAGGTTCGGTAATAACTTTATGGATGATTTGAGGCTGAATTTGCGTGAATATTTTAACACTGGTTTATACATACGTGATCTTTGAAGTATTTGAGGCGATCTTGATACTTCTTTCGCGCAAGCCAACCACGGATTGCTGCTTGAATCTAAAAGTTAATGATAAAAGTAAAGTTTTTTTTATAAGAATTTCATGAAAACATTTTTGGCAAAAATCTAAGAAGAGAATAATGCTAAGAAAATGCTAATGTTTAAAGGCGATTAATGGGCTTTTTCGGAAAAAAATCTTACCCCCACTGTTGAGGATACTGATTTTTCGAAGTGTCGAACCCCCTGGGATATCCTACCTTATTAGTAAAGACCCCCTGGATATCCACTCTTAAAAATATGCTCAACCTCTGAATATCCTCTCTTATAAAGATGCTTACCCCTGGATATCATATTTTTATTTGAAAAGACGTTTTACCCCCTGGATATCCGCTCCCTTGTAGATATTTAACCCCCTGGATATCCGATACCTAAGAGCATGCGGTCGATGCCCTTTTAAATCAAGTGGTCAAGAGTTATAGCCTAAGACTGGGACCTAGTATATTGGCAAATTTAGAGCATGTATACATATCTCTTGGACTTGAAGGGTTCATTCTAGCATGAAAATCAAGAAGAAAAATGAGAAAAACAGAACCGTGGCCAAAATCTTTCTTATACAAAAACGTGTATATTTCAATTTATATTGTACATTTCAATGCTCTTCATTGTCGTTCGTTTTTTTCTCAAAACTAAGCTGTAGATGTTGCTCTACCCCTGATCTTATAATTGCTAGCCTCGATTTCCAGACCAGTATTCTTGTAACACTAAGTGTAAGGGTAATCCTGCCTCAAAATTCAAAATTTGACAAGCCGTGCAACAAGTTTGAATAATGGAATTATACTACAGCGGAGTTTTTTTTATCTCGAACCTCTATAATTCGAATGTCTCCTCAACTCGAAAAAGTTATATCGTCCCTTCAACTAACAATACCTTATAAACCTTACTTTATAATTCAAAATTTCCTAAACTCGAACAAATTTGTGTTCCGACCGAATAATTGAAGAGTAAAACAAACTTCTTCTGCTATAACGGAGCCTTAACCCTTTCCGGACGAGAAAAATGCACTTTTTGAAAAAAAAATTCAAAATATTTCGCACGACGTCTCGCGTCTATCGTTATAGTGGGTGAGGTATCTCAAATAATTTTACTCAAAATGTCCTGCCTTTCCAACGGTAGCTGAACCAGCTTTTTGGTAAGGCTTATTTCTCGAGATATCTTGTTTGAGAATGGTCACTATATGGGCCACCCCATGGATCTTGCGTCCGGATCGGGTTAAATTAAATAATTGAATGTACCATCGTCTACCAAAAATTGATAAAATTCGTAAATTTATGTAAATTACCTTGACAACAGCATCGACATTTCCATGGAGACGGTTCAAACGGTCTTGGTATTCTCTCCTGGCTTTCAATCCTCTCCACCAAGACTAAAAAGGGAAGAAATAAAAACATTATACATCATAATGGGCTCTTTCAGAAAAAAAAATTGAATATGGGGGGAGGGGTGGAAGAGCATTTTTTTAGAAATTTACCCCCAGACATCGTGACTTTTGACCCCCCCAGACAACGAATCTAACCCCCGGACAAGCATAAGTTGAACCCGGACATTCATAATTACCCCTAAACAGAGCAGTTTTGCCCCCCCCCCCAAACAAGGGTCAAATTAGCGCCGGCGCTAAACAAGTACCATATGATGCAAAGGGAAGAAAGACGACGAAATAAAAAAACTCAATCACCAACTCAAAAACCGCGAAGTTATCAACACAACATCGACAAAATCCTAACAGAAAAGATGAACGACTTAGAAGCCAAAACAAGGAAAATGATAAAAGAAGAGATACAACAGACAAAAGATTTTATGAAAGAGTCATCACGTTAAACATACGCTGATATAACCAAAGCACACAAGGAACATTTTAAATCTGTTGTTGCGGAACAAAAAGAAGAGGATAGGAGAGAAAAACGAGATATCGAATCAAAGAAAAAAATATCATAATTCATGGACTCCCTGAACAAATTGAAGAAACGAAAGAAAAAGATCAAGAAGGGGACAAAAAGGAAAGAGGATCTGTTCAAAGATATCGGCATCTGCGACATCAAACCAACGCCGGAGAAATGGCGTCCGATAAAGGTGACTTTACAAAGTGAAGAAGAAAAAGAAAGAATCATGAGCAACCTAAAAAAGTTGAAGTGGCTTGGATATCATCTAAGCATCACCGATGATTTCACCATCAATGAAAGAATCAAAGAGATGTGCGAAAAAGCTAAAAAAAGGAACTCCGAATGTGATGGTGATGGTGATGGTGATTTCATTTCGCTTGATAAAAATAAACAAAAACTTTGCCAACCAAAAGCTATCAATATCTAGCCTCAGTAGCAGCGACGATGAGTTGCCAACAAAACATTAGCTTTTTTTTTAATTGTAAAATAGCGTTGAATTTTATTAGCCTTTGTTGCTACCTTTTTGTCAACATGATATAAACTATTACATACATACATTCCTCATCATTACTCGTTCGATAGGAAAAAAGTCAATAAAAAAATCTTAAAGTCAATTATTTTATGCTCAATGATTTTAGGTGCGGTGGTCTTTAGAGAGCGGCGAACATTGGAGGGCGGCCATAAATAATGGTAATACGGTAGATTGAACTTGTTAATCTGACGTCCAAACCCCGAAAGAAACAAGGGCCTGTCTCTTGAAACTGGAATCTTTTTAAAATGTTTAAACAGCTAGGAAAACATATTGGAAGGTTATCGTGGCTTGGATCACGAGATATACGTTTGGCTACTACAATTCGAGAGATTCTTCTCTCATCATCGGAAAGCTAGACAAACATCTGCTTTTAGCATCGACCTTATCACCGGAAAGTACCAATATGAAAAGACGAGGTACAAACAATACATTAAATTTTGGCAAGTTCTAAACAATAAATCAAAGTCTCTTTCTTTTAATTTGAATATGCTCTGATATCATCGAGCACTCTCGGCAGACAGAAGAAAATATACTTGCATTACCTTAAGGGAATAAATTAATGCGAGAATTAATTAATGCGGAATAGCCTTTCATATTATTTTTTTCCTTTTCAAGAAACAGAACGAACAAAAAAATTTCCAATCAGCAATATTTTAGAAAAAAATGCGGAATTTATTAATGCAAATGGCCGAAATTTTTTAAGTTTTGCGGAATTTAATTTTGCGAAAAAGGGCAAAATTCGCATTAATCAATTCCGCATTAATTAATTCTCGCATTAATTTATTCCCTTAAGGTACATTGACATATATTCTTACTTGGATTTTGATGATAGCCGGTAGTTGCCTGTTCAAGAAATCTTTTCGTTCGTCGAAATCTTTTCTCGCTTTGTATCCTCTCCATTGAGCTTGAAGTTTGACGGCCGACGGTTCATTGGCTTTCAAGAAGAGTTCGCGATCGTGATTGGCTGTCACCTTGGTGATGACGGTCTGAAAAATATCAACGAAAATACAATCAGAGAAAGAATCAACATGTAAAACCTAAAACCGATATAAACAGTTCAATTCCAGAGGCCATTCCCAAAGTACGTTTCAATAGCCGAGTCACCCCAGATGAACAAAAATATGTGTGAATTTGCCAATGATGAACAAAAATATGTGGGAATTTACCAATGACCAATATAGGTTTTGTATGTAAGAGTAATCGTCGTGTACGTTGCGTTAAGAAAAGACGATTGACATAAAATTGACGGAAAGTTAGCAGTTTCAATTATTTTATGCTTGAGCATTTATTGCATTGCCGTCAAAGGAAAGAATCAAATTGAATTTTCACAGTCGACTTTTAACCCATTTCGTCGAAAACGAGGCAAAGCAGAAATCCCACTATCCAAACTCTGCAGCTAAACTACACGCACCTGTACTTCGTCCCTGTTGAGATGTCCGATTCCTGGTTGATAGTCTGGTGGTGTGGACCATCTGAAGTCTTTGGTGAAATAATTGTTGTAATAAGTGTAACCTTGTGGTACACGGTGCTCACACCATCCGTTCCATCCTGAAGAAGTGAAGAGAAATAGCGAGATAAAAGGCGAAAATGAAAAAACGCATTAAGGGTAAAGGGAAAAGCTCTCATGCGGCCAGCCGGAAAAAGATCTTTATTTTTGCTATTATTAAAATAGAACTTTAAAAATAACTTTTATGTACAAACAGTATGAAGTAAGTCCTGAATACTCATGTATCAACTACTAACGAAAGTCTGCGGTCGGGTCAGAAAATTTGATTTTTTTTCCACCCGGCCGGTTTCCGGAAACACTACATTTTTTTTATTTTCGCCTAAGACGACATGAGACTGTTGGTATAAAAAATAGCACACCACGGTGAATTTAAAAATAGTAACAAATCTGCACAAATCCATTCGTTTGTACGACTTGCAATCCCATCCTCCTTTGCGTTATGTGCTTTTGCACGTTAATCAAAAGAAAGGTAATAACTTTCACGGTTTACCAATCATTTCGAAATGAACTGTGGGTTTGGAACTCGTAAAAATTTCTAGTTGAAATAATTATAGCGTGTTCGATGCGGAGCACTATTATCGTCTTGTTTTCGAATGAGAATCCGCGTATTTAATTTAAACTTTTTCCGAAATCATTGTTACAAGCTTACCGAGAAAGGACGTCCTAAAGCGTCAATAAAAGAAGTTCTCAAAAAATTGGAAAAAACCCAGCATACATACCGACATCGTCTTTCTTGGTTTTGGCGTCTTTCAACTCGACGTGATAATTATCAGCGCATTCGGGTGTGATACTTCGAAGGGAGACGGCTTTCGATTTCAATGCTAACAACAAGTCGGCACTGTCGGCTTTGTCGACAGCCTCGTTTATTGCAACCATACCAGCAGCCACTGAAGGAAAAGGAAAATCAATATCAAAATCTTAAAAATAGTTTGTGAAAAGCCATTACAATGGGCTGTCCCATTTAAAGTCCATAATTCTTGAAAAGGTTTAGATACCCCTGGAAAATGGAATACCGAGATACACGTACACTCAGCTCCCGGTAACTTACCACCTAGATCAAATGATCAAATTACGCAATCTAAGCTACTCTTTCGCTGAGTTGGTTGATGATCAAACCCTTGCGAATGCTCTATCGACGGAGCCAGCAACATACATACTAGACCTGGGAAGTCGAATGCTGAGGCGGAGCGCAACACCTATTCTCATCTCCCAGTAACTTACCACCTAGATCAAATTATGCAATCTAAGGTACTCATTCGCTGAGTTGGCGGTGACCGGGGGGATCTAACTCTTGCGAATGCTCTAACGAATGAGCCAGCAACATACATTAAACTCAAAATTGAAGCAAAACAACGAGAAACAAACACTTACATCGTTCAGCATCATCAGCAATGAGGTTTGCTTTGTCAATGCATGCTTGAATCTCTTCGTGCCATAATTCTGCTGATTCCTCACCCAAACGCTAGAAAGCAAGATGAAATTAGATCGTCGAGATACAGTTACCGTTTATTACTTCGAATAAACGCCCCGGTCGTTTATTAAATCTTTTGATATTAAGAAGGGGCGTTTATTCGAGAGGGCGTTTAAGAAGGGGCGTTTATTCGAGAGGGCGTTTAAAAGGGGGCGTTTATTCGAAGCATTATGGTAACTCTCTGTTTGTTACTCAAACTTCTATATTATTCGAATTTTTCTATAGTTCGAATTTATTCCCAGTCCCCGTCATGGTGAAACCCTATTAAAATACTTTCTATAGCTCGAATCCCCATTCGAGCTCGAAATAGCGAGAGTCAACTGTATAAGTCTTTCAAGAACAACAGTTCACCCAATTCTTAGACGCGACAATGCTATGGAATTCATTTTTAAACAAGTCTTGGCCAGAGTGAGATATGGTAGAGTTTTTATTCAAGACTTCGTACACAGAGTAAACTTTTCATAAATGGTAATGGCACTACTGTAACTTGCAACCAATCTGCTGTTGTTGTAATTGTGACATGTCAGAAGGCATTGTGCAGGGGTGCATATGCTGTGAATAACGAATTGTTAGTCGATATCCGAATTCATAAAAACAGAAATATTGTCCATAGCGCCAGCCTTCAGTTATAATCTATGTATAAATATTGCGCCACAGGCGAAAATTTTTCGGCTTCATGACCTTTAATAATGTGGGTAATTAAAGCCAACCATTAAGCTGAAATATTCAGCCCGCACGTTAAATGATGAGATTTTAGCTCCCCCAAGTATATTAGGTCCCCCCAAAACATTTGAAACATCTTTAGCCCACACCCTTTCTGGGCTTTGGAGGGTGAACCCCCCCCCCAACCAGCAGGGGGGCTGACGCCATGAATGTCAGTTTAAAAGAAAATTCGTACCTTAGCTTTCTCTCCTCTAGCTTCTCTAAGGATGATGGCGTAAAGTTCAGCATTCTTTGGCCTAACATTACGTAATTTAGCAGCAGGGTCTTGTAAATAACGCAAGATGGCGTCTGGATCTCCTGAGGCGATTGCATCGTTAATGTTGGAAAGAGCAGCCAGTACTATAAGAAAAAGGAAAGAAGATTTTTAAGTCTTAAAAGTAAATTAAACTAAAATTATGTCGATTCAAATCTTTGGAGGTAAGGTTGAAATTTGAAAGGTGTAATTTGGACAATTCATCGAATGGGATGTTCTCAATTTCGGGAATTCTGAATAACCATAGCATTTCTATAAACCGTCTTGGATACTGAAAAAATTGGAAAAAAAACAAAGATATTTGGATTTCGAAATGTTGAAATCAGAGCTCCAAAAAACAACAACACCTACACTCATCGAAATTTTCTTTATCTTCAAAAATATTGGAAAACCGCTTCTTCACCGAAGTCCACATCTTTTAGATATACAGAAGCTGTTATCAGAAACAGCCCTTTATTCTAATATCAAGGCATGATTGTAACTTTTATAAAACGAATAAATAACGAAGAAATAAGCAGTGTCTACCACTTGATTTCATGTACAAACTGAATTATCTTTTTTAAATGTAGAGAAAATGAAAGTGTTTTTCCTCAGCTCCAGAAACTTCAATTTATATTATACTCAATTTCAATCTAGCAAAAAGGGCATCAATAAATTCATTGAAGTAAAACCCAAAAGTGGAAGAAAAATCAATTATTCATTTTATAAAGAAAAAAAGAAAAATGAACATCTCCAAAATAAACGATTGAAAAATAGTTGAAAAGTTTGCGTAAACAAAATGTCATGACAGCATGCAGTAGAATGGAAGAAATTATAGCGACAAAAGATCGCAAGGCATGTAAAAAACACTTGGACAAACATAATTGTAGTCAAGACAAGAATATCTGTGAAGAAATGCCGTAGTTCGTGAATAATGAGTAATAGCGCGTCAGTGGAGGGAAATGAGTTTAAAAATCGATTTAACAAAGTTAGTGTATTCCGTCAAGTAGTGTTACTGATGTAGTTTTTGTGGACAATGTAAACCAAAAGGATCAGTAGACAGTTATAAAGTCTCTCATCGAATTTGAAGGGGCATTTCGTCATACAAAATAAACGTTTTGTAAACTAGACTCACTTCTAAGGCTTATTCTGACTCAATGAAACTAGGGCCCATGAATTTCTTTTCAGATATGGAATTTTCAAAATGGCGGCAGACCACACCCATTGTTGGCCCATGAATTTTTTTTGTGGAAATGAAAGTAAGCTCAGTTGTTTCATCAGAAAATCTTAACTGATACATGTAGAAGTGAGGGCAATGCGATGAGATATTTGGTCTCAAAAATGGTAGAGATTTTGCAAAAACGTGGCTTTGGCCCATGATTTCTAGACAGCGAGGAATAGTCAGACCCTCATTTTTTTATTTTTTGTGTATATCCCATATTTCGCAGGAATGGAGAAATGAGGACCTCTTTATGCTCAAAATAGGCTCAAAATCATTTCAAAGAGGCTCTTCCATTTTGCGGAGCAAAAATTAGCCACAAAAGCTGACGTTTTAAGAGGCCATATCTCGGCAACAGATTTTTTTTTTTTTTTTAATTTTCAGGAGATGTTTTTGTCATTATTTCATATTTGGGGCAAAATATCCAAAAAGAGGAAAATGTAAAGACATCACTTCCTCACTTTGCCTGGATCTCTCAGAAAATGGCTCTTAGTAAAGCCAGATTGACAATATGAAAGTGAGGTCTAAATTACTATGAAAAAATGCTGCACTTTGTAAAAAGATTAGTTTTTAAAACGATACATCAAAATAAAACTGAGCGCGTTTCGTCATTTGATTGTTATAATCGACAATAAAATGTCTTTTCTTTAAATCAAATTATACAGACCATCAATTTGGAACCCTTAGGCGTAAAAAGTGTTGAATAAAAATTGAAACAATTGGTCGACAATTTTTTGATGGATCAAGTGAATGTTTTTGTATTGCTTTTGCACGATGGCCGCAGACACGGCTTCATATAAAATATTAAAAGTAAAGCATTAAAGTAAACTTACGATCATTTTCTTCTTGAACCTCGGTGTTGACGTACTCGATCAGAGCTTGAATTTCCACATGGTTTAAATCGCCATGCTCTATTCCGACCTCCTAAACACAAAACAAAAACAAAATTGGTGTTAATATCATAGCATTCTACAATGTAAACAGAAAAGTATGATACATCAAATTTCTGGTTTTTATCTCTGTGTTTATTAGACTATTCTTTCAAGAGAAATTTACTCCTCGATTTTGGGAGGTCGTTTTGGAATATCATCTGATATCACTCTTCAATTTTATGGAATCTTTTTAGATACATACCCTCTGGATTTTATGGCCAATTCACCAGTTATCTCCGCAGTTTTTTTGCCGAACTTAAGAGAACCACCTAAATTCTTTTTTTAAATGGTCTAAAGATTAATGTTTTGCATGGAAGAAAAAATTAATCAAGATACTGTTTATATTCACTACAGGCTTATTCCAGAGTCTAGTTGGGGTTTTACTATTGAGTTTCAAGCGCGAAGGCAAGAGAAATCGAAGCTACTTATTTCCCATTCAAAACGCGCATAAAACGCACCGTAATCATGACGACAGATTGTATCTAGCGGTTCCTTTGTTATGGAGGACTACATTTTTTGAAATCTAGCGACAGATTTTAGTTTCAATCCGGCGTTTGTTTGTGTAAAAACTACGCCTGGGCGTTCTGGATGGGAAATAAGTGGTTTCATTTCTCATCCAGGCGTCTCGTCTCTAGCCCTTCGGGCTTAAAACTCAATGGGTTTTACCAATAGAGTGAAAAGTGTCTAGTGTATAGCAGTACAATGAACAACTATCTGCACTCTACTAAAACCAATCAGATTGGAGTATTTTTGCACTCATGAATACTGTTGAATACAGTTTTAATTTCAGACTAAGATGGAAAACATTAAAAGCGCTCAAACCTCTTGTTTCTCTTTCTTGACAGCAACAAAATGTGACAGATAACGCAACGTTAAAGTTTCATCAACATCTTTCAATTGAGCATCAGGATTCTCCAGTGAGGTTTCCAGCTTACCAGCATCATTCATGTCGATAGCTTGGTTGACTGCAGCAACAGCCAAAAGCACTGTTTATAAAAATGTATAATAATTTGAGAATGCAATTGGGATAATAAAGTGTAATGAAGAAAAAGTCTGATCAGTGAAATGTTAGTATTCCTTTTGATAAATGACTTGACTTTTCTTTAGCTAGCAAATGTAACTTGGGTAAGAAGCAGCCTTAATTATTCTAGCAGGGTATTTTTAAAACACATTTTTACCACCGTTTTATTCGGTAGCAAAATTTAAAAGTCAATTTTTGCTGGGAGAAAAACTATTGAACTGAAAATAATAATGCTAAGTAGAGAAAACTTGAAGGAAAATCAACTCGACATAATCACAATGAGTCTGAAAAAATAGGTTTCGAAGGTAAAAACAAAGAACGGTCTGTTTTCACAATCCATTTAGAACTTTTAACCATTGAAAAATATGCATGGAAACACCTATTTAGAATCTTAAGAGGGCAGAAATGTTTTTGCCGACATTTAATACAATTAGAACTCAATTTCTTAAAACAAAACGGTGGTAAGGTTAATGCTAGGAAAATACCCTCCTGTCTTTAATATTATATCAACAAAGAACAAGTATGCTAATTCTACCTCATTTATAGACAATGACAAACTTCTCAATACAAAAACAAGAATGTCTGAATGGTACTGAGTAAGTTGGTCTAATGTCGACATCCCTTTTCTAATTCCGACACCCTTCTTAAGAGATAGGAAATAGGAAGTTCGGGATCGCCGACAACAGATTTTTTCTTCTCTGATCGCTAAGCAGGATAAAGAGTTTACATTAGCGATTCTGACCTACCGATTATTCCTATCTCTAAAGAAGGGTGTCGAAATTAGAAGGGGGATGTCGATATTAGACGAAATTACGGTACTGAGTAAGGCTAATTACTACTTAGCTGAAACTTTCTTCCTCCTATTTCACTTAAACTTACAAGCCTGTCTTGTTTGGAATAAAGTCTTAAATACTTGGACCATGGCTGCATCAATATCTAGAATAAGTATATAGAAAACAAAAGATTGACTAGGACACTAAAAAAAAGCTTATTAAAAAAATTATAAGGAACGTAACAAATAATGTGACTTTTAAACTATCTAGCCAAAAAGCTTTTGCATTCAATGTCAGTTTTGTATCAGGTTGTATACAATTCAACACTACAGTAATACTTACATTTCATGTTCTCTGTGAGATCATCATGTGTAAGGTCCTAAAATGAAACAAAAACAAAAATTAACTTCAATGCAGAGAGTGCTTGAAAACTCCAAGAAAGCGCTGATATCTAGATTTTATTTTCCAAAACTTAGATTGTAAACAGAGGAACATGAATTTTTCATCTTAATTCGAAACATTGATTTAAGGAATTAACTTTTAAGAATAGGTGTCTGCAAAAATCTATCTGGCATTAGCACACAAAATTTTATACCCTTTCAAAGGAAATTTGAGAAAACTCGTCGTTTATTAATTTATTAACTTACAGCCCCTTTGTCACTCTTGGCTTTCTTGAGATTGTCCATGTATAAGTTTGGTCTACTTGGATCCACTACTGGAAGCAAACCTTCTGGTTTTTGAAGCCAAGTCATGAGCTCATCAGGAGTACCACTATCCAAAATTCTATTGATTTGACGGACAGCATTCTCCACTAAAATGTGAAAGATCAACATTTTATAGGCTTGAAACATGATTTCATTTTCAGGCGTTTTGTGCAACCAATGGCTTCTCACTTTTTTGCAGACTAAGGACTTGTTTTCATCCAATTAAATAGCATTTTATTGTGTTTAGAAGGCGAGAAAGATGAAAATCTTTCTTCTTCACCCAACATTAGTGGGTAATATTTTTTCCCAAAATTGTTGCCACTCACTCCAAACAGTTCTCCATGACCATGTGCCAATGGAATTAAACCATGTCTTAATAATTCTTGGATATGCATTGTTTGTTCTGGAGGTAAGTGGTCAAAAGTTTTAAATTATATAAAAAACTAGAACTTACTGCTTCTAACGCGATCTGCCAAATTATTTGCAACATTGACTGAGCTTTGTATATCACGTTGATCTAATGCAGAGTTTTCAGGGCCGAATTTCTAAACCAATAAAAAGCAAAACAAAATTAATCACATGTCTCAAAATGAGAAATTCTACCAAAAAGGATTGCAAAACCGCTAAAAACAACAATTTAATTTTCGTAGGCCTTTATTATGGGTTGATCTTAAAGTTCAAAACTTGGATAATACTTATCGATTCACATTGTTTATCAAAATATAATTAAAATAATCATTGAAATCGGCAGTGCTCCCCCATACCATGACTGTAAATTTCCCGTTTTCCTGAACCTGGCTTCAAAAATTATAATTTTGAAACAATACAATACGAATGCTCTCAAAATATGTTAATATTTTAATTTTGACCAAGCCTTATTGGAAAAATTTTGAGCTTTTAAGCCCTGAGATCCTAAGGTCCTAAATCTTTACCTCAGCTTTCAATCCTTTCTCATCAACAAGATTCTGCATGTACCATGAACTATTGTCTGGCTTAACTCCACTCAAACCAGCTTCTCTAGAGGTCATAGCTGCCATTAATTTTGGTTCATTGCGCTCATCAACTGCTTCATTGATTAGTTCAACAGCTTTGTTTACTGCAAAAGAAAGAAGTTAACGAGTAAAAATTTTCATTAAATTTATCTTCTTAGAGAAATCACTTCTTTCAATAGTTAGCAAAGCAAAATTCTGACTGAAAAAAAAATTACAAAACAAATCAGCTAACTTTGAGACGCAAAAGCCTCTATACATGCTATCTCTTTTCAAGCAACATAAAAGACATCTAAATAAATTGTTGAGGCTCAAAACCTGCATATAAACAAATTAGTGACTCCCCAAGCGATTTTAAATTCCTGAAAATCGGGTTGATCTTTATAGTCTTTTAATAAGGGCCAGTAAAACTTTACGAAACGGTAAAACTTTATACGAAACGGTAAAACTTTACGAAAAGGTCGCTACGAGTCAGTTGAGCAGCAAGCAACGTACAAAATCAGAATTTCTATGTCTGAAGGGCAATCTAAAACAAAATTTTAACCGCTACTAGACTGCTCATAATAAGGTACGAAGACCGGTCTGATTTGACTTGGACAGCTTTGACAAAATGTTTCAATCAAAAGTAACTTTTAGAACCTTATTGTGCTTAATTCGTTAAAATATCAAAACCATTAGCTAGTAAACGGTGAAGGCATCTTCGTAAAAGCGAAAGACATGTACCTATTTTTCGGATCCGGCATGCGGGAATAGTGTCAGGACCTGCAGGCAACCTGGTAGGGTTGGGTATGGGTGTGGTTTGAGTGTGGTTACGTATCAGATTGGCTAGGAATTTGGTTATTATCAGTTAGGGTTAGGGTTGGAGCTCGAAAAAAGCACTCTTTTGTGATTTTCTCTTAATACAGTCTGGTCTGTAGTTTGTACAATATAAATAGCCGTCAGAAACGCTCTCTCGGCATGAATCCGTGGCGCAGTGGATAAGGCATTGGGTTTCAAAACATCGGAACTTTGCATTTAGTGGGTTCGAATCCCGCCGGTGGTGAAAGTCAGAAAAACTACGAACAAGAGACTGGAAAGTACGAAATAAGTCCAGATCTGTCTTTCGTCTTTACGAAGAAGCCACAACCCTAGTAAACAAGCTATTTTCAAGGTGGATTCTCAAAACAGCTTACAGTTTATTGTATTGACATGTCCTTGAATTTCAGCTTGTGTCAACATTTTATCGTACATATCCAGCTCTGATTCATCTTTGCCTTTCAAACTGGCTTGTTCTATTTTTTTTTGTTTAGAATCATACAAAACATCTTGGTATTTTTGTGCTTCTGCATCACTGATATCCTGCATTTGAGCAGCAGGGTCTTTCAATGCTTTACATGTGTCTTGGGCTACCCCTTTGTCAATAGCATCATTAATAGCAACAATGGCAGCATGTAATGCGGCATCATTATCTGACATTTCATTTGCAAGGATACCACCAATTTTACCAAAGTGGGGCATGTTGATGCCATATTTGTCAAGAGCAGATTTCATGGCATTGATTTCCTCCTCTGAAAGAAGAATCATTACTTAGATTTTTTTTCAGGAAAATCCTTATTTGGTCGAGATAAACAAAACTATGATTTTAGCAACAGAACTCTTTATTCATATCATACAAAATCCATTAAAGCCGGAGCGAATACATCCAACATTTTGATCCAACATTTCAAATTCTTTGTTGGACGAAATGTTGGATGAAAGTCACATGGAAAAATTAGAAAAGTTGCATGAGATTTCATGAGTTGCAAATCATTTACGCAAAACCATCAATTATTTTAATCCAGCATGTTTACGCAAATGCATTCAACATTAAAGCCAACATGAAAGTGACGTAAATCTCATAAAAATGTTGGATGAAATGTTTGGTGGGGATCAAACTTCATCCAACATTTCTATTAATAAGTTGCAATTTTATGACTTGCGCAAATGAACCAAACATTTCATACAACAATAATGTTGGACCCAATGTTGGATGCATTTGCGCCAGCCTTTAATAAAGAAACCAAACCCACCAGTAAATTGTGCTTTTCCATATAAATCCTGGATTTGTGGTGCAAGTCCAAGTTTGAAGAGGTACAAACTAAAAGGTGGGGAAAAATTTACAAAGTTTAGTGTTGTTTGATAAAAGAATGGGCAAAGACCCTCCAAGGAGTGTAACACCCTTAAATAACATCACATTTGTTGTAATGTTGTAATTATTTAGAATAGAAGAACTGATAATGGTAAAAAGGACCCACCCATGACGTTTTTAAAGGAATTTTCAGGATCAAAATGGACTATTCGAAAATTCGAAAATAACAAATTCACTGACCTTAGGGCATGAACACAATATATAGCTCTTGGCATATTCTTCATATCATAAATATCTGTTGTTTCAGGATAGAAAACCTGAAAAAAGACAGATATAATAGCATTATAATTTTAATTGATATGATATGCCATGATATTGAGTAATAGCCGGTAAGGAGCCTTCTTTAAAGTAGTCAGACACAGTGGACGCTTTTCTAAATTTGAAATAGCAAGTGAATTTATAGATCAAGCAATTTTACCGATGAAATTGGGAATTTATTGGGTATTTTAAAGAAATTTGGTACAGTGTACCAGCTGAAAACAGCATTTTGTATCAAGCAGTAGTTAACAGACATGTATTATTTTTAGATTGTGTTTTCATAGTAATGGAAGTCATTGGTTACATGGTTGTTTCTTCATTTAACAGAATCAATCAGAATTTTGAAGCCTGTGTTGCATACTTTTATTTTTGAGTTGCCTGTGTTTGAATTGATTTATAAATTACTAATTTCAATCAATATCAATAATTATTTTGAAAATGATAGAAAAATATCAACTGCAGAAATTGAACATGAAATTTATGGTTTAAACAATAGGCATAAGAATGCTTTCCCTTCAGTTTATACAATCAAGGTTACTTCTATATTTTTGAATGTCTTCTGACTTTGTGCCTAATTTTTGTCCTCGTTAAAAATTCAAAACAGGGTAATGAACAATATTTATGGGCTACAATAAGGTTCTAATTGAAATTTTTTTATTTACATGAGTCAAAGAGTTGTCGTCCTCTCCTTAGTAAACATATCATTAAGATTTTGAAATAAAGGGAAAATTGTTTTGGGAGTTCTTTGAATTTATAGTTTTCAGTTTGTTTGTAAAAAATCTTGGTGATGTTTATGGTAGTACTGAGTTAATCTAAAGCAGCATGACTATGTAATGACTGAATGGGTTATGAGTTACTTTCAAGCAATTAAATATAATTTTTCAGATCAAGTAATGCAAAACATTTTGTAAAGGGTTTCATTATAATGTCTATTAAAAGATTGAAATGACATTTTGAGATGGTTTTATATAGCAATAATCTTTTCAATAAGACTTTTCACTTCCTAGATATCTAAATAACACTCCATGGAGACGTAGACGTTTTATTGATTTTAAATCTCTTTGTCAATTATAACTGGGAAATAAGTTAGACATGACTTGTTAAATTTCTTAATTATCACATCAAATTTTACATTCAAGTGTTGAAACATAGGGGATGACTTTTTCATAACAAAATTGATTTAAAATCATATGCAACTGCACACATGAATGATATATCTCAGGAAAAGACGTCTTTTAAAATATGATATCATTCCATATTGTTTTACAGTTTTGATTGAAAACAAATTCTATTACAGAAAGTTTGCTATTTGTTTACTGTAACATGATGTCTTGATATTTAAAAACAGAGTCTGTGATAAAAGTGATAAAATGAATTTAGCTTAGCTATGATGAATTAACCACATCAATTTGTTTATAGCCTTATATGAAAAACCTTGCAAAATAAATAAAGCAACCTTTTTTAAATAGGAAGAAAGAAAGTTTTTTTAATCAGTTCCAAGTCTGAAAAGTAAATAAAAACATTTCAGAATTCTTTCAATGTGAAAAAACTCAACAAGAATTTTGACTCTGTTGATGATAAATTGTTCAATTTGTTATTAGTATAAACAGAAATTTTGAAAATCTGTACATGGCTATTAAATAGGAAATTTAGTAAATCACTCAAAATAGAATTGGATGACAAGTTAATGATGATGGCTGCACATCAGGATAAGACTTTGACGTCACAATTATAATTACAAAAAATCAATTATAAACTTCTTGTACAAATTTTTGCTTTGCATCCACATCATTATAAAAATGTAGGAAGAAGGAAATAATAAATTCACTTCCATCCCAATCGCCTTATAAAACGACAAACCAATAAAAGAAACAAGAATAGTGAAACTTACAGCTGGAAGTCCTATGTGTTCCATTGATCTGATTAAATACATGATATTATCAGTATGTCGAAAATGCAGTCCCCTTTCCTATTACAGAAAAGAAAAGATAGAAATTAATCAAAAATAGTGAACTTCAATACTTAGCAATAAAAAGTACGTACCATTTAAAAACACGATAATGCAGACTGGTAAACTAACTCCATTTCATTGAATTACATTTGCATTGAATCTAAAATAAAGATGATACACAGCTCACCTTATATCTTGTTAGATCTTTATCAAAAATCTTTCTAACAGGGGCAATTTCTGGGGCAAAAAAATTTGCCAATTTAGCACAGATTACACCATTTGTTAATGCTTCTTCTAGTTCGATAGTGGGTGGGAGTTCTTCTTTGATGCATGCTTCGATCCACCTTGATGAGAAAACAAAAGTAAAGAATTTCTTGAAACCAAATTGTGTAAATAAAATTTTGCAGTGAAAAGAATTAAAGTTCTATAAAATATGCTTTGTATTAGTATTTCAAAGTACATCAGTTTCCCACTATTTTTGAGAAAGCAATCAGGTTTTCCTTAGCACTAAGATAACTTTGTAGTAAATGTGCTGAAAGAAACTGAAATACATTTTAACAAAATTTCAGGAAAACTTCTGAAGACAATCAGAAATCAAAAACAAATAAATGAAAACCTACAATTTAGCCTCTTCTAAATGGCAGAGATATTCATAGGCAATTTGTGCTTTTCTCCTTTCATCCATAGCATCAGCAGAATCGCGCTCATCGACATCAGTTTCTACAAATGTAGTAAATAAAAATAGTGTAGTTAATAACAGCAAAAACAGGCAAAAAGTGCCATTTTCGATCTCTAGCAGATATACCACAATGCTTTATCTAGAAATTAGCATGAAAATAATACATCAAACTTATTATAAATTATACTTAGGTTTTTTACATCTGTAATGTGTTTTTTTATATTGAAAGTTACATTACATTAATTATACTTCAAACAAAATCTTAGGGTTAACTTTGTGGTTCCCATTCTGATGCTCGATAACTATTCAACCTCATTGTCACAGTTTTGGCTACCTTGTGAAATTTGTTACCATCTTTTTTACTAGTTAACTTTCTGCAGGGCTGTTCTAGGTGCTTACTGGGTGTAAGCTAATTTTTTAAGCTTGGTGGAAATATTTCTGGTTATTACATAGACCTTTAGAGTGTAATTTTCAAAGCACAAACATTTTCTAGACTTGGATTACTGTTCAATTAATTCAATAGTTAGAGAGTGTCTCATTGTTTTGATGTTGTCTTCACCTCATCTCAGATACAATAACTTTGTGTAATGGTGACATACCTTGTCTAATTCTGCCATAGCAACTATCTGAGTAAGCTGTTTACAAAAATCATTATAATACTTTGCAAACCAGATAGCTGCTATGATGGAATTATACAAGGTATGTTAGCATTACACTAAGTTACGGTAGAATTCAGAATCATTACATTGGATCTCTTTGGGTTCTTTTTATATGTAGGGACAATGAACATGTATGTTTTGTTACTACTTAAATATATAGATTTCCGAATATATCGTTATGACGGATTTCTCTTGTAAACTTAAGTAAAATTTCAGTCAACTTAACTATCAGACTTAACTAAATAGCAGACCAGAATAGTTTGTTATTTCCTATAAAAGTTACCCCTTGCTCATGAAAAGTAAACCCATCGAAGGAAGGTACTTCATACAAGATTTGCCATACTTTGCCTGTCTAATGTTGACATCCCCCACCTAATTTCTACACCTTTCTTTAGAGATAGGAGTAATAGAAAGGTCGGAATCACTGATAGACAAAATATTTTTATTTCTCAGATTGCTCAATTTACTTTATTAAAGTGTAATGAAAAAGCCTTTCATCAAGGCCTTACAAATTGATCGAAGCACTCAACCTTGACATTAATCATGAATTTTGGCAGGCTGCTGCATCTTGGCAAAAGATCTTTTTTATTTTGTTTTAAGGCTTTCAATTTCTCCATACAAATAACTTTGGATTTGGAACTTGATTCAGGTAACTCTTGTCCCTGTTGCTGCAAACGTATCCTGTTGATGACTGGTGTCTTTTTTTCTGTAAACTAGATTTCCTAGTACAGTATAAAACTTGACAGTTAGAAGGTTTGTTGAACAAAGCCAATAAAGCGAACCAAATAATTTTAATAATTATATAATGGTTATAATTATGGCCCTTCAAATAAATCTTCAAAATAAAGTTGTTGTAATGATTCCAAAAAAATGAGATAAGGGAATATTTTAGTACATGCAGATGCGTTATATTATCATTATAATTTCCGTTAGTTGTTTTGATGACTGGAGTATCAGCAGTGGGGTTTTTAAAATTGTACTCAACATAACGTTGCGCCCTACAAAAGGTCTACTGTATAATGCAACATTGCTTTGACAATTGCTTTGCAGGTACATAGTTCTTCTGATTTTGACAGACACTGAATTTTTCTGTAATAGGGGGCGGACGCACAGAATTTCCGAGGGCAAAAGTCTTCACCAAGATTTGAAACTTCCAAGGTGAGAGAAGAAAATGTATGAATTTCAAAGGTAATTGAATTAAAAATGGCAAAAATGAGTGGAATTTCCGATGCATTTTGCAAAAGTAGATGAATTTTTATCGGAATTTCCGACCACCACTGGAAAAGAAAAATTATTTCCGAGGCTAGAAAAAAATTAAAAAATGGGCTCTTCCAGTTAAAGTCCGTTATAGGGGGGTGGACGACAGCGGAATTCCAAGGCAAAATGTTTTTTTGAAATTCCTGGATTTCCAATACAAAAGCAATTGAAACTCCTGGATTTCCGATACAAAATCAATTTTTTGGTGGAAAAATCTGGAATTTCCGATACCTTTTTCAAAACTTTGACAAATTATGTGGAATTTCCAAGGGTTGAAATAAAAAATTGATCGGAATTTCCGAAGCACTTTGAAAAATTGACTGGATTTCCGAGTGCTTTTTTTTTCTGAAAATTCCCGTCATCCACCCCCTATATCAAATTTTTTCTGGAAGAGCCCAATGCATGTCGTCCGACGGCGGGGGGGTAATAAAAATTTTATGGAATGGCGCCCATATCATTATCGATATCGTTCATATATCTTTTTTATCTTTAACTTCAAAAATTGAATGGTTTATAGCACCAACCAGCAACATATGATTGAAAAGTATTGTAGTTCATGTGGTAAAACTTGAAAATATTTGTCCATAAATGTAAAAAGTCTCCCAGTTTTGGCAGCTTGTTTACATTTGTGATTTATGACAAAGTGTATCAAATAATGTCAAATAAATTCAATCTCATACAAACATGCGACTCTATAGGAATGATTCAACTTGTTACAGAACAATGATAATTCATAACAAGTTAAAATTTTCATCTAAAAAGGTTAAAAAAACTAACCTCCGACTCCTGCTTGACTCCAGTTGCCATGTTCATTTTGCATGGTGGGCTCTGGGACACTCATCTTTGCTGATCAACTAAAACCAATATATAACTTATTACATAAAATTACTAATCTTTATACTACATTAAACCATTACTATATATTATAAAGGAGCTCTCTCTCACACGTTTTCCCCTTTATTTCAATGTTCAAAATTCACAAATCTCCACTTCCCTTTGCGCCCTCATCACTGTTATGATATTTTTACCACACCTTCGGTGCCACGGGCCGTCTATCACGCTAGCCTGCTAACTGATACTTTAAATCAGCTTGGCTTGGTTGAAAAATGACAAATTGGAGCGGATGACAGCTTAAAGGCTAGAAGATTGAACGGGCGCCAAACACACAAAAAAACAAAGTTGCGCTTCGATGGCGTTCACTGCACTTGCTGTCCCGCTCTCGCCGCGATCGAGGAGTGCTAGCTGAGCTATTTAGAGTGTATATCACGTTTATCGCTTCGTAGTTTAGACTAGTAAACTAGTCGTTGAAAACAGACCTATTATACAAAAAATCAAGCTCCAAATAGAAGTTGCGTCTCTTTTCTGAATTTCAACGACTAGAAGCTACTTCCCTCAAAAAACGTTGTTTAATTTTACAACTTTTTTTAGGTTTTTGAGAATCCATCCAACTTTTTTGACTAAATAATATTTCATAGTAACATTGAACATGGGAACATATAAATAAATGAGCATTTCTAAAAACGCAATAAACAGAAAGAAAAATAAATGCAATCCCGCACGGGTCAGACATACAGAAATCTGTACGTCTCTCCTTACGATTTTAGGTGAAGAAAAAAAGGCGTTGGAAGTAGCTTCTAGTCGGTTATTTTCCTTTTCTCTCACGCGCGCTGAATATTTAATTAGTGTTTACATTATTTGATTGACAGTTTTATTATAAGGTTATAAGTAATAACCGACTAGTTTACTAGTCTACTTCGTAGTACACTCTTTGCGCATTGTATGTTTGATAAAAAAATTCCCGTACGGAGACCTCTACGATGAAGTGTGATTTATAAATAGCAACACTTCTCTCATGGTCTCTCCTCTCCATCCCACCAACACACTCCATGCGCAGCGGTCGGTTTGAAAAATCTCAAATGAGAAAAGACAGATCCTCTACGGCAATGAATTTTGAAATAAGCCGTAGATAATTTGTTTGTGTACAGACAAAGCTATTTTTTCGGGAAATGAAAAATTCTGAACTGAACTCTAAATATAAAGTGTCCCATTTTCACTCCTTCTTTTGAGGACCATAACAATATATTCGACTCGAGTAGGAGTTGGAATCACGGTGCTGACAGATACTGCGACTTGACAGACGTGAGCTGTCAAGCCATGGCTTATACCATGATACTCGAATGACAAGATACTCACGCTAAGCCGAACCTTATGTCTATGAATGCCAAGGCACGTCACAATGTCTGTCTAATCTGCCCATACTCTTGTATCAGAGTTATGGTACCCAATTCCCCCTACATGACATGGGTTGGCCTGGACGAAGGTATATTCACTTGCCAAGTGAATCGTAGAGATACCGTTGTTATGGAACTCGCCCCCCCCCCAGGCGGGAGTTAAGTATGATAACCACTATACCACTACGCCTAGTAATGATAAGCAGATACTAGATAATAAAAAAGTGAAGGAAACGTCGTATATATATTTTAATTTACCTGGAGAAAAGTAACGTAATTTTCAAGGAGTAAATATCTACTTTTATTATTCCCCATAAGTTATTTCTACCGAAAAAAAACTGATAATTATAAACGGAATGAAAATTTCCGCTTGTCTTCATCGCTTCATCAACCAATTATGTGATTCTTTAAGGGCTCTGACCATAGTCCAAAAATTGATTTTGGTATTTGAACATAAAAGTTATATTTCAGGTTCCTTAACACTTTTAACAAAGAATTGCCTTTATAAATTGCTTTTCAATCGAATCCCTTAAGAGTAATTAAGAATTTAATTGCAAAAATGACGTTATGAACTTTAAAACGATGTTAATAATATGTTGCATCACCCTCTTTTACAAAAAGTGCTTAGTTTTAATGGGTAATTAACTTTTTTGTTTCAAAATTTCTTTACACTGTCCGCAAAGAATTGAACTATTTTAAATTTTGCGGAAAATTTTTCTAAAACGATGTGTCAAAAGTTATGACTGTTTTTTTAAGCAAAATCCAGATGAAAAATTGATGAAAAACCACTATTTTGAAGATTTCGAGACAAAGAAGCATTTACAAAAATTTTCCGCAAAAATCTTTATTGTTCGGTAAAAGATACACCATCTACTGCCAAAATTTTTTCAAAATGTTTTTTCATCGCCAAAACTAAGCTCTTCAAAGTTGAAATACTCTTCCTCGCAAAAGTCTTCATTTTCTTCTTCGTCAAATTTTTTCAATGCAATTTTTGAATTTTCAGATTCAGGAATAGTTTGTCTAACAGAAAATGTATAACATGCCATAGTTTTGTTGGTTACATCAGTCAGAAAACACATTTTAAACACCGCAATTATGAAAAATTCACTATGGTCAGAGCCCTTAAATCGCTCCCCTTTCGGTTTGCGTGATTAACTTTTTGAGTTTTAAGGCCTAAAAATTATTTTAGCATTTTCTTAATTTTTACCAATTTTTGAATATTTTTGTCAGCTATTTTTATAAAGAAATCAGATGTTTTAAAGTCCACAAAATCTTAAAGTGTTCTTAACTTGTTCCTAATATTTTTTCCATCGAAGCCGTATGATCTTATATAGTTTCTTCTCATAAATGTAAAGTGTTTAGTACCTTTAGTTTTATTCTTCTATGTTTAAGCATTAACAATAAATTCTTTACACTTTTCTCCATAAAGTTGTGAAGTCATATTAAAACGAGCTATGAAAAATTAGAAAAAATGGAAATGGATGAAAATAATAATTGATTTAAAAAATGAGAAACAAAACATCTCCTGGCTGGAGATATTTTCAAAAAATTAGTAGAAGACAAGAGCAAAATTACTGAAAAAAGGGGGAAAAGGAGGTGTAAAAATTTGTTTTAGTTTGTGTTGATCCAACTTTGGGTGCAGGCTTATATGTATATGATGTTTCTATGGAACAAACATGGAACAATATGTAGTATGAGATTTTTGAAGAGTTTGTGTCAGAATGTTTTTACCCGTACTGCCGAGAGGCAAATCACTCCAAAAAATTTTGATTTTTTGATTTTTCCCATTATTCCTATCATTATTTTCTGAACACTTTTTTAAGTGATTTAAATATTATATTTTAAAAGAGTATCCTTTTAATCAGGGATATGTTATAGCGGAGCTGGATGAAGGACGAGAATTTCTTAGCGGATTGCTTATCTTTGTCTTTTCTATTGTAAACTGTTCATAATAGAAATCCATCTCTGTCCCCTTGAGTGTTCTGTTTTTACTCAGGTAAGTTATGGCATGTCTCAAAAACCTGAAAATTACCATAATTTTTGAAGGCCATTAGCCGGCAGAAAATGAGGAAACCAATGATTTGCAACGAATGATACCATGATGAACTTTCGCTGTAGGGGTGTTACCTAATTGTTTACGCCCTTATTTTCGCGAAAAACCGCAAAAACTAAAAAATGCTGACGTCAGCAAAACTTGTTTTTTAAATATCTCCAGAAATTTTTGAAATTTTGCTGACATCAGCACTTTATTGCAAAATTTCGTATTTTGCTGATTTCTGCTGACGACAGCAAAATTTCGAATTTTTTTTTTTTGCAAAATGATTCTTTTAATGATATTCAATTGTTTCAATTGACTTGAAATTTTTTCCATAAATAATTTTCCATGAGGCACCCCGCGGTGTAGCGCGGTATTTCAAATGAAAAAGTACTATTTATAATCTTAGAGAAGAAATTTCTTATAACTTTGCTAATGAAAACAATTTTTTTCATTTCTTTAAATTGTCATTCACCAATGTGGGTCTGTACCTTTTGATAGTTAAAAGTTTTTAATCGTGAACGATAAATGCAGCAGCAGAATCATTGGCTAAGAGGAAATCCAAATTTCATGAGTTTGTAATTAACATGAAGTTCATGTAATTAAAAAAGTTAAATTTCATATCAAATTTTAACGTCAGGGACAGAGATAGAACAAGGCTTTTTTAAATGTGCGTTATCCAGCTCCGCTATAACATATCCCTGTTTTAATTCAGACATAAAAAGTTGTGCTATTTTGAAACTTTCTTTATTCAAATGCCTTCAAATAAACTTGTATAAGATCCCGGGGACACTCGTATGGTCCAACCTACACCCTTAAGGGTAGGGTTTTCGAGACCCTCGAAATGCACTGTAAGGGTGTGCTTTTGATAGAATGCACTACAAGGGTCTTCTTTTAGCTGGATACACTGTAAGGGTATGTTTGGGACTGCTGAATTGCAAGTCTGACAGTAAAAATCTGAATATATCTTTATAGTTTCGACTAGCACCCATTTTTATTTTTTTTGAACATTGTGTTGACATCTCAGGCTCATTTTCAGGTGGCTTCAGCACAATAGGATGTGAAATCAAACTGCTCTGTATGGGTCAGAAACATTCCATAACATGCCCTGTAAAGGTACCTTTCTACTGCTCAAGAGCTGCACTGTAAGGGTCTGATTTCGAAAGCCAATTTTGGCGGCACATGCCGTCGTTTAGAAATCGAGTACCCCCTCCGGGAATTGCTCTATATCTTATGACTCGTTCTCAAACTCAAAACTGCATTCTTTAAAAAGTCTTTTCAATCGATTCCCAAAACAAAATATTTTGGTCTAACAGATCATTTTCATTTACTATTATTTTGGCATAATTTATACAATTTTGGCTATTTTTAAAATGGTTTTATAAACAAAAAATTTTCCTCCTCATGAAAAATTTACAATCTAGCTGATATGGAAATACTTTTAATCCTTCCCTTTTTCTTAAAATATAAGTCTAAAGACCCAATACTTTCGTGTAAAAAATGTTTGTTGAGAGCGTGATGAGAAGAATGTCAAAGGACTGGTCTTTTTTAAATGTATGGTAAAGAGTCGCAACTTTTAGTGACAAAATTGGTATGATAACTTTAGACCAAGTTCAGACGTAACAGTTCTGTTCCGAAATGAAACGAAACGGTTCTGAAACAAGTGTGAACATCAAAATTCGAAATGTCAAGAAAGAAGTAGTGAGTAGCACCTCACTAAAAACCGGGATTTTTCATCTCGTTTCTTAGTGAGTTCCACTTTGACAATTTTCGAAAAATAGAAGCCTTTCAAGTGTTTTGACGCAAATTCGATTTTTCCCTACTGCAAGGGCTTCAAAAGTTTAAAGTGACGTCAAAAAATCGAATGTTTAGAGCCCGAAAACCTGGGCTCAAAACATTCGAAAAAGTCGCAAAGTGGAATAGACGTTAATTGGGTAGAAAAAACGCGGGTGACGTCTAGTATAGGCTACAGTGAGTTCCACTTTGACGATTTTCGAAAAAAATTGCGTAAGGAAGGAAATAGGCTAAGAAAGAAGACGCTACATACAAAACAAAACAGATCGAAACAGTTTCGCTCCACTTTTTTCATCAGTGAGCATGGTCTTACTCTAATCAATCGGGTTTATAATCAACAGACTAAAGTCTATTCAAGTCTATTCAAATATTTTAATGAAATTTCTTTACAGTGATGACCTCCTAAAATCAAAGAATCTCTCCAGTGAAAATGAAAGTTATAGCACTTCTCTAAAAGATCTTCATTTTTTTCTTCTTTATTTTCATCTTCGTTTTTAGATTTTTTTTAAACTTTTTTATTGCAAATTCTTCCACCCACAAATAATCTTTCCAACGATACCAAATTTATAAAGATTGAAGAATTCCTTCAAAAGTTATAGGTAAAAGAAAAAAGAGTGCACACTTATCGTGAATAGACTTTAGTTTGCTAGTCTACACTCATCTCATAGTAAAATGTGTCTTTTCTTTGTTCTGTATTAGATTAAGTGACTCGCTTAAAGCTAAGGCAAACCGGGGATATGGTATAGATAAGTCAAAAAATTTATAATTAGATTATTTCAAAAGATTGGTACAGTAGTCTTATAAAATTTTCTAACGGTTCTTAGCCCTTAAAACTGCATTTTTCATTATTTAGCATTCACAATTTAGACGCAAAACGATCTGGTGCTAAAATCCTCCCTTGGGCGTTTTCAAACAAACGCCTTCGAACGATTTTAAACACGCTGTTCTTTTGCTCTTCATTCCATTGGTCGAATTTTAGCTGAGATTGAAATTCCAAAAATTGAAGAAAATCATTCGACGAAGCACTTCCTTTACTGTTAATATACTTAGTGACGTCATGACAAAGAGTGACATCATCCGTGACGTCACAAGTGTAAGGGATCTGAAGACTGTTCAGTTCCTTTAAAATATCCAAATGGCACATACCATAGTTGCTAGTCATCTCTTTAAAGTCTGGTGATGAAGTTTCAATTATATGAGTGCAGATCTCAGATCCGACTTCAAAAGCTTGTATAAATATAATCATTATTCCACCTTGCTTAAGCATTGATCTAGCTTTCTCAATAGCTAATCCCGGATTTTTCATGTAGTACAAAACACCTGACATTATGATCAAATCAAAAATCGCTTCGTCATTTTCGGTAATGTTGACAGTAGCTCTAGAGAGAGATTGCTTTGAGCTATTGGTGTAATGGACATTGATATCCTTACAAAGCCTATAAGTTTCATCAAATCATGCTTTTTCGATAACATAAGGTACATCCCATGTTTTGACTCTGTATTCTAGACTAGAATGATACTCACTTTCAGTTGGATCGATTGCATAGTATAATGAAACATCCAAGTTGTTTCCTTTAATGAAGAACTGATCTGTAGTTCCTCCACCAGCACCCACAGATAAAATATTCAATGGTTTATCAATGAGGGAACTTTTAGTCAATCGTTCTTTGGCTATCCGTTGTTTGGTCCGGCAAGCATTTTTGTTTTTCTCACTACCACAAAAATCCTAATTACCTATATTCACTGCTTTTACTCATTTTTTGATATCACTGGCCTTCCCCATGCACTGACGCTGCTTTTAAATTGTGCACGAGAGTTTGATAAAATAAATGAATTGCCTTCAGGGTTACCCCAAAAATACGTTATTTTGATTAAAAACATATTTTTGTAGTTTGATTGTTTTGATAGCTTTAAGTCAACAAGATATCTATCGAGTACTCTGTCACCACAATTTATTGATGAATTTTAAGTCCTATTCAGAGTCACATTATTCACAAATATTGCAAAAAGATTTCAAAAAAAGATACCCACACAAACCATTGTAATTTCATTGTATTTTAACGAGCGTTGCACACCTCGGCATACTTCCAACGTACTTGCTCTATTGTCTTAAATCCGCCATTGCCCAAAACCCACCTTGATCGAAGAGACAGAGTAGTACTATCCTCCAAACTTGAATCTTGATCCTTTAGGGGGTTATTCTGCAGTACCGTGAAAAGCACATGCCGAAATCATATTCCGACCTGTGTGCCGACCAATCTAGATTCTATATACCGATATCCCGTGCCCCCTGATACTCAGGGTAATTCTGCTGAACAATCTCTAATTCAAACTGGAAAGGAGAATTTTATTAGTTCGAATTAGAAGTTATTACAGTACGTATATAGAAAAAATGAAATTTGATTTGACTTGTACATCCCTCTGTGTCACAGACCCAACGGGACCTCCAACCCTGTGGAACAATTTAATCAAATTACCCTACAATTTTGGTCCCATTGGGATATAAACTTTGGTTTAATCCCCATTTTAAATTCAATGAGAAGATTGCACTTCCAAAACCATCCTTACTGGATTAAAAACGATATATGTTTTCATTCCGCTCTGTGGGAAAGAGTTCCACCGGGCACGGAAACAGGGAGTTTTTATCTATGTCTTCTAATCTACTTGCGGAACATGCACTAAAAAAAAGACGTAACAGAACTCTATTAGGAAATTTTGTATTTCCGCGATTCTCTCTCCTAAGTGAATGAAAGTTTGAATGGTAGAACAGTGTTTCTAATAGCTTGTTCTTGCTGTGAAACTTTTGTGACGTATTAATAAACGTGAAAAGAAAAATTTGTTTTAAATCATGCTTAATATGTCGTGGTAGGAATAACGGTTTCTTTTCATTTCTACTACATGCGATATTGGTTAGAATAGGACAACGACTTCAGCCTAATAGTGGTTTACTAAAGCGAGAGGGATAAACCACAGATTTCTGCAAATACCGAAGGGCTAGATGGAGTGCTTTACGCTTTTTCAAGCAAAAAAAGTTGAATATCGCAAAAATAACATTGCTATTGTTTTTGAAAATCCGCGACGCTTCTGATTTGCCAAGCGCTGAAATTGTATTGTAATGTCACGTGACCTAGGTAGGATTTCTTACTGAGATAGGCCACACTTTTCAGACCAAGCATGCTACTTAGTCTTTTTGGCTTTATAAATCTGTGGGATAAACGCAGATGCTCACTACTGAATGCTGTTAAAACTGTATTCGTTGCGCTATATTCGATAACTCTTCAAGATACATATATGAATTTCCACTATACAGAGCAAAAACAAATGATGGATGAAAATTCGAACATTTCAATATCGAAACCATGACTTATCATGAAGAAACCTGCTTGCTGAAATTTCTTTTATTTTTGGGTTGTTTAGCAAAAGTAGCATCTGGTAATTTCACCTTATGTGATAGTAGCGAGATACAAAATTTCACTGGTGTACAAACTACAGACTCTACATTCCAGACTTTAATTCGTCGTGACTATGATGCATCAACCAATCAGATTACAGGAATCGATCATGTGACTGTTCAAGAATGTATTAAGAAAAATTGCACACAAGTTTGTAATGAGTTGAAATGCGAGGCCGGACAAACAGCTTGGTATAACAAGACTTGGACATGCCTTGATGATTCGACTTTCTTGAAAGAACAAGGTAAGCGAGACAAAAACCATTAATCACGCGTCCATAAAGGCTGTCTTGAAGTCCGTAACGTCGATGTAGGGGTGTAGGGCCTACGTCGCCGGGTCAAGCGAGGATATAGCTACCTCACTTCGTTTTTGAAATTTCACGATTCATACTTATTTCAATAGCTTCATTTTTGGGCAAAATCAGTCTGAAAGAAGGCCATTTCACAGCATATCGTGCAAACCGTTGTCATTATAATTTTAGTCTCCCCAGCTGGCACACAACGTTGTTTTAACGTTCAAATAACGTTATTTGGACGTTATGAATGTCAAATGGACGTTGTTTTGACGTTGTGTGCCAGCTGGGTCACCTTTCAGATCATGGCGTGGGTCCTCTCATACCATTGTTATTTTTTGGAGTTGACAATGTCATGAACTAAACATAGACAATTCTTCGATTGTTTGGCAGTCTAAAACAACATGCTCTTAAAGCCTTGACCATTGAATCAATAAATTAGAACTTCTAAAGGCTAGAATAAAATCAAACCTTTTCGAAAAAAGTGGAACCTTAAGATATTTTGTAGTATGATGCACGTCGGATTGAGGCTAGTGCCTTTCTTAGTTTTTCCTTGGTACATCCTTTTTAATCTGGCGTGGTTTTTCAATCTACAGTTTATGCAAAAGCCGTGTGGAAGCTGGTCATTTATGTTTGAAATAAGTAAGTAAATCTGCGACCTACCTTATCGGCCCTTTTTTGCGCCGGCCTTTATTGGCGTTATTTTTGGGCTCGTGGCGTAATAAGGGCCGGTGTTAGAAGGACCGGCGTAAAAAGGGCCCAAAAGGTAGATAGTAGATGGTAGAGAAGAATGGTTTCACTCTTCCTCCTTGGAATGCTTCACTTATCCTTGATCTTTCACCTAATTCCCGAGTAACGAGCAGCTCGGCGTCATGATCGGGATTACATATGATTGTATTGAATTATCCAGATTCTCTCATAATTTAATAGTAGAATAGTAAGACCCTCATTTTATTATTTCAGAATGCAATGTCAACATCAATCCTAGTGACATCAAATTCCATATACCCACTCTTCCGCCAAATGACACCCAACTCCGTCCTATGCATTTTTTATATCAAGCAAAGCGAACAGAGTTATGGTTTAAATTTGACTTGTATAGATGCTCTATCATTACTTCAAAATGTATTTCCGCCCACTACGCCCACCAAAAGGGTGATGACTCTGGAGGATATCATTCTGGTTGGGAATGCATTACTGGCTTAGAGAATTTGAAGAAATGTTTTGAATTTGTAAAAGCGGGAAACAGTGGAAAAGGACTGAAATTCAAGGTAATTTCTATTTTTCATTTAACCAGCACGATGACCCTTTATCATCAGTGATTCGATGAAAAGAAATTGTTGTCCTTACAATTTTGATTGATTTGTGATTTTCATATACTATAGGATTCGTGTGTTCATTTGTTTTACAACTTAAAAATCTATTAGCTGGCGATGAATTTTACACTTCTTGCTTGCTTCAAATAGTATGAAATTTCTGATTTTGATAGATGTTTTCATCGATAAGGGTCCAATCTACTTAGTGACACGGGGGGAGGGGCTATATGTATTTGCTGTACATGTATGTACCCGATTTTCTAATGACCTTTGTGTGATAAAACTTGCATTATTGATGAAAAGTTCATTGACAAAAATGGATGAAAAAATTGACGAATTCATCTACCGACGATAATATTTGGCAGACGAATATTTTTGCCAAATGATTTTTGATAATTTCGAACATTTTTTTCTGTTAAAATCAAATATTGTTAATTGCTAAGTTTCAGGTTTATGTGCTGCTTCTATGACCAAGAATTGCCAGCAGACTGACCAGTAGCGTGGCTGCCTCCCCCAGCGGCGTTTTTTTTGTGGTGGGGGGGGGGGAGGGGGCACCGAAAAGGAAGGAGTGCAAAAGACCCTTCAAACAGTGATTTCAGCTCCCCTTTCCTCTTTTTACCTCACAAATGGCTGTTTTTAGCCTTATGGAGAAATGGAGAAAAATTGCCAATCCACCACGCTATTGACCGTACTTAGTAATGTATAAATGGTAGAAGACATAGCAAAAACGCATTTAAATCGAACAGAAATTTACCGATTATCACATTTAGCAAATCATATGATCTCACTAAGCCTTGTAACTTTTTGTCTAATGGACTGCCCATTTGGATGCTAATCCTCATAAATGTCATAAATACAACTCCAGATTACATAGCATTATCAAAACACACAATGCTACTTACTATATTTTTCTTGCATTGAAAAATTTATCTGTCTTTGAATACATCCCCTTCTCACAGACTCGGTAGGATTACTGCACTCTGGTACAGAGTAGGATAAAAATAACGAAAATGACCGGGGATTTCAATCTTTTTTGTTTTCAAGTCAGAAAATTCAGTGGGGATCGGAAAAAATAGCATAATATTTTGCAGCGAGGATTGGTTTATTTAATTATTTTCAGTGGGGAAAACAATTAGTGTATAATTTTCCACCGGGGATGATATTTTGGCAAATTTTTCCAGTTGGAAGGGGTCCCAGTGGGTCTGTGAGAAGGGGGTGTTAGTTTCGGTCATCCAAAAATTCAATTACTTTGACAGATAAAGTTGACTTTGGGGATTTTTTTAATGAAAATTTTTTTATGACTTGGCAGACTAAACACGTAAGAAATAAAACGTGGGCCGTGTATGATTAGAATTTATTTGAAAATATTAAGAGTTACCGAGGAACTCGAATGAAAACTGAAACCGTAAGAGATATTCTCTATTCTCTAAACATTGTTGGGAATCGATGTATCTTCCGCTCCCGGGGGTAATAGGTTTATGAGATGACGGGTATGTCCGAGCTAAAGTTCGAAAATCGACCCATTGAGACTGAGTTTCGAAAATGTTCCCATTTTTTGACGTGTTGACACGCTTGAGGGACTATTTACCACAAATTTCAGCCAACATTTTTAAATTTTAGTTCAAATTTCAAGAATTTACGAGCCTTTGAGAGATTTGATTTTGGCATGAACATATAAACGACTGGACGTCTATCTTTTATTGTCTCTTTGAAGCAAGCTTCGTTGCCGCCTGTATTTCAAAATTGGTATGAAAAATCCGACAATATTCCGTCATAATTTTATTCCTTTGAATTATTTAGGTGAAAGGATTGATAGAGCTTGAACATTACTCCTAATGCACAAAAAGATTATTTTCAAATTTTTTCACAAGTTTGCAATATATTCTATCGACATTTTCAACTCTAAAATGCAGAATTTCAACTGCGTGTATACTTTTGAATCCCTTTTGTCACTCCAATAATTTTTTTTATGACTTAAAAAAATAGCTTGCCAAAGTTGAGAGCCTGTTTCATAAGAATATCGAAATTAAAATGTGACACTCTCTAAAATTATTAGACACTTTTAAGTCAAAATCTAGAAATATTAGTCGGAGTTTTGACAAGCTGACGATGATTTTGCCTTTGTTATCTTTGTTATGATATAGATAAACGACTTGAGAAGAGTAGAACAACAGAGACTTTCGTCGAAGTTTTGATGTTGTTAGCAAGGTATTCCCAAGCGGTATATCATCAAAATCTATTGTTTCATTTTATGCTTTTAACGAGGCGGCAACGAAGCTAGCAGCCTTTTCTACAAAAAGACAAAGGATATGGATGTCCAGTCGTTTATTTGTTCATGATTTTGGTAATTTTGCAACCCTTACAGAGACTAAATTGCTTTTTAATGGTTTTGTACCCCTTTGAGGGAATTTCGAAGTGTGAAAAAGATACTGGCACCCATTTTACCTGAGTAGCCCCCCCCCCGGGCTTCCTAATTGAAAGTGTATGTATTGACTATTTTCATTCATTTATTTTTCAGCTTGGATGTGAGGAAGAGCAACTGTCTAAATACAGTGGACTGTTACTCAAAGTTCCCTTGTTTTGCACATATCAATTTGGAAGTAGTATCATCAATAAAGAATCTTGCTTGATTGTGAAAATTTCGGGAACGCAGACAGGTATGTAAGAAAAAAACAACAGTCAACTCTCTCTAATTCGAATCTCTATTATTTGAATATTTCTGAAATTTGGGCTAAAACGTTCCCAGCTGGCACACAACGTCGTTTCAACGTTCATCCAACGTTATATGGACATTGTGAACATTAAATGAACGTTGAAATGACGTTGTGTGCCAGCTGGGTTGGTCCCCCTCAACTGGATAATGGTATGAAATAATCTCCGTAATTCAAACATTTCTTTAATTCGAAATGAAAAGATTCTATGTCCCTTGAAAATCAAATCAAATTAGAGAGAGTATCATCTTTCACAATGGTTTTTAGACATTTAAAGTGATTTGGTCTTAGATCTCATATAAGTGAATACCACGTATAGACCGATTCTATGTGACGTCATCTTTACCCACAACTTCGTAATCAATTTATTATTCAACTGACATTGTTTTGAAATCGGCACCTTATGAATACCAGAAATGACGCAAGGGTCCTGGGGTAGGGGCATTGACCTTGACGGCTGACGGGGACGTGTCACTGGAGTTTGAAAAGTGGACCCTGTCAGATTATAAACATCTTGAAAACTAGCAAATTTAACACCCTGTCAGATATCTTCAGAACCTAAAAAAGGGACCCTGACCAGCAGCACGTCCCCGTACCAAGTATTGCCTAAGTACCCCCCCCCCCCTGGGTAAGGGTACATAATCTAGACACGGTAGAGAGAAGGAGGATAGCGAGAAAGCGAGTAGTGACTTTCTCAACTACACGTTTTTTTTTTATAAGAGCGTCAAAAATTTTCGAAGCCTTCGGATGTTCTTAGTTTTTTGGATTTGAAGCCTAAAAATGTTCTTAAAATGTTCTTATTTTCAGCATTTTTTGAGCATTTTGATGTAATTTCTTAAATTAATGCATGTTTTTAAGTCTCCAAAGCCTTAGAATGTTCTTAGAATGCTCTTAAATTTTTGGAAGCCTTATGTTTTTATATAGTTTGTTCTTATAAAAAAACGTGTAAAAATCTTTTGCAGAAATAATGTAATGTTCTTAAAATATCGTACAATAAACTCATTTCATGATGGCTGTTTTTAAAGAATAAATGTATTCTTGCTCGAAATGAAAACTCTATGATTCTCAATAAATCAATTATGGCTTATAGACAAGAATATTTATCCTGGAAATTTTTGAGCTACAAATGAAAAGTATTTCATAGACCTCAAAATCCTATTTGGATAGTTGCTTTAACATTGATGTGTTTTGACCGTTTGTTTAGCTTTTTTTCACATTTTTACTGTTACATCATTATATATCACATACACGCTTTTTTTATAATAATGGTGTAAATTCATTTCATCATGGATATTCTTAACTTTTTTAGGAAAATCGTCCAAAAATATTCTTACAGCATTCTTAGGTTAGAATCCTAATTCAAACTAAATTTAACATTTAGTACATACGTCTCAAACATAAAATGGCGTTTTTGTGAAAGGAGTAAGCCTTACTTGGGTGTAATTGACAATTTATAATTGAAAATGCTATAAAAATGGCATAGCATTCCATGATGGTGATATTCATAGCATTATTCTAATTTTTTGGCCATTTTCATCATGGACATTCTTATAAAAGTTTATTCTTATTTAAAAAAAAGCGTGTAGTTGCTCTAACAAAACCCAGCTGGCACAAAACGTTGTTCCAACGTTCATCTAACGTTATATGGACGTTGTGAACGTTAAATAAACGTTGAAACAACGTTGTATGCCAGCAGGGAAGGTCTTTTGACCGTTTGTCTAGCTTTTTTTCACCTTTTTACTGTTACATCATCATATATAGAAGAACTTACTTGTTAAAGACAGCCGGATGAAGATAAATATTTAAGACGACTTAGAAAAAAATTTTGGGAAGCAAAACTTACTATCAAAGTGTCTTACACAGTCAAAAGCTCAATTTTCTATAAGAAAATCTCTATACGAAAATTTTTGTTTTAGAAAAAGAGGAATTTGAATAAATATTTTTGAGTGCAGGTGATAAGAGTGACCTAGTATCTCAAAAAGATACTTGCAACATCAATATATTCATGTTGAGAATTTGCAAAAAAAATTAAGAATATGGTAAGAATACCACCATCATGGAAATTGGCAAATGAAACCTAAGAATGCCATGTGTAGATAGCATGTTACAGTTAAATTGTCAATTATTATCAAGCAATGCTAAAAAGTTCAACAAAAATGCCAAATTTTTTCTTGAGGCATGAGTGTTACATGCTAGATTTCCGCTGGTATTGGATCCAAACCAAAGAATACCGTAAGAATAATTCAGTATGATTTTCCTCAAAAAGTTAAGAACGAAGAATGAAAAGAAGTTAAGAATGATGAATTGAAAAAACACCATTCTTATAAAAAATGCGTGTATTTTGGTCAAACTTTGAATTTAATTTTTTTGATAAATATCTTTGAAATAACTGATTTAATGATCTCACCCATAAAATTAAAGTAAAAAAACTGAAGTACGGGTATCTGCCGCCCGACATTTCATTTACGGGTGTTTTGTGCGTAAATAAAGACTATGTATAATAGGAACAATGGCAGAGTTTTCATGGTGCGCTAAAAGGTCTTAAACCATTGGGTTCCGGGTCAAATCCCCACTCCTTCCAAATATTCTGTTCAGTTTATAGAGAGGCCGAGCCGGATTGCTGTGATCCCTGTAAATTCAATCGTAAGAAGATCAGAGAAATTCTAGATTACTTGGATAGATTCCATCTATATTTACACTGCTAAATGAAAACTTTTAAAAGCGATAATTCTACAAATCTTAAAATAAAAACATTCAATAAAAAGAGTCTACTCAGGATTTAAAGCTTTTTTCCGTGAATTTTCAATTCTCAATATATAACCATTCTTATAAGAAAAATCTTTTTTCAGTCGCCGTTTCTATCCATCAATCTTGGTCTAAAAGTCGATTGTTCCTTTTCCCTCCTTATCTCTCAAAATATTTGATTATTTTTAAAGAAAATACTATAATCGCCTCAAAACTTTACCCGTTTTACTTCTCACACTGTATATGGAAATATTTAAGTTATTTCCCAAACAGACAAACATATGTTTTTTTGCTTGCTATTAACACGAAGGGATTGAGATAAGAAATGTTTAACTTATGTACCTGCAGTAATCGTTAAAGAGCCACCAGTAAGCATATGCGGATTTAGAAAGGAAAAAGATGTGTGCTGATATCATTGCAGTAGTTACAGAAAGCAAATTTTTGCTAGAATTTTTTACAGTAACACTTGCTGACATACATGCTACCGCTACAATGCAACATTATCTTTTCGTCAATTTATATTTTTACATGTAAAATACCAATCTATATTGTACTCTTTTTAACCAATCAGATTGCAGATATTTTTTGGATCACCGATAAATCTTAAGATCTTAAATATAATGGCTTTTTTGAATTTAACGAATATGTTTCTTCTTCATAAATCATATGCTAAAGTCTATTCACGATAAGTGTGCACTCTTTTTTCTTTTACCTATAACTTTTGAAGGAATTCTTCAATCTTTATAAATTTGGTATCATTGGAAAGATATTAGTGAGTGGAACAATTTAGAATAAAAAAATCCCTTAAAAAAATCCCAAAAATGAAGATGAAAATGAAGAAGAAAAAAATGAAGATCTTGTAGAATACTGCTATAACTTTCATTTTTACTGAAGTGAAACCTTGATTATCGAACGTCATCAATGTGAAAAAATTTCATTAAGATATTTATTCAATATAAAGTTATGATACAAAGTTAAAAAGTGATTGACCCCAAAAAACAGCAAAAAACTGCAGAAAACAGCGTTTTTAGACGTCAATCAGCTTATAACTTTGTTTGATATCTTTTGACTGAATGATTATTTTTGAGAATTTTTTTCACAGTAATGACGTTCGATGATCAAGGTTTCACTTCACGGAAAATGGTAGTTATAGCACTTTTCTACAAGATCTTCATTTTTTTCTTCTTCATTTTCATCTTCATTTTTAGAATTTTTTTGAAGATTTATTTATTTTAAATTGTTCCACTCACTAATATCTTTCCAATGATACCAAATTTATAAAGATTGAAGAATTCCTTCAACAGTTATCGGTAAATGAAAAAAGAGTGCACACTTATCGTGAATAGACTTTAATTCACATTTTGCTTTCTCTGATTCAAAGATGATCCGAATAATGCTTCCTATTAGTCGAAAATTGTGAAGATTTGTGAGATTTGATTAGATCTTTGAGAGTATGCTGGTATTTCACAGTCGAAACGGTGAAGTTACAACACCACGGTTCAGTAAAAAATCAAACTTTCCTGCTTGAAAAAATTGCAAAAATACGTGATTAATTTCAAAGCTTGTAAGTTTGGGTGTTTTTACAAAAATCTTTAGGCTCATTAACCCAGGAATTCCTCTAGAATGTAGTTAAGTGTTTGAAAATAATTTTTTACAGCCTCAAAAAGTTCGGATTACGTAAAATGCGGATGATCAAATATTTCTATTTATCTACTGCAACCACTGCAACTTTTTAAATGTTGGTTTTATAAGTGACAAAAATTTAAGCACTTTAGTTTAGATGGTTGCATGCCCTTTCTATTCATTGCAAAAATTATGGGTTCGAGTTTACAGCGCTGGTACCTAACATATCGAAGCAACGTTTTTTTGGTATATGGTCCCCGACTTTAGGGCGACAAAGTACTAAATCTAATCGCATTTTTCTCTTTTCTTTTAAGCAACAGCCGTAGTAGTGTAGTGGTTATCAACCTTGATTCCCGTCTGGGAGATTAGGGTTCGATTTCCACTCGGTGCTATGATTCACTTGGCAAGTGAATGTACCTTCGCCTAGGTCGACTCCATGCTTTGTCAGGGGAACTGGGTTCCATCACTCTGATAAAAGAGTATGTGGGACTATGTCAGGCGCTACACGTGGTATGGTGACGATACTCATAGGTTCAACACTTGCGAAGATATATCTCCTCCCGCGTAATTCGAGTATCGTCGTCTATACCAATAACTCTGTCGCGTCACGAGCGCAGGGTTAGCAGTGTCTGGTAAGCGTGGTAATTTCCCTATCCTAGGGTAGGTATCTATCCAGGGCTCACTTTTCTCTCTCTTTTCGTTTAAACAGTTGAAGGAAAAATGAATGGATTATGCAAAGATAACTCAACTTGTAACGTGAGTATTACACCATGGACACTACTTTTTATCATACAATTGTTTATTTTCTATTAACAATGGAAGCATCCCTGTCTCAGTAATCATCCTCTATTAAGCAAAACACCGCAGCCAATGACCCTGCCTAAAATTATTGATTCTAGGACAATTACCCCAGTGATAATTACCCATGGACAATTGCCATCAGGACAACTACCCCCAGATAATTACCCCCAGGAAATTGTCCGGGGGGTGATTACCCCGGTGGCAATTGTCACGGGGGTCAAGTTTCCTGTCACCAAATTATTTGATAAATACCCATTCTTTTAAATGCTCTTTGGAATAAACGCGCCTCCTAAAAACCAAAATATTTGATAACCGCCCGGTGCGTTTAATCGAAACAATACGGTATTTCTGCAAACCTTTATTTATTTTGTCATTTTGTAGTAATCATAGTCGAACGTGCGCAACGCACTGGGCTCAACTTCAGTGGCTTCAAATTATTCATAGGCCCAATTGTAGACCCCCAGATATTTACCCAATGAACAAGTGTGCCAAATTTCAACCAAATCCGACCATTTTGGAGGCCTGTAGGCTGCTTCAAAGCTTTAGCCTCGTTTTGGAAAAAACTCGTCCCTAGGCCCCAAAAATTTAAATTTTTGAAAAATGCAAAAAACACCCCCAGATATTCACCCAAGGAACAAGTGTGCAAAATTTTAGCCAAATCAAACAATTTTTGAAGTCACTGGCTTCAAATTATTCATAGGCCCAATTGTAGACCCCCAGATATTTACCCAATGAACAAGTGTGCCAAATTTCAACCAAATCCGACCATTTTGGAGGCCTGTAGGCTGCTTCAAAGCTTTAGCCTCGTTTTGGAAAAAACTCGTCCCTAGGCCCCAAAAATTTAAATTTTTGAAAAATGCAAAAGGCACCCCCAGATATTCACCCAAGGAACAAGTGTGCAAAATTTTAGCCAAATCAAACAATTTTTGAAGTCTCCAGGCTGCCCCAAAGTTTTAGCCTCGTTTTGGCGAAAAACTCGTCCCCAGGCCCCAAAAACCAAAATTTTCAAAACATGAAAAAAAACACCACCAGATATTCACCCAAGGAACAAGTGTGCAAAATTTCAGCCAGATCGAACAATTTTTGAAGTCTTCAGGCTGCCCCAAAATTTTAGCCTCGTTTTGGCGAAAAACTAATCCCCAGGCCCTAAAAATCAAAATTTTTGAAAAATGAAAAAAAGACCCCCAGATATTTACCCAAGGAACAAATGTGCAAAATTTCAGCCAAATCGAACAATTTTTGAAGTCTCCAGGCTGCCCCAAAGCTTTAGCCTCGTTTTGGCGAAAACTCATCCCCAGGCCCCAAAAATCAAAATTTTTGAAAAATGAAAAAAAAACCACCCAGAATATTACCCAAGGAACAAGTGTGCCAAATTTTCAGCCAAATCGAACAATTTTTGAAGTCTCCAGGCTGCCCCAAAGTTTTAGCCTCGTTTTGGCGAAAACTCGTCCCCAGGCCCCAAAAATCAAAATTTTCAAAAAAAAAATGAAAAAAACACACCCCCCCGATATTTCACCCAAGGAACAAGTGTGCCAAATTTTCAGCCAAATCGAACAATTTTTGAAGTCTCCAAGGCTGCCCCAAAGTTTTAGCCTCGTTTTGGCGAAAACTCGTCCCCAGGCCCCAAAAATCAAAATTTTTGAAAAATGAAAAAAACACCCCCAGATATTCACCTAAGGAACAAGTGTGCCAAATTTCAGCCAAATCGAACAATTTTTGAAGTCTCCAGGCTGCCCCAAAGTTTTGGGACATACACACACACAGACAGACACACACACACACATTGTCAGATTCTAACTCAACTGAAGTTGAGAAAAAGCTAATCAGAATTCAAAAGCTTCGACTTTTTGTTAAATTCAGTTTGTTGGGTTGATCCCGAGCCGGATAATCGGATAGCTACCAAAAATATAAAAAACGACATAATTTTACTTACAAAATCCCATTTCGTATCCTTGAGTCACTTGCACAACTTTTTGATACACTTGCGGCTGTAGCACTATTTATACTCATACCTTTCGTGAGTTCTCAGTACACCTCTTCTCACAGGCCCGGTAGTATTTTTTTAGCCAGTAGGGATTAAAATAACGGACTGAAACTCGATGGGGATTTCTATTCCCATATTTTTATGGCTGGGAATTAATATTCTTTTGTTTTCAGAAAATTGGGTGGGAATGGGAAAAATAGCATAATATTTTCTAGTGAGGATTGCTTTATTCATATGGTTTATTTGATTAATTTTAGTGAGGACAAAAATTGGAAACGATTTTGGCCAATTCTTCCGGTGGAAAGGGGTCCCAGTGGGTCTGTGAGAAGGGGGTCTCAGTGAGTGCTTTCAGAAGCATAAAAAAGCGAACAGAAGGACTGTGTTCGAGTTTTCACTAAACCTGTCCTTTTTTGTTCCCCAAATAAATTTTCTTGAGTAATTTTCATTTTTACTTAAATTAGAACATCAACACACGAGACAAGAATTTTCGTCACAAAGAAGAAAATGATTCACAAGCTTTACCCTTTTTATTTGGAATCATATTGTTTCTTGTTGTCGTCATTTTCGTCTCAATATATCTTGGTTGCAAAAAAAGGTAAGTATATTCTTATGTGTTTGACTCGTATCAGATCCCATGCCCGGCGTAACAACTGTAAAAATGGGAAGGCTGAAGACTCAAATGGGATAAAACTCACTAGGAATTTGAAAAAAAATGTATTTTTCTAATGTTTTCTCAAAAGTGGGGAGGCGGAAGTCTCCCCAGTCTCCCCGCTTCCACTGGGTCTGGATCCTAGATCTTAATCCTTGAAATTTCATACATAAATCGAATCTTTATGTATCTCTATTATGTAATTCAAAGTCCAAAGCACCTCTAGATCCAAAGTTATGGACGAATAGTGGAAAACACCGGGAAAACTCCCTCTGATTATAGAGACCCCCCAGTGGACCTTTAATTCACGCAATCACGCAAAAGATTTTCCCAAATTCTTACATTCACGCAATGTTTTTTCGCAATTCACGCAATTTTTGTTCACGCAAATTTTTCTAATTCACGCATTCATGCAATTTTTTTTTAATTTTCACGCATTCGCGCAAGTGAAAAAGCCCATTCGCGCATTCACGCAAATTTCTGGGGGGGGGGGCACAATAGGAAAACCAACTTAAAAATTGGGTTCAACCTTATGTAGCTTGTGAACAAAATACTTTTCTCCTTTCAATTATGATTTACAGGAAGGCAAAGCAACAAGCTTCAGGATCATTTCGTCGACGTTCATTGAGCAGAACCAGTAGTAATCGTTCATCAGTAACAAGATCTTCACTTAGAAGACAACCAACAGGAACAATCGTAAGTTGTTCACTGGTCACGCTGTAAATATCTCTGCTCTGATTTATTTATTTATGAGAGTACATGAGAGACACCTCTGATTAATGGACAATTTTATTTTCTCCGGCTCTTTCGTGGTCAAATCCTCATAAAAAAGTTCCCAAAAGGCGGATCCTCCAATTAGCGGCCAAAATCCTAATTTTTCCTCTCTGGTTAGTGGACATCGACGGTCAAACTGATCGAACAGAATTGTTGCATTTGAATAATCATTCTCATGTTCTTTCTTGTTCCAATGTCTCTAAAAAAGCACTGTGGATCAAAATTTCATATACTTGACCCCTTAATAGTACCTTATACCAAAATTAGAGCACAGAATTGAAAAGTTTCTAAAAGACGGACAATTCAAATTAGCGGACACGAACCCTTTTTCCCGATGGTGTCTACTAATTGGAGGTTCCACTGTAGCAGGGAATCAACAAATTTCATGCATTTGAGCAGAAATGAACTGTTGTTCCCTCGAACAATTCATAAGCAAGGTTTTTGAGATGCAAAGACAAAACTATTAAAAATGCGTTTTTCAAAAGGAGACATAGAGACCTAAATTCAAAGTTTGGTTAGATAGTTATACTGCCATGATTTAAAATTGGTATGTTTATATCTCAAGTTTTTTACATGGGAACAAGTTTGAAAGGCCTACACCATCATTCCCTTAAAGGCTTTGTTCTTAAATAAGAGTGATATCGTTTGCTTACTCAACAAATTTAACTTTTTCACATTGAATTGACACGGATGCGGAGCAAGATTGATCATAGAGAAAGAAGAAAAGAAAACATTTGTTTGCTTATATCAGCACATAATAGAGAGACACCGTCCTGATATGAAACATGTGTCTGATATGAAACGGAAACGCACTTGTGTAAAATAAAACCTTTAAATTTCATATTTAGACAAGCGTCCCAGAAGCTTATGAGACGATTAACAGTTATAATGGAAGTGCTCCTTCTTCTTCCCCAGTAAGTTGAACTTTTGAAGGGTGGTATTCGAATTTCGATACCACAAGCCCCAGTAGCGTGGTGGCTTGGCAAACACTGGGGAGACAAAATAGGAATTTGCAATATGACGTCCCTTTACTAGGGAGAATTGTGCAAAAATAACGCGAGCGAGGCCAGTGCAAAAATTCTTCAACATTTCTCTGTGTTTTAGGGTTAAAAAAGGCCATTTGCGAGGAAAAAAGGGGAAATAGGATGCTTAAATCAGTGTTTTGAAGAGCCTTTTTACACCCCTTCCTTTTCGGCGCCCCCTCAAAACCGCCGCAGGGGGGCACTGTCACCACGCTATTGCCAATAAGGTTGAATGACCTTGAATTATTGTATTTTTGAATTCATCATTACACGACACACCCCTGTGTCACAGACCCTATCGGAACCCAGCCCCGCTTAGAAATTTGACTAAAACTCTCGTTCCCAGTGGGAAAAGTAACCTACAATTTCAGCCCACTGGGAAACTCTCATTCGAAATTCAATGTACAAAATTGCGCTCTAAAACCATTTCCACTTGATTTTTCGACCTAGGAACAGAAGAAATTTTATCTCCATTGGGATCTAGATAGAGAATTTTATCCCTGTAGTAAATGTTATCACCAGGGCTGTGAGAGAGGGGTGTCATGACTTATACTTTGACGTGCGCATTTGACCTTTGTAAATTTTAATCCGATCTGACTTTTAGTCCGATAAAAATTTCTTCTGTCCGTGGTTATATTGCCAAATATAAAAATTTTTCGTTACCTTTTACTCCTTACAAGTGAAACATATTTCAAACGGATCCATTTTTCCTAGAGAGTTCACTGTATTCTATCTTGATCATTGAGTTGAAAGCTCAAAGTGCTAGAGTGGAATCTTATTCAACCTTTCTCAAACACGAAAAAAGTGAAGCCTTTGAGATTTGCGCCGCACTTTGAATGACAAATTGATTCTTAGGGTAAATTATAATTTCAACACGGGCTCTGTGTGGTAACCATGCGGGTCACGTGCTTTGGATGGAGAAGGTGGCTTCTTTTCCAATCCAATTCTAGTTTCATCTCTAGCCTTTTCGGAGTATTTAACTCAATAGGCCATTTTAGTGCAACAACTGCCTCGTTTTGAAACCATTACCAAGGTGATTAAAATATTTGGGTTTTTAAGTGTTACTTTCATAATTAGTGTAAACTCCTTTTAAGAACTCCTCTTGGATTCGATTACCATAGCAATATGGTTGTGCGTGACGTAATTTATGTCTTTATAGAGACGTGTAGAAGAACACGAATATCTTGAACCAATCAATCCTCCTCCTTTATCGATGACGTCATCTCACAGTGACATAAATTATCAGCATTATGATTCGGTAAGTTTGATTGTAGTCGAAATTAACCTGGAAGCACTGACCTTTATTCACCGACCCTGGAAATCTCAATCTCGGCCAAGTAAAATCTTTGATCGGAGTTTTTTTGAAAATGGTACCCTAATCCTAATGGTAGCACCACTCAATAGCGGTGTAAATGAATCGAATGCGCTAGATATACTTTTTCTCGTAATACTTTTGATGATGTAGCGCCATTAAACGTTAACTTTTAACATTGCAATGTTTTCATTGCGGGTTCCACTAAAAAAAACACTGGTCAAAGATGGTGGATATATAGCTTTCTCCCGGGAGGGAATACTTAGGCAAAATGGGCACTAAAGCTAACAACAATCTTTCTAAGGGTCGGTTTTTCACAAACTTGAGTCAAAGAAGAGTGAAAATTCAACAGAGTAATATTTTTCGAAGTTTTCGTGAAATAGTCACCTTCTTAGCAATTTTGTTTTTCTAAGGGTCACCTTTTCAGCAAAAATCATCTCCAAGGCTAAAGGTTCGGACGTCCTGCATGCACATACCCAGCATATCCCTAAAGCCCCTGGGAAGCTTTATTCATAATCAATGACGAAGAGCATGCCTCGTCACTGTTTTTTGACCAACTTGGTGGCATTATTTGACACAATTCACAAAGAGTCTGCTCTACTTTACCTTTTCATTTTATCTTATAAATCGTCCAGAGTCATTTTTGTCTTTGCGTTTCATTATTAAAAAGCCCGATATCTACAAAAAAATCGAAATTTATTGCCGGTAGTAATCTGAATCGCAGACCTCTACAAAACCACAGGTAGTATAAGGAGCACGAATCCGATAGTGGATACCAGCAGCTTATTGCCTTAGCAGCCTTTTAACTCCAATAAAAAAGATAGATGTACTCTGGTGGAGTGCCTATAGTATTAAGTATTTATCTATCTTTGTAGTAGCCACTTCTCTCCGTTTCTTTCAGCTTCAAAACGGCAACCAGCCATCAACATCTGACTATGAGATGCTGCATCCTCCGAAATATGAATATCCATCTGTTAACAATAATCAGTTACCTCCACAAGGTTATGAGATCATGCTGCCTGCAGGAGAAGACTGAAATAAATGTATGCATAACATTAGAGAGATAATCATATCTTATTTAGAAAAGCTTTACACAAATGTGGAACAGTCTTCCAAGCAAGAAACCACCATCAATATTGTCCATCACATCGCTATTTGGATTTTATATGGAAGTTCTTTCGAAGTTTTGTAGTGAAATGTTGGGAAGCAAATATGGTTTTAAAGCCTTGCCTTGGACAGCTACTGGTAAAAATAATCACTCTTAATTTTGACGGCATGGATAGGCCTACTGTAACTTACTGTAATTCATGATATGCGTAAGTCATAATGCCGTCATTTTTCTAACGGAAGCACCCTAAAACAAATCCCGGCTTTTTTTACAGTGAAAAGCACAGGCCGAAATCATATATCGACGCTGTGCTGACGAATCGAGATTCTATTCAGTGCGCAATCAGCGCAGAGAAAAGTAACCATGACGACAATCCAAGATCTTGGATTAAGTTCAAAGTTGATATTTCTTTTCGCCGTTGAAAACACAACTCAGAAGTGTCATCAACGCTTTTTAAAAAGAGTCAGGGATAGAGAATCATAACATAAAGATTAATCTATTATTTCGATTTCATTGAAGACATTTTATTTGAAAACTCAACCTCTGATACTCAGAGTAGGCTTTTTTGGTTGTTCTTTTAGAAAAATTACTTACGCATATCAAGAATTTCGATAACGAAGAATCTTTAGATCAAGATATTAAAACAAAAGATCAAGAATAGATATTTCTTATGACATACAAAAAAGATACAAAATGTTTTTTCAACATCTAGTAGTTAATTGGCATTGGACGACATATTTGATTATGGAAAACTTTATTAAATAATTGGTTTTAAAGAGTTTTGAGTATTTTTCACCACAATAATTTTTATTTCTGTAAATATCAATTTGTTGAGAGTCTAGGATATCCGTATTTGCGGGTAATACCACAAGAAATAAGGAAAACACGAAATGACGTATAAATCACCGCCATTGTGGAATATGAAAAAGACATTTTTATAAAAATAACTCTGATAAGATTACCAAGGTGAGATTTTAGAGTTAGACTAATATGCCTATTGTTTAAAGCAACGCAAAAATAAGAATAATGCTCAACCTTAGCCAAAGTACACTTTTCTCATAAAAAAGTGTGTACTGAAATACGGGATATCCTTGATCAGTCTATGTAAATTTATTAAATTCAAAAAGGGATAATCAGATGGTTTGAGTTTTTTTGCCTGAAGAAACCCTCTGTGGTTTTGAGTAAGACCTCCAAGTATGTTTGGGTAACTATCTTCCAAAGTCGACAATTTGAAATTTCTGACAATGGATTCTCACGTACGGTTCTTTGTTGAAATTCTATTGTTACTAAAATTCAAAAACTTGTAATTTAAATATCTCGACTTTGAAAAATATTTAAGTGAATTTTCGCCATGTTAAGTTGTGAATGTAAAATATATTTGAAAAATTGAATAAAAAGCTTTTCGGCTTACGCCATCATCAGTTATCATAACTGATGATGGCGTAAGCCGAAAAGCTTTTTATTCAATTTTTCAAATATATTTTACATTCACGAAAAATATTTAGGTAAAAATATTTTGAGATTTTACTCAGGGCAATAGAAAGATTACACATGCCAAATATCTCAAACCATCTGATTATCCCTTTAAGCATTCGTTATGTACATTATTTATTCAAGATTAATTTGAAAAAAATATCTTAAGATATTATGAAGATAAGCTAAAAATAATCTAACTAATAAAAATTTTCAAAAGTTTCTGATATTAAGACTTCTATATTTCCATGCTTTTTAAGACACTCAATGTTCGTGGACCTATGTGACCCTTAAACTCTGAATATGCACAGTTAAGTGCCATACAAATATTTTGTATGTGAAATTTCGGGGTATGTTTGCCCAGAAAACAGCAATTTAAAAAAAATAATATTCAAAGTTAGGACAACTTTATGCCAAAATTAAGAATTCTACACCCAAATAAAAATTCAGAACTAAAAAATTTTAACTAAAATAAAATTAAAATATAACTAAGAAATAAACACAAAATTCTTTCATTAGATTAAAATAATTTCAGTTTTACAAATCTAAAAATGAGTACACTCTTTTCTTTATAAGAACGACTAAAATTTTAGTTGAGTCTCACCTGTTCTTATCGTTTGGCATATTGATCCTCGAAAACAGTAGACCGAATTTCCAGTTAACATAATCGCTTGCCTATAATCGTTTTTATACAAAAAAGAGTGTATCGATAAAATAACTCTATCCTACGATTTAAATTGTTCTGTATCGGATAAAGGAAAAATCCTTTTTTTCAACTTCATTAATTTTTCTTCACAACCAAAATTAAACTTTTTATTGAATGCGATAAATCCGATTGAAGATCGCCGTGTTTGCCATTGCACTTAATAATAATACCTCTCACCAGGGAAGTTGTTCATTTGCATGATGATAGCATATTGATTTTGGTAAACTTGCTTTTAGTGGACTCTGAAGAAAAGAAGATGACACCATGAAAAGTTATAGTCAGTCGAAGAAATATTTTGGCATTTGCCAGTGGTTACAACTTACGACACTTTGAGCTATATATTTCTATATTTTATATTTTATTTTTGGATCATCCCCAAAAACTAACAAAACTATACTAATTGTAGTTACTCAGAGCAGTTTAAAGGAAAAGTGTTTAGTATATTCCTCAACTAAGACCAGAGATTTGGAAAAAGAGGATAAGAAATGCGCTATTCATCTATTTGAAGCGAGGCTGTAGAATCTTTTGTTTCTATTGAAATGTCTGCGGCTGATCGATTGTTTTCATTCTGAACCAATCAGAGCGCTTGATTCGTTATGCGCACAAGACTAGAAGTACAAACAAAAAATGGCAGCCGTGATTGATATCGAAAGTGAAATAATTTTTTTTTTAAATCGCGGATTTTGATATTTTTTATAAGCACTTTTCACTTTGAACGCAGTGTTTCTCAAGCCTTCGTCGTTGTGCCTGAAGGGGAGAATTTCCCAGCTTTGACCAAAATATTTACCTTATAAAATGATCGAATCAATTTGATCAATTTATACATACTGTAGCTAAAAGAATTGAAATTCACATTATAAAACGAAAAATGATAAGCTTGTAAAACTAGGATAATTTTTGGTTATTTCTTGAACTAGAGTTTCTAAGAAACAATATCATGGAGGCCTCTTCAGCCGGGTAGTGATGTTGGGTATTAGAACAGATTGGAAACATGACAAAAATAGAGCTCAAAAGAAAGAAAGAAAAAAGAAGCGATGATAATTCATGATATCAATGCTAGAAGATCACAAATATCATGAAATCTTTCTTTTAAGAGCTTTAGATGAACTCGAAACAATAAAGCATAAAATAATCCAAAAACATTATTGAAAAAAATACAATAGTTATACAAAACAGCTCCATCTAGGGTTTTTCCCTCGATATAATGAAATATCTATCTAGCAAATAAAACAGTATAATAAAAGTGCATAAGAATTAAAAATTAAAAATATCCTTCTCTTAGTAGAAAACATTTATGCAACTCTTTTAATTTGTAAATGCTGCTAAAAAATGGTTTGAAATTTTTCTAAAAAAGATTAATTGGGTTTTTTTATGATTCACCTTCATTTATAACACCTGGGAAAATAAAGATGTATTGCATGAAAAAAATCAATATCACTCATGACTTTCCATTGAAATAAAATTGAGAAGACTATAAAAAAAGACTAAAACCTTCCAACTGATTTTAAATTAGTACATTGATTCAGATTGTATAACTTGAAAGCTAGACTAGAAAATTATATCATTGCTCCATAGAGGACTAAATTCAACAGATGTGTAACTCATTGCTAAAAAATTAAATACATTTACATTTGGAAAAAATATTGGAAAAATAATATCAGCCTGTGCTCAGAAAAACTTGTTACATAACAACAAGTGAAAATATGTGTTCAAGTAGAATTGTAGAATTTAAATAGAAGCACTTTTGGGGTCTCCTAGTTTGTTTACATTTGGTAATTTTGGCCCACATGTTTCCTGGCTCTGATGACTTGTTTGGACCATCTTTCCAGGCAGCCAGAGACAACCTGGATACAAAACAAACATCCAAATAAATACAGATTTGATAAAAATTCTCCAGACTGATCAAATTTACATAATACGTATATGGAAATCCACTTTTTGCAGAGAACATTTTCCAAGTATATGTCCAATTTCAAAGGATATGTAGGCGGTGCTCAACCAGGTTCAACTGTTCATATCCACGGTTGTCCAGAAAACATTTACAAAATATTAACATCCTCTGCATATATTTATTATTCCATTCTGTTTTGGTCAAAATGCAAAAATGTTGAGTCATCCTGAGTCAATCTTTACTTCATTGCACCAGTGCTTGGATGGCCAATAGCCCATACTTAACTTTCTGTGGAATGGTTTTTCTGGGTAGCGTTGTTATAAACAATAGGTATTTCATAGAGAAAATGACGATAACTAGCCCTGAAAATATATAAAATGAAAATCTACTGTAAAACTAGGGCTTTTTTGTTTTCGTATAAGCAATAATCTGCATGAATTAATTACCCTAACACAGACTGTAAAGTTCACCGATGAAATTATGTCTTGGCTGCAAAATTGTCCAAGCCTTGTGAGTCAATCCACTGACCGGTCAAAATCATGGCCCATCAATAGTCAGACTTTATAAATATCACATGTCGAGGTTATTTGAACTTTACAATGTTTTTGTTAGCCGAAACTTGAAATTTCCAACCCAAAAGTCAATGGTTTCCCTAGATAAAGCTAAAAGTACCACAGAGGAAATCAAGTATACTTACTGAATCTCAAGTCCATTACCATGGAGGAAGTTTTTCTAAGATTACACTATTTTTTTCCTCTAAAAGTTGAAAAAAACAACAAAATTATCAATCGATTTTGCCCATCTTAAATCAAAATGCCAAGAAGTTTTAGAGAGTGCCCAGGAAAACTAAGGCATAGGTGGTCACAATCAACCTTCCTACTACCCATAAAAATTATGTCTGCAACACAAAAAATTCATTCATCAGAGCAATACAAGCCAGAAAGAAATTGGTCCCAAATTTTCAAAATTTCAAGCATGCCTCATGTCCGCCATCTTTACTCCCAGAATATAGAATGATTTTCCTCGATTTTCTCAGGGGAAACCCCCAGAAGATCAAAGATTCACTCCCCAGTCTCTTTTTCACAAAGAACTCACTGGAAAGCTTTATTCAAGGACTTTTTTCTTGAACATTGGTTAACCTGTACGTAACGCCATTTTGTTTCGGCCTTCCTTCTTGCTCAACTATTCTACAGCCTTGCTTCTTCAAAGGGTGCCGAATTCAAAGGGAAAGAATAGGAAAACAGCGAGCGGCAGCGGCGTTTCTTATCCTCTTTTCCCAAATCTCTGCTAAGACCATGTTCACACGTTACTCGCTCCGGTATAATTTTACGAATCGAGTGTATGTTCATATTGGTTTCGGAACGTTTCGGAGCAAGAAAACGGAGCAGTTCCGTTCCGATGAACAAAGCGAAACCTTTTCAATCTGTTTTGCTTTGTAACGTTTTCTTTTCTGACGTTTCGAATTTTGACGTTCACACTTGTTTCGGAACCGTTTTGTTTCGGAACGATACGGAACGATACGGAACCGTAACGTCTGAACATGGTCTAAGGATAGGATTTTTTAGAAATTGTTTTATCATGACTTATGCAATACACAAGAAAATATCGAGTTTGTGGGTGGAGGGTGCTTAGTCAGTGCCCTGAAGCCAAAGAGGATAGAATTTCTTATCCACTGATTTTTTAACTTCAGTTTGATATGATCTTATCTAGTCAAGTGAATGGTTGTAATAATAGTGCGGCATGAAGAAGCTCAAGTTTCAAACCTTGAAGGCCCACAAATCATTTTCCGGACGCAAAAGCTGTTTGGTCTAGAACGAAAAATATTGGTTCAAGTGTATACTTACTTGTGCTTGAAAATATTATGTTTCTTCTTGGAAGCTATAAATAAAATTGGGATAAAGGTGTGAATATATGATGAGTGTATGGATCTCGAATTGAATGTCGAATGAAAGTCAAAATTTAGGTACAATGAATGGATAAAGACTCGTCATGACAGTAATTATCAATAACACGCAAAAACTAAGGATCTGAGTGTTTTGGTTTAAGTTGTGTTTAGAAGTTAATTGCAGGGGAGGGGAGTACAGGTTAGGGGTATGTGATGTGAGAGCCATAAGGGTACCCTTTTTCAAGTCTCCTCAAAAGGTCTCAAAAATGTCAAATCTTTCTCTCCGTTAAATGGTATTGATTTTTGATTTTTGACTCGGACATACCTGTTACCTTGCAAACGTCGAGAAACGCAGTACCCTGGGTTCATTGCAAAAAGTGTATGTGAGCATATGTAAGATCAACGCGAAGGACATCAATAGATGAAAAGTCTTTAGCATACTTTATCATGCAAGTTAAGTATCTAAAAAGTGAGGAAATTTAGAAACATGAAGATAAAATACCTTTTTCTTTCTGTTTGGTTTCAAGCATCTCTAACAACTTTTTCTGATTTTTCTTGATTTCTTCAATTTCCGCTTGTTGCCGTTCCGCTTCGACCTTTCTTTGCTCCTCCATGGTAACCAACTTCTCCATGACAACGGAAAGCTGACTCAGCACTTTATTGTTCATTTCCTCAACGTTAGATGATGTTTCAATATGTTCAAGTTCAAAAGTTTGTAATTTTTCATCCAGTTCTTTTTGATAAGTCACTGAACTTTCCTTCAGCTCGTCAACTGATTGTTGCAAGTTGTTAATGACTTCAATCATTTCTGGGTCGGTTCTAGAATGAATAGACGTTTTAGAATCTGGTTGTTTGTTCAACTCATAATCGACTGGAGATTCACATTTGCTTCTTGCTGATTCTTCAGGTCGGAAATCTGCCGAGGTGACATCAGTGCCCTCATTTTCTTTTAATTCAGGTTTTAAAGTTGTTGAATCGGTAACATCAGTTGATGTAGCCTCGCCTTCATGTTCTCCGGTTACCTTGGCAACAGCTACGTCTTCCTCGTGTTGTTGTGAATCATTATTTATCAGCTGTTCATTTAAAGTCTCTGTTTCGAAGACTTCGTTTTCGTTTGTCTCGATTTCACTTTTAGAATTTTCAATTTCATTTATGGTTACACTTTCCAAGTTAAAATTCACATCTCTTGATAAGCTGCCAGTAGAGTCCCCATTTTCACGTTCGACCATAACTTCACTCCTGTGTCTCTTAAATTTCTCGTCTGATTTCAATTCTTCAATTTTATTGATGACGTAATGATATTCTTCAGAGGGTTGGGCTCTAGCTTCATTAATGAATCCTAAAATCTTAATGACGTCATCATGCTGCATGTACAACAGCCAATCACGATCTTCCGTTTTAAAAATTGTAGCCAGGCTGTCAACTTTCTTTTGAATATCTTTAGAAGAAAGAGGTTGTTGTTTGATAAAATGTTCTGCGATCGACATATAATTCAAAACTTCTTTATAAGCTTTCAACAAATAATCAGAAAGTTCTCGGAAACTTCTACAGAGCTGGAAACCCGGTAAGGTATGTTTACCATCTAGCAACAATTCACAATCTTTAAAAGTCAATTTCTCTAAAAGTTGTCGAAATTTTCTCAATGTTTCAAGTCCACATGTTAGCCGTAGTCTATTACACCGTTCGCTAACTTCCAACTTCATTTTGGAGCCACAATAAAAACAAGTCTCACATTTTTTGCAGCATATACTTGAAGAATGGAGACAAATTTCCTTAGTTTCGTCACAATTGCGACAGGGGTGTTGATTACATTTAGCCCCTGGATGACAAGAATCATCCTTACATTCTTTCTTATCACATTTTTTACATTTGTGGTTACAGGCTAAACAACACTGTTGATGTAAAGCTTGTTTACAAGATTTTAGCCTGCGTCTGTGTTGTAATTTCTCCTGAAATGTTGGAAAACCTTTCAAGTTTTTCATTGAGTCATACAAAAATAAAGTGTCCAGAATTTTCAAATTGATCTCGTCTCGTAATACCATTTCTCCTTCATCATTGGTATCGTAAATACGATTTTTAATGAAACCGTATTCCAGCGTTTCGAGTTGATTCAAATCTTTACATTTCTTCAAGATAGTACTGAAAGCTTGTGTTGCATGTCGATTCTCCCCGCCATCTTTATTTTCGAGGCAAAACATAGCAAACAACTCGCCAACTGTATTTTGTAACTCGCCTTGAATGGCAGCAAGTGTGATATACAATTCGTTTGCATTCATTATTGTTCCAGATCTATAAAAAAAGGACATTATAGGACAATAATATGGTAGACGCTCTCCATAGGTCGAACCTCTGTAACTAGAATCTATCTATAATATATCTATCAGCCTTTAAAAGTGTGGTTTTAACTCTGACAAATTTGTGAACTCTGTCAAGGACGAGTAACAGAGAGCAAATTAAGCGTGCGGAGTCTCCACATTTCGAAGATGAGGAACGCAATAAGGTTTGAGTTAAAAAAATCTCGAGATATCGAGTGAGGTTTTGTTAATTGAAGGAACTAGAAAGCTTGTTCTCTATAAGAAGGCATTTGAGTTATAGTGGTTTAAGTTAAAGAGTTTCCACGCTATATTCTAAAAAGATTGAGTTATTTACACCATTAAGGTTTTCAATAAACCCAATAATCCTAGCGTCACAAGAAAACTGGGTTTAATTAAGCCAGAGTCAAATGACTGCAAAATATCAGTATTTGGGTGAGTACACAAATTCAATAACTTCACACATTTGACGATCCTGGCAAACTCGAATCCAATCCCTTTACAGGGATCTTTTAGAAAGGGTTGATAGGATGTATCAGAGATGGCTACCTTATTCCCTATGATGGATCGAGAGGATGGATATTGAAAAGTTAAGCCTCTCTCTCTACCACACCCTCTTCTCACAGACCCACTGCCAACCCTCCCCACTGGAAAAATTGGCCAAAATATCGTTCCCGGTGGAAAATTATACCCCCATTTTCGTCCCCACTTTACCATCCATACTGAATTTTTCTGACTTTAAAACAAAAGAATTTGAATCCCTGGTCATAAAAGTTAAGGGAATATCGATCCCCATCGAGTTTCAGTTCGCTATTTATACCCCTACAGACCACTGGGTCTGTGAGAAGAGGGCGGTGTTATCTACTTCAAAAACAAAAAGTAAAATTGAAAAATCAAAACTCTACATCCAAAAGAACATATAAATCTCTATTTGTGAATTTCTACCTGCCCTACCTTGGCTTACGCTTTCAAAATATCAAAAATTTAATATTGCTTTGACGTATATGACCATACGAGAAAAACAAATTTAGGTATTTCAAATGTCAAGTTCTATTTATTTCCTATGATTATAAGACCAATGACGTTAAAACAAACAAGATATATCGTGTTAAAGCATAAATATTTTTATTGGCGAGTGGACTCTCACATCTTATAGCACCCTTCTAACAACTATCAGAGTTTTCTTTGAGATATGTCTCGAATTACTAAAGTAAAGTACCTCTACAGGTCATTTTACATCTAACACCAATTTTAAAATCTGTTCATAGGAGGGTGCTCATCTTGGGGGAGACGGGAAAGTACATACCACTAGAAATTGAAGAATGGTCAATCTTTAAGTTTTGACAACATTTAAGCCAATTTGGTTAATTTTTTGGGCTGTTTATTGCTTTTTTTTCGGAGAAAACTTTCATACACCCCTTCTTACAGACCTGGTTGGGCTAAGATACTGCAGCCATTTTAGTCCCCGTTGAAAATTATTTACAATCATGGTCGTAATATTTGAGAAAAAAAGGGAAATTCCCACGAAATCTTATAACCACAATCGGTTTGGAAGCGCTCTAACTTAGGTTGGAAGGGTAGAGTTTTAACTCTGATTTTTAACATGAGACTTAAAACTTAGGACCTTAGGATCTGAGGATTCAAAAAATCAAAAAGGGTCCAATAAGGCTCATAATATAGCCTGGAAGTCTATAAACCCGAGCCAAATTGAAATATCCGATTAAATTTAAGAAATGGCCCAAAATCGACTTTTTCGCCCGAATTCCAAATTTCGAAAAACAAGGAAATAAGCTAAATTCTTAATAGGCTTTCACCATCATTGTAATAAAGAAATTCTGGCTGCAAACTATTATGCTATTTATTCCACGGAACTCAAATCCTCATCGACTTTCAGTGTATAAAGCAACTAACCCAACTGGTTGAAAAAGTTCTACTGGGTCTGTGAGAAGGGGGTTTCTTCATAGAGTAAAGTGACTAAGAGATTATCTAAAGTTTCCAAAAGAAAGTTAAAAATAGGTCCTCTACCCCATAGCCATATTTAAATACCCCACTGGAAAATTAGGCAAAAATTTTGTCCCCGGTAAAAAGATACCCTGAAATTTCAGCCCCACTAGGAAAATGACTTTGATTTCATCACAAAGTTTAAAAATTGCACTCCAAACCTATCCCTCACCGGGTTTTTCTAGCCTTGGAACAATAGAATTTCTATCCCCAGTGGGATTTGAAAATTAGTTCTTATCCCCACTGAGGTAAAAAGTTCCACCGGGGCTGTAAAACAGGGGTGTATTTAACAATCCTCTAAGAGAAGTTTAAATATTCAATCTATATTCTCTTCCATTGTCTTTCACCACCTACCTCAATAATGTCTTCATATCCAATTTCAAGAAATCCATGATGGTTGTTTACGTTATTGTCTATCGTTTTGTAAATTCTCCAAATAACCAAAGTAAGTACCACTTAGTATGTCTCCTTGATAAAATATCAGTTTGGGATCAGCAATAACACGAAAAAAATTCTGCTAACACCAAACATATCATTTCTCAAGTTCCTCTAAAATGCCATAATGACTTCTCAATGTCTCATACTAAAGGTCAATGAAACCCCTTTCTGCGTGGTTTAGTAGTATTGTTTAGAATTATTCTATAAAATAATCAAAAATGAAAATAATTTTATCCGATCATATCAATCAAAATTTTATAACGGTAGTTTATTTTCATCATTCAAGCATTTATATTAATATCTCGTTTGATATTCTCTTTTTAAATTTTGAATCAAAAACCATCATTTAAAAAAAGATGAATCTTTCAAAAATTTAAAAAAATCGATGACGTCACAATTATACTGAGTTGAGAAATATCTAAATCAATGAAAATAGCGGTGATACTTAGATATAGAATGGGATATCAATTAATTCAATGTAGGATGCATTATTTATATCAAACTATAAAAACGGCTCTCATAAAGGTTTTTATGTGAATTTATAGCAGCGTGGTACTAAAATGAGGAAGTAGGCTCGCAAGCACATTCAACAAAGGCTAAAAACTGCTTGACATGATGAGCTGATTTCATCCTATATTTGACGCATAAAGACACGTTATCTTAAGGGTTGCAAAAATCATAATAACTTAAATCAGTCTCTCCGAGGGTCGGAAAGATCGAAGAAAATTTTTCAAAAATGTCTCTCTAAGGGTTGCCTTCTCAGCAAAAATCTGTCTCTCTAAGGGTCGGTTTTTGAAGGTCCCATCCGCACATACCCCTCATCAGCCAACGCATAGTATCCCACAGGCCAATACACTGTTCCTTGACAAGCCTAGCCATAGCCATAAATAAATATCCACGAAAAGCATCATTCTTGATAGAAGAAGTTTGTTTGTATAAATCAGATTTTACTTCTTAAACCATCATTAACAATGACAAAACCACGATTTTGAATCTTCGTCACGCATATTGTCATAGCATTTTCCGTCAGCATCATCAGAAAACAAATCATTAAGAAAATTCCATTGAAATTATACCTCATCTGTTTGCTAATTGGAACTTTTCCCATTTATTGCTTAGTGACGGTCATCAAATATTTTGAGGGTCGTCGTATCACAGAACATATATTGAATTGCTAACGTCCTATTTACTATTTTTAAAAAGGTCAATGTTAGTTAATCTAATAGGCTACATACACTACACAATATATTATCAGGAAATTGATGATATATTGCTGAGTGCCGGCAAAATATTGAAAAGGTGTCCGCAATATATTGTCTGCTTGATTTGCAATTTTCCAACAATATAGGGGGATTGTTTACAGCAAGAAAGTTCCTATTCATAATAGAGCTCCTGTTTTTTACTTCGTACATTACGGTCCGAAAACGATATTGTGAATTATCGGCGATCCAAAAAATATCTGCAATCTGATTGGTTAAAAAGAGTACAATATATCTTGTATTTTACATGTACAAAATATAAACTGACGAAAAGATGTTGTTGCATTGTAGCGGTAGCAGCAATCTAACGTCACTTTGCTACAAAACTGCCCTGCGCTTTTTTCCAACACAAAAAAAGTATTTTTTTGGGTCACCGATAAACCAGTTATCAGACATTTGCTCGTATACAATATGGAAATATTTCACTCCTTCCGGATTTTTCGTATATTTTCGGAATGTGTACAGAAAAATCTCGGAACTCGTAAAATATTTCTCATATTGTACTCGCAACTTTCCGATAACTATTACATATTGCTCGTCGATATATTGCGTAGTCTAAGTAACCCTTAACCCTAAAATTAGTAATTAATTGATCTAACCCTAAAATCTAGGGCAGAATCTATGGCAGAATCTAGCAGAATATAACCCTATTTCAAAGGCCTTATGAGGATTGCTCCTTAATGGAGATTTAAAAAAAAACTTGCCAAAAAAATTTCCCTTGGCTACCCACCGTGGAAAAATGTCCCAATATCTTCCAAGCAAAGTAAGGGAGTCATTATCCTCATCCATCGGTTTTTCATTTTCCCTTTGCATTTAACTTGTTTACTTTATCCCCAATTGGGCAGGATCACTGAGACGAGTGTTCAAATTCCAAAAGAAATCTAGACCTATTATTACCTTACTTACTACACCTTCTTCTCAAAGACCCAGTAGGATTTTTACAACCAGTGGGATAAGAATAACAGACTGAAACTCGATGGGGACTGATTTTATAATATTTTTCATGACTGAAAATTTCAATTCTTTTATATCTAAGTCAAAAAATTCAGTAGGGATGGAAAAAATAGTAAATATTTTGCAGTGAGATTTGGCTTATTTGATTATTCTTAGTGGGGATACAAATTGGAAGATAATTTTCCACCGGGGTTGATATTTTGGCCAATTTTTTCAGTGGGAAGGGGTCCCAGTGGGCCTGTGAGAAGGTTTGTATTACATCCTAAATCAAGCAAATCATCAGAGGACTCAGATCACCTTTTTATCAAAATGTAGCATCATTATTAAATTGCTGAACTAAAGCTGAACTGAAACTATTTTAACTCTAACTGCAATCTCAAACTACATAGAAGGACCTTCCAAAAAATTTTCTTCTCCGTTCTCAGCTGGCTCACGACGTTGTTTCAACGTTTATCTAACGTTCACAACGTCCATATAACGTTAGATGAACGTTGAAACAACGTTGTGTGCCAGCTGGGCTGTCCTTATTCTAGACTTAATGTTTAACCTGATAAAGTGATGACATCGGACAGAAAAAAAACATCCCATTCAAAATTGACACAAAGTAGCCGAATGTGTATTTAAAGACATTTTCTTGATGTAAATCTGTTGCATAAGTAGATACTTAATTTGACTTAGCGTTTATAGATATGAAAGTTTTTTTTATCCATAGAAGCAACAAAACTGATAAGAAACCGCACGAGGGACAGACAGAAAATAAATGAAAATAGTGCTTTTACCCCCTGTTTGTTACGTGCAAAATTGAAAGTTCAAACCTTTACCTTACGATTCAATACCTTATTTTGTGTCTTAGAATGTATACTATCCGGGGGAGGGGTACTAGGGCAAAATGGGTTACGGGTATCTGTGTCAGGGTATCTTTTTTAGTCTCCACGAGTACCAGGTAGGGTCGCAAATCAGACCAAAGCACCAAATCAGAAAAATTAGTCCCCCGTAGGAAGCCTTTTTTGGAAAATTTGGAATAAAAGTAGAAAATTTGAGAAAATTTTGGAATTTCAGTCCCATTCAGGGACACTTTTTTCGCAAATTTTTGCAACATTTTTGAAAAAACGAGTCACACGTAGGGTCCATTTTTCAAAATCTCACCGGAACACCCCCGTCAGTCGGCAAGGGTAGTACCCCGGATGTACTATTTACCAGGGTTCACTATAAATAAAATTATTCTGGCATAGATTTATTTGAAAAATGCCAAACGAAGGTCGAAGGTTTGCAAGAAATGAACTGCGAAGTTTTATTGTCGACAACTAAAATTCCACCATGCACTCAATGAACAAGTAAGACAGGGTTGGGGCATTTAGTTTCTGATACTTTGTAAAAGTAACGCTCAAATAATTGGTATAAAATATCATCAAATAGTTCCGGACTATAAAGCTTTCTTACAAAATCCGTGCTAAAATTTCCTGAACAATTATACACCCCGTTCTCACAGACCCATTCTTCCCACTGGAAAAATTGGCCAAAATATCGTCCTCAGACGAAAAGTATACTCTAATTTTTGTCACCGCTGAAAATAATAACATAAGCAAATCGTTATATGGATAGATATGATATGAGCCCTCCGAATGCATTCGGAATGGGTCCTACCCACGAAGGAGTAGGAATCACGGCGCTAACAGACACTGCAACTTGACAGACGCGAGCTGCCAAGTCATGGCGTATATACCATGACACTCGAACGACACTGGGAGAGCGATGCTCACGCGAGGCGGAACCTTATGAGTGCCACGGCACGTCACAATGTCTGTCTAATCTACACACACTCTTGTATCAGAGTAATGGTACCCAATCCCCCTCACATGGCATGGGTTGACCCGGGCGAAGCTAAATTCACTTGCCAAGTGAATCGTAGAGACACGGTGGATATCGATCTCGGGCCTCCCAGGCGGGTGTCAAGGATGATAACCACTATACCACTACGCCTTTTAACATAAGCAAATCCTCACTGCAAAATATTGTTTTCTTTTTTCCATCCCCACTGAATTTTCTGGCCCTAAAAACAATGGAATTCGAATCCCCAGCCATAAAATAGATGGGATAATCAATCCCCATTAAGTTTTGGTCCGTTATCTTTACCACCACTATCTGAAAAAATACCACCGAGTCTGTGAGAAGGGGGTGTAATTGCATTACAAGAAATCTGTTAGCAATATTTTCAAATTTTTGATCATCATCCAAGAATATCATCTCTTCCCACAATATATGTTTACAAACTAAAAGAATTTTTTTACATTATATCATCAAGCTTAAAAGATAGAACTGTGAACTCTTCCCTGTAGGAGGGGATAAAAAATCATGAAAACGTTTTCATTCAAAAGCCTCTCTTTTACATTTGACTTATCAAGTAAAAATGGCAAAAGTTTTTCGATATCTCCGAGACAAACTGAAGGAAATTTTAAAATGACATTGGGCTATTCCAGAAAAGAATTGTACCCCTTCTGTTGACCAACATGGATTTTTTTTCAATTTTTTCAGGACCCACTTTGATTTTTTTCCTCATTTTTTTTGGAACACCCTGGATTTTCAACCTCGTTTTACTGAACTTCATGGAACAAATACCACTTTTTGGCCCAGCGCTAGCGAGTGGGCCTTTAAAGAGAGTGTCACTATTTTTTTTTCCGTGTTTCCTTCTGTGTGTCCGTTTTGGTAGAAACGGCGCTTTATACCAGTAACACACTTTTTGCCGTCTAGAGAGGGAAAAGCTTGCGAAAGTCGGGTACTGGCTAAAAAAGATATATTTTCTGATTTCGCGCTCCTTAAACAACAAACGTTTTCAAAACAAAACAGATACAAGATGGCGGTTGAAGCGAGGAGATTGATTTCATGTGTTGATTCTTACTTTCTTGAACATTTTCTTTGCTTTAGTGGTCAAGAGACTTTCAAACCAAAGAAACTTTGTAGTGATTTTTCTTTGTAAACTTTTTCAACATTCTGTCATATGTTATAGTTTTCATAAAGCTTTCTGAGTGAAAATTCTATACCTTAAATCACTTTCACTTTTAGTTTCTTGTTTTCAAAAAGACTTGATTCTGGACCTTGCTGATGAACACTAAAATGGAGTTCATGTGTAAATTATAGCAAGATTGGAACTTTTTCAATGATACTACGTGTGAAAATGGTTATTTCTAGATCTGTCTCGTTTAACGAATTGGTGGCTTGATTTTTCAAACTCAACACGGAATTATTTCAAATACCGATTAAATGGAATATGGCAATGGAGACTAAAATGCAGCTCATGTGTAAATTTGAACAAGATTGGAACTTTTTCCATGATGCTACGTGTGAAAATGGTTATATATTTCTAGATCTGTCTCGTTTAACGAATTGGTGGCTTGATTTTTCAAACTCGACACGGAATTATTTCAAATACCGATTAAATGGAATATGGCAATGGAGACTAAGATGCAGCTCATGTGTAAATTTGAACAAGATTGGAACTTTGTCCATGATGCTACGTGTGAAAATGGTTATATATTTCTAGATCTGTCTCGTTCAACAAATTGGTGGTTTGATTTTTCAAACTCGACACAGAATTATTTCAAATACCAATTAAATGGAATATGGCAATGGAGACTAAACTGCAGCTCATGTGTAAATTTGAACAAGATTGAAAATGGTTATATATTTCTAGATCTGTCTCGTTCAACGAATTGGTGGCTTGATTTTTCAAACTCGACACAGAATTATTTCAAATACCGATTAAATGGAATATGGCAATGGAGACTAAACTGCAGCTCATGTGTAAATTTGAACAAGATTGGAACTTTTTCGATGATGCTACATGTGAATATGGTTATTTCTGGATCTGTTGTGTTTTACGAATTTGCGGCTTGATTTTTCAAACTCGACACAGAATTATTATAAATACTAATTTTAAATGGAATATGGACATGGTAAATGTAGACTAAAATGCAGCTCATGTGTAAATTTGAACAAGATTAGAACTTTTTTCATGCAATGATGTTGTTTCTTATGGAAGTTGAATTTAATGATATTTTGAATTTGTTGTTTGTTTACCTTCGGGTAGAAAGTTTCGAGCTTTCAACATTCAATTTATTTTTGATTGACTACTGTACATTATGTTTCGTTTATTTTTTCACTTCCCTGTTCTAAGAAATGAAGAAAGGGAGAATTATCCTTGTCGACTTATTTTTCATTTTATTTTGCTCGACGCAGTAAAATTTTAAATCCTTTGGACATCCCTTTCCTGAAATCTTGTTAAACATTTTTTGGAATTTTTGGATATCTCGAAATTCGCGAAAATCGCGTAAATTTCGCTTTTGCTGGGCCTTCACGCCTAACGGGCTTCTTGTCTTCTTTACTTGTGAAATTCGAGTGACAGCGAATTTGTTTGTGCTATTTGAATTTACTAAACAAACTTATTAATATTATGTTTTTTTATACACCAAATTCAAAATATCCATACCGGGATCGGCTCAGGACGAAAGTATTTTCTATCACCCTTGGAATATTGAATCAAACATAAAAAGCCAAAGATTGTATGAACCAAATAACTAATTAAAACATAAACATTTTCTTTAAACGTTCTTTTGCAACTGCAGATACTTTGTATATTGCTTTTAAGTTTATTCTTGAATTTTAAACATTCAAGACCCTCATTAAAAAAAAGTTAAAAAAAAATCTAACATAAGAAATCATTATTCTCGGCTACAATACCCCCTGGCGTTTGGAAAAAGGAGGCTGATTTAGAATCAGGGCAAAAGAGGGAAATTTCAAACAATTTTTCCCAAAAATCAATAAGCAGGGGGGGGAGTTGGAATAAGAATATCCTGGGTGGAAAATTTTCAAAAAATTAATCAGCAGCCCCCCCCCCCCCCGGCTATTAGGTACCCGAGAATAGTAACAATAAATTTGAAATCTTTCATAACTGTACTCTCAATGAGACTTGTATTTTTTTTTGCAAACGTCGTTAGGCCAACCATCACTGCATCCGTCAGAGCTTTTGAGCACTCCAAAATTTGCAGAAGAATATTCACTGCAGGGATTCCATCACATGAAGGTTTGTCCACTGCTTCGACACCATCCGCTTGGCCGAGAACAGACTGTACCTTTCTCGCTTTCGCTGATGGCATTGGGCCAAACTAGTTGACATGAAGAGCTGCTTTTTAAGACACCCAAGTTACCACTAGCGTCTGTACAAACTTGGTCAGGGATTCCATCTGCATCGCAATCAATCATTGTAAAGGTGCGGTCTTGACCGCAAAAATTATTTCCTCTAGGACAACTGTTGCCTGCTTTACTTTTGCAAACACCCGACGGCCAAGTGGACTCGCAAGCATTTGAGCTTTCGATAACACCAAATTGACCATTTAAGGTGGAACAAACTGGATCAGGGATCCCATCATCATCACAATCCAGGTAAAAGTAAGCTGCGCCTACTCCACACCAATTAGCAGGCCGGGGACAAACTGTTCCTTTACATGTTTGACATAGTGCATTGGGCCACTGGCTTTTACATCCACTCGTCATCCCAATGAAACGCCAAACTGACCTTGTAAGCCTGAACAAACTGGGTCGAGTCTTCCGTCTTTATCACAATCCATGAGTGTGAAAGTTTGTGAATCAGGATGACACCAATTAGCTCGTCTCACACATGAGGGAAGTTTTTTACCACACTGCTTTGAAAAGACGCTCGAAGTTGTATACAACAAGAGCAAACTGAGCAAATTTTCTTCTGGTGTATATTGTTCTGTGCTAGTGTACTTATAAACTGAATGATCTTTAATATTTGATCTTCTATAAATAAGCTTTTTTTTGCCGAGAATAGATGTTGATGGCGCAGGAACTACATAGAAGGACCTTCCAAAAAATTTTCTTCTCCGTTCTCAGCTGGCACACGACGTTGTTTCAACGTTTATCTAACGTTCACAACGTCCATATAACGTTAGATGAACGTTGAAACAACGTTGTGTGCCAGCTGGGCTGTCCTTATTCTAGAGTTAATGTTTAACCTGATAAAGTGATGACATCGGACAGAAAAAAAACATCCCATTCAAAATTGACACAAAGTAGCCGAATGTGTATTTAAAGACATTTTCTTGATGTAAATCTGTTGCATAAGTAGATACTTAATTTGACTTAGCGTTTATAGATATGAAAGTTTTTAGTAGGGCAAAATGGGTTACGGGTATCTGTGTCAGGGTATCTTTTTTAGCCTCCACGAGTACCAGGTAGGGTCGCAAATCAGACCAAAGCACCAAATCAGAAAAATTAGTCCCCCGTAGGAAGCCTTTTTTGGAAAATTTGGAATAAAAGTAGAACATTTGAGAAAATTTTGGAATTTCAGTCCCATTCAGGGACACTTTTTTCGCAAATTTCTACACCATTTTTGAAAAAACGAGTCACACGTAGGGTCCATTTTTCAAAATCTCACCGGAACACCCCCGTCGGTCGGCAAGGGTAGTACCCCAGATGTACTATTTACCAGGGTTCACTATAAATAAAATTATTCTGGCATAGATTTATTTGAAAAATGCCAAACGAAGGTCGAAGGTTTGCAAGAAATAAACTGCGAAGTTTTATTGTCGACAACTAAAATTCCACCATGCACTCAATGAACAAGTAAGACAGGGGTGGGGCATTTAGTTTCTGATACTTAGTAAAAGTCACGCTCAAATAATTGGTATAAAATATCATCAAATAGTTCCGGACTATAAAGCTTTCTTACAAAATCCGTGCTAAAATTTGCTGAACAATTATACACCCCCTTCTCACAGACCCATTCTTCCCACTGGAAAAATTGGCCAAAATATCGTCCTCAGACGAAAAGTATACTCTAATTTTTGTCCCCGCTGAAAATAATAACATAAGCAAATCGTTAGATGGATAGATATGATATGAGCCCTCCGAATGCATTCGGAATGGGTCCTACCCACGAAGGAGTAGGAATCACGGCGCTAACAGACACTGCAACTTGACAGACGCGAGCTGCCAAGTCATGGCGTATATACCATGACACTCGGACGACACTGGGAGAGCGATGCTCACGCGAGGCGGAACCTTATGAGTGCCACGGCACGTCACAATGTCTGTCTAATCTACACACACTCTTGCATCAGAGTAATGGTACCTTATCCCCCTCACATGGCATGGGTTGACCCGGGCGATGCTAAATTCACTTGCCAAGTGAATTGTAGAGACACAGTGGGTATCGAACTCGGGCCTCCCAGGCGGGAGTCAAGAATGATAACCACTATACCACTACGCCTTTTAACATAAGCAAATCCTCACTGCAAAATATTGTTTTCTTTTTTCCATCCCCACTGAATTTTCTGGCCCTAAAAACAATGGAATTCGAATCCCCAGCCATAAAATAGATGGGATAATCAATCCCCATTAAGTTTTGGTCCGTTATCTTTACCACCACTATCTGAAAAAATACCACCGAGTCTGTGAGAAGGGGGTGTAATTGCATTACAAGAAATCTGTTAGCAATATTTTCAAATTTTTGATCCTCATCCAAGAATATCATCTCTTCCCACAATATATGTTTACAAACTAAAAGAATTTTTTTACGAATTAAAAGCCTTTAGATAACTTAATTTATTATATTATCAAGCTTAAAAGATAGAACTGTGAACTCTTCCCTGTAGGAGGGGATAAAAAATCATGAAAACATTTTCATTCAAAAGCCTCTCTTTTCTCAAAAGTTTTTCGATATCTCCGAGACAAACTGAAGGAAATTTTAAAATGACATTGGGCTTTTCCAGAAAAGAATTGTACCCCTTCTGTTGACCAACATGAATTTTTTTTCAATTTTTTCAGGACCCACTTTGATTTTTTCCTCATTTTTTTTGGACCACCCTGGATTTTCAAGTTTTACTGAACTTCATGGAACAAATACCACTTTTCTTCTTTACTTGTGAAATTCCAGTGACAGCGAACTTGTTTGTGCTATTTGAATTTACTAAACAAACTTATTAATATTATGTTTTTTTATACACCAAATTCAAAATATCTATACCGGGATCGGCTCAGGACGAAAGTTTTTCCTCTATCACCCTTGGAATATTGAATCAAACATAAAAAGCCAAAGATTGTATGAACCAAATAAGTAATTAAAACATAAACATTTCCTTTAAACGATCTTTTGCAAATGCAGATACTTTGTATATTGCTTATAAGTTTATTCTTGAATTTTAAACATTCAAGACCCTCATTAAAAAAAAAGTTAAAAAAAAAATCTAACATAAGAAATCATTACTCTCGGCTACAATAGCCAGGGGGTTTGGAATAAGCAGGGGGTCGGAAAAAATCTCAAAATTTAATAAGCGGGGAGGGGGGGTTGTAATAAAAATGTCCTGGGTGGAAAATGTTCGAAAAGGAGGCTGATTTAGAATTAGGGCAAAAGAGGGAAATTTCAAACAATTTTTTCCCAAAAATCAATAAGCAGGGGGGGGGTTGGAATAAGAATATCCTGGGTGGAAAATTTTCAAAAAATTAATCAGCAGCCCCCCCCCCGGCTATTAGGTACCCGAGAGTAGTTACAATGAATTTGAAATCTTTCATAACTGTACTCTCAATGAGACTTGTATTGTTTTTTGCAAACATCGTTAGGCCAACCATCACTGCATCCATCAGAGCTTTTGAGCACTCCAAACTTTACAGAAGAAAATTCACTGCAGACAGGGTCTGGGATTCCATCACCATCACAATCCTTGAACATGAAGGTTTGTCCACTGACTCGACACCATCCGTTTGGCCGAGAACAGACTGTACCTTTCTCGCTTTCGCAGATAGCATTGGGCCAATCTAATTGACATGAAGAGCTGCTTTTTAAGACACCCAAGTTACCACTAGAGTCTGTACAAACTGGGTCAGGGATTCCATCTGCATCGCAATCAATCATTGTAAAGGTGGCGCCTTGATGATTGCAAAAATTATTTACTCTAGGACAACTGTTGCCTGCTTTACTTTTGCAAACACCTGACGGCCAAGTGGCACCGCAAGCATTTGAGCTTTCGATAACACCAAATTTACCAGTTGATCCAGAACAAACTGGATCAGGGATCCCATCATCATCACAATCCAGGTAAAAGTAAGCTTCGCCTGCTGCTCCACACCAATTAGTAGGCCGGGGACAGACTGTTCCTTTACATGTTTGACATAGTGCATTGGGCCACTGGCTTTTACATCCACTCGTCATCCCAATGAAACCAAACTGACCTTGTAAGGATGAACAAACTGGGTCGAGTCTTCCGTCTTTATCACAATCCATGAGTGTGAAAGTTTGTGAAGGATTACACCAATTAGCTCGTCTCACACATGAGGGAAGTTTTTTACCACACTGCTTTGAGAAGACGCTCGAAGTTGTATACAACAAGAGCAAACTGAAGCAGATTTTGATCCACATTTTCTTCTGATGTATATTGCTCTGTGCTAGTGTACTTACAAACTGAATGATCTTAAATATTTGATCTTCTATATATAGGCTTTTTTTTGCCGAGAATAGATATTGATGGCGGAGGAGGTGAGAATCCTTGAGTTTATCTGCCGAAAATCTCACGTCAGGGGGGTCTGTGTCAATTAAAATCCAGGTGGTAGAGCTTCAAGAATCATTCGCTTCAAACTTTCAAACCCCCGTATTCATGAGATATGCATCACTGCATATAATTACATTCCAGATTCATTCAGTCAAGACAGTATTTAATTAAAAATAAGACTAGACAATTATCCAAGTTGCATCCCGCAATTAAAAGCTAGGTATTATTTGATATGTAGTTGTCATCCCCTTCCCCATTGTTCAAATTAATTAGCATATTTTGTCCTGGCGGCATTATGCCACTAATGGTTCGGATCATAATTCTTAATTCCGATTTCGGATTATTTTCGGGAAACGGATTGCATAAGAAAAATTGTTTTTGTAGTCTCAAGAAATAAACAAAGAACAGTCAATGATGACGAATACTGTTTAAAAAATTACAAATGATTAAGTACGATCTAATTAAACAAATTTCTTACACTAGTTTTCGCTACTAGATTCCACTATTAACCTATTTCATAGGATTCATGCATCTGTTGTGCTATTCAAACTTCGGTTAAGGAGTTTCTTAAAATCAATGTTTTTAATTTGTAATTGTGCGTAAATCCGATCAATCGTGATACAATTAAGGTCATAATATATTGAGAATTTTGGTTATTTTAACGTTTTTCAAGATTTAAAGTTCTGGCGAGAAAGTCGATTTTTGGCTATCTTTTTAATTTAATCGAATATTTCAATTTGGGAGGGGTTGGCAGACTTCCAGGCTATATTCTGAGTCTTACTGGACTATTTTTGAACTTTTGGATCCTTAGTCTTAAGTCTTAAGTCTCATGTTAAAACTCAGAGTTAAAACTCTACCCTTCCAACCTACTTTAGAGCACTTACAAATCGATTGTGGTTCAAAAACTTCCCGGTTGATTTCCCTTTTTTCTCAAATATTATGACCTTGATTGTAGTCGGGTTCGATTTCCCGATGTTTCCAGTTTGATTTCCCGATTTGGTATGCGTTTGTGCTTGCACTTACTAGGATATACTCTTTTAAATTTTATGTTAGATATTTTATAAGAATAGGATGACCCATGACAATTAACGGAGTTTGCAGCCGTCATTACGGCTGTTATTTTTCTATTCAATTTGATATGGGTAAAATGCACAAATCTGTGTTGGAAAGACGTTAAAAAAATAAGTGTTCTGTCATCATTCGATTGACTTGGAAACACTGAATGATCTTTAGAATCGTTCGCTTCAAACTCCCGTATTCATGAGATATGCATCACTGCATATAATTACTTTCCAGATTTATTCAGTCAAGAGAGCATTTAATTAAAAATGTCTAGACAATTATCCAAGTTGCATCTCGCAATTAAAAGCTATGTATTATTTGATATGTAGTTGTCATCTCCTGTGATTGTTCAAATTAGTTTGTTTATATTGTCCTGGCGGCATTATGCCGGGTTCGGATCATAATTCTTAATTCCGATTTCGGATTATTTTCGGGAAACGGATTGCATAAGGAAAATTGTTTTTGTAGTCTCAAGAAATAAACAAAGAACAGTCAATGATGACAAATACTGTCTAAAAAATTCCAAATGATTAAATACGATATAATCAAACAAGTTTCTTACATGCACTAGATTTCGCCATTAACCTATTTCATAAGATTTGTGCATCTGCTATGCTATTCAAACTCCGGTTAAGGAGTTTCTTAAAATCAATGTTTTTCATTTGTAATTGTGCGTAAATCCGATCAATTGCGATAGTCGGGTTCGGCTGACCTATAACAATTACCGGAGTTTGCAGCCGTCATTACGGCTATTTTATTTCTATTCAATTTGACATGAGAAAAATTCACAAATCTGTGTGGGAAAGACGTTAAAAAAATAAGTTTTCTTTCATCATTCGATTGATTTGGAAACTCTTTTCCATTGTTTTTGCTTTTGTAGAACTTATAATCTCGATTCGCAAAAATAGATTAATAACTGTAATGACGTAGAAAATATTATGTACTAAAAACACAAATACTATAAAATAGGCTAATGCTTAAGCAAGGGAGGGAATCTTAAGAATCCTGCAGTTACTCAAAATAAGCAAAGAGAACGACATATTTAAAGGGATTAAAGTAGCATAGCCAAGAGGGGCGCAAAATTTGTGTAAGAACGATCAGATTTTTATGACACCGTAATTATAATTACAGTGTCATAAAAATCTGCTCTCCTACACAAATCTTGCACCCCTCTTGGCTACGCTTCTAGATTAACCGATGATCTTTTATATTTGGCTTAGAGATACCTTTTATGGTCCTAAGAAACACCTCCAAAGTTTTTGATCCAATCATTATCCAAAGATGAGATATTCGACTTTGAATTTTCAAATTTTTATTTGAAAATAATAGAGGGCATATATTTGTTTCACTTATTATAAATGCTGTAGATGCTATCTGCTAAAAGTGCTATGAAATTCCATGAAAACTTTGAAAATGATAGCAAATATTTCAAGTTTTGTTGTCTGCCATCTTGATGGTCCCTGGTTGTGCTTTGAGTTTTAAAAAGTAATTTTCATTCCACTATTTTTTCACGGTTGTGTGGCCACCATCCCGCCATTATGAAAATAACTGCTATTTTGATTTCAGATAGACCCGTGCGTGGAGCAAGCTACAGTTTCTGCTCTTCCCTTCCCTTTTGTTGGTTTAAATTTGACAATCAGGCTAAGAAAACATCATCCAGTCTAATTTCAGATGCAATTTTTACTGTGAAGAAATTGCAAACTTTGCTTTGCTTGCTGAAGGTTGATGTTTTACTATTTTTGCTGATGGGGAGTTTGTAAGTTTATTTATAAAAAGTGCTAGAGATTTGGACAGCAAAAGTTTAAATGAGTGCACTTACAGTAAATATAGTAAAAATAGCGATGAAACAAATAGGCCCAAAAATTCGATGTAAAGACTTTGAAGACTGTGTAAAGACTCATTTTTAGAGATTCCCAAGTCAAATACCTCAGCTTTGGAAAAAAATTGGACCAAAAGATTTAGAGGTGTCTCTCTGGGCCATCTCTAAGCCAAATATCAAAAATTGTCTGATAATCCATTTAAAAGATAACGAAAAATTTCACCATCGCAATTTTTTTTTTTTTTTATATGATTTGAAAAACTACATTACACTTACGAACATATACTACTTACAAAAACAAACACAGAAAAATTAAATAGCTCCTCCCCCCGCAAGGCACTAAGTGATATCGCCAAGGTACTAAGCTATTGAATAGAAGAAAAAACTTAAAGGGAAAACCATCACTAAAAGGATAAACACAAATATTAAAAAAATATTAGAGCTGTGTAAGGAGATCATTAAGCTAAAATAAGGCAACACTAAACCTCTCAGAGTCAAGAATAAATTCAATGGCAAGATTAATTATTGAGTTGTTTAGGTTGAAAGGTAATTCTGAATCACCGTACAACAAAAGGTTGAAGAGCTTAAAAGGGCTTAGTGGATAAGTATTTATGTCTAGGTACTGAAGTTTGTTGAACAAAAGATGTCTTACCTGAGAGTAAATAGAGCAGTGCAAAAGAAAGTTGAGTGTTTTCGATGGAATTTGTCCTACACGCACAAAAGGATCTAAGGTATCACGAAAACCATGTCTAAATTTATGCCCATTGAGGTGACTAAATCCTACTCGAAGACGGTTGAGAAGGACCACACCCTGATTGTCACGAGCTCCAAAAACAGGAGAAGGTTTGGGCCTTAGAAACTCAAAGATTGCATTTTTGAAGGTAGATACTGAAGGCATATCTCTTATACGACCACCCAGAATATTCCACTGTGATATGCAGTAAGGATAAAAGGAATTTCGGAAACGCTCAGTTCGAATATTAAGTTGATAAATAGGATTTCTTGTTCTTAGATTATCTGGTTCCGCAAGTCTTGCTGGTAAGTAGTTACGTAAATAAGAGGAGGCTAAATTGTTCAAAATTTTGTAGAAGAAGATCATTCTTCTACTAAATCGACGATCAGCAAGACTCTCGAGACCAAGTTCAGAAAAAAGTTTTTCTTGAGACTTCCACGAAAGCAGCCTATTATAGCACGGCAGGCATTATATTGGATAGATTCAAGCTTACGCACAAAAGTCAAATTTCCAGGATGGTCGTATATGATATCCCCGTAGTCTAAGTGAGTTCTAATGTAAGATTTATATAAAGTAAGCAGAGATTTTCTTGGTACATGTTTGCGAAGTCTGTTAATGAGGCCAATACCTTTATTGTCAACGATGTCAAGGAACACTCCTCTCGTGTCCAAACCATCGCAATGCTCAACCATAGAACTGATACCACCTCCATAGTTTGATTTCTCTTTGTATATGATATTACGGAGATCATTGACATATGGTTAAAAGAACACCAAATTAGACAGCCCAGCTGGCACACAACGTTGTTTTGACGTCCATCTAATGTTCACAACGTCCATATAACGTTAGATGAACATTGAAACAACGTTGTGTGGTTTTATTACAATGTAAACCGAACTTTTCACCCGGTTCGTACTTCTGCGTATCTTTCTAAGCCTTTTAAACTGTTTTTCAAGCACAGCTTGTCTATTTACCTTTGACTGATCAAGAAGAAATGATAAAATTTCTCAATATTTCAGAGGCAAAGTAAAGAAAAATTTATATTACTTTTGTATTACTCTAATGGCAACAGAGATCCTAAAAGAGACATAGATATATAGAAGTACAGGTTTGATTCATTTACTTAATACCAAATCAATTAATTCTGCTCTCACCACTGAGCTCATTGCAACAGTGTCCTTAAAAATACATTAAACCATTATAAAGAATTAAATAGTCGCATGGTTTCTAAAGGTCAGTATGCTTTTTTAAAATGCATTCATGTGGACCTTTATACACCCTGGACCAAGTTTCTCAATACCAGCCAAGCAAAATCTTTGATAGGAGTTTTGTAACCCTAATGGCGGTACTACTCAATAGCGGTGTAAATGCATCGAGAGGGCTAGATCACAGATCTGTAAAGCCCGAAGGGCTAGATTTGCGGCTTTTATCGAAAAGTGAAGCCTAGGTTTGGAAGGATTTCCTACCAAAGTCACGTGACTAAAGTATGCAATTTCACCAGTTTAAGAGATGTGAAATAGCGTTTGCCGCCTACTTTTTTTGATCTCGCGCTCCGAAAACAATTAAAATGCTAGATCCTATCCATCGGCACGAAATTTAAAAAGTCAAATTTTTGCTTCCCTTTTTTTTGCTGGAGAAAGCTTAAAGTTACCTATCTAGCCCTTCGGGCTTTACAGATATCTGTGGGCTAGATCTACTTCTCCTCGAAAACTTCTTACATTCGAGCGTGTCTTTGGATTTTCCTTCTTCAATTGTAATACATTCAGATGGGCTGCAAAGGTCTTAAATTGATGCTGAACTTGGATGTTTTTGTAGATTTTCCTGAATTTTCACCGTCATTTTTACATCCTATAACAGCACATCCGTTCAGCTTGTATTTGATGTCAGAATATGTTGGATATTGAATTGTTGGATCTTATACTTGGTCACCAGTCGCCCCCCCCCTTGTTTGAGAAGACGATAAAAAATTTCCTTCAGAAAATCCATTAACGCATTTACTTTATTTGTCTTTAAAAGTTCGCTTAACATTAAAAAACACTAAGGGCCCGTTTACATGGATTTTTGGTTCGTGCCGTACTGAGAATTTTCGGTACGGTCTACGGTCTGAACGGTCTGAAGTCTCATTTCGTTTACATGTCAGACCGGTCTGAGATTTCAGTACGGCCCAATATTCGGTGCGGTCAAAATCACCACACTGAAATTACAATAAGGTCAAGAAAATTGATTCGAATCAATTTTTCTCCATTTTCTCAGGGACAAAAGTGAGAGACACACGAATGTTATTAAGGGCTCTGACCATAGTCCAAAAATTGATTTTGGTATTTGAACATAAAAGTTATATTTCAGGTTCCTTAACACTTTTAACAAAGAATTGCCTTTATAAATTGCTTTTTAATCGAATCCCTTAAGAGTAATTAAGAATTTAATTGCAAAAATGACGTTATGAACTTTAAAAAGATGTTGACAATATGTTGCATCACCGTCTTTTACAAAAAGTGCTTAGTTTTAATGGGTAATTAACTTTTTTGTTTCAAAATTTCTTTACACTGTCCGCAAAGAATTGAACTAAAGTCTGTCCAGATATAATTGGCAGTGGAAACAAGAATGCCTGTAACTTTTGATAGTCAAATATAATTATGGAAATTTTTTTTGCTTGTTTTAGAGAATCAAAAGCGCTATATTTGAATGTATTTGTGGTTGAAAAATTCGCAATTTTAAGTGGTTAAATTTGCGATTGCAAAAATTGAGCTTTTTTTCTACTTATGCTATAACGTTCATTTTTACACTAGTAGTAGTTCAACCTTAGGTTAAGAAGTTTGTTAAATTTCAAGGCAAACAAAAAAGTCCTTTGGAAGATATGGGACCCGAAATACCCCTTGGTAGCACTTTTCTGTGAAATATCAAATCTCCAACTTATTACTTGAAACGGGGGTAGTGATATGATTAATAAAACAGTTTTTCGATCATAACACATTTTACGATCTCTTTAATGACCTCATAGCCAAACTGTGTTTAGTGTTTTGGGAATTAGCAAAGTTCTTTAGACTTAAAAATAACAAAGGCAATATAAGTTCATGCTTATCTTTTCAATAAAAACAATTATACTGTGATTTCACTTCGTTTCGAAATAATAAATGGCTGCGTTTAGACCAGCCTGGCATTTATAATTGCTTGCAGTATTCTTTTGAATTCTATTGTTCCGCGCAATTGTTCGGTTTGTCAAATGCCTAATGATGCCAGAGTGTTGGCATTTCGTTGGCATTTGAAATGCCATTTTGAGCAAAGGAATCCCCTTTTCTGGCATTTCAAATCAAACAAAGGAACCAAAACAAAGAGAAAAAATGAAATTTTTGTTTTTTTAAAGTATTTGCACGTTTTTTATTCAGTTCTTTCTATAGATTGTAAAATTTGCAAGATTTGCCATAGCCTAGCCCTACGGCAAAAAGTTTCAGTCTTAATGACTGCAGTTTTTGAGAAATTCCATGCTTTTCATTGTTTGATCTGTCAAAGTTGAACTTGAGGGAATCACCTTTTCAGTAATGACTCTAAAAAGACGATTCCTTGAATGCCATGGCAGAAAATACAATGGAAAAGCTATTAAAATCGAATCCCTCATGATCAAATGCCAAATTACAAATGCCAGTTGGTCTAAACGCAGCCAATGATACCAATAGCAATAATACCAATGCACCAACACTTAACATTTTCCAACTTTTAATTGCACTGTTCAAAAAAGATAACATAACCCCCGTTTTTAGTAATAAGTTGGAGATTTGATATTTCACAGAAAAGTGCTACCAAGGTGTATTTCGGGTCCCATATCTTCTGAAGGACTTTTTTGTTTGCCTTGAAATTTAACAAACTTCTTAACCTAAGGTTGAACTACCACTGGTGTAAAAATGAACGTTATAGCATAAGTAGAAAAGAGCTCAATTTTTGCAATCGCAAATTTAACCGCTAAAAATCGCGAATTTTTCAACCAAAAATACATTTAAATACAGCACCTTTGACAGAAAATTTTTCTAAAAAGATGTGTCAAAAGTTGTGACTGCTTTTTTAAGCAAAATACAGATGAAAAATTTATGAAAAACCACTATTTTGAAGATTTCGAGACAAAGAAGCATTTACAAAAATGTTCTGCAAAGATTTTTGTTGTTCGGTAAAAGATCATCTACTGCAAAAAAATTTTCAAAATGTTTTTTCTTCGCCGAAACTACTCTCGGGTACCTAATAGCCGGGGGGTTTGGAATAAGCAGGGGGGGTTGGAAAAAATCTCAAAATTTAATAAGCCGGGGGGGGGGTTGGAATAAAAATGTCCTGGGTGGAAAATGTTCAAAAAGGAGGCTAATACAGCAAAATTAGGGCAAATAAGAATGTCCCGGGTGGAAAATATTCGAAAAATTAATTAGCGGCCCCCCGGCTATTAAGTACCCGAGAATAAGCTCTTCAAAGTTGAAATACTCTTCCTCGCAAAAGTCTTCATTTTCTTCTTCAACAAATTTTTTCAATGCAATTTTTGAATTTTCAGATTCAGGAATAGTTTGTCTAACAGAAAATGTATAACATGCCATAGTTTTGTTGGTTACATCAGTCAGAAAACACATATTAAACACGGCAATTATGAAAAATTCACTATGGACAGAGTCCTTAAAAGAGTGTTGTCGCTTTCACTTTTGTTGGTAGAAAGAAGAATGTGGTGAAGACACTAGAAAACGTTTCAGGTTGGTGGGATAGAGTATATTGCAATGCACCAACGCAAAAAATCTTCTCGTTTCCCCAAAGAAAGCTGGAGCAAAATTGATTCGAATAAAAAAAACCTTTATTTTCAGCGTATGGTTTGCTGGAGACAATGCTATGAAGTTTCAAAATCGTGATGTTTTTTGCTGGTATGCACGGTTACAGATATTGCTGGAATCACTCAGACTGTAAATGGTCCAACTGGCCTGCAAGTAAAGTTCTCCAGAAAGTGCAAAGTCCCGGGGGGGGGGGGGGTCACTGACCTTGACGGCCGACGGGGACGTGCCGCTGGAGTTCGTAAAGTTGACCTTGGTAAAATGGTGACCCTGTCAGAACGAAAAATTGAAAAATTTTCCAATTTCCACGCTAACAAGTGGCAAAGATGATTAAAAGAAAAAAACCGAAACGAAAACGAAAAACTGAAAAACTTTCTAATTTTTACCCTGAAAAAGTTGGCTTCGAAGTGATTTACCCCTCGCAAGTTATGGCTCACCAAAATGCTACGTTTCTAACCCTTTGAAATGATTCAGATCTCACCCATTCAGAAGATGAGCGAGAAGTTCTTCAGTAATATTAGTCTGAGAAATAACTTACATACTATTTAACAGTTTAATAAATATGGTTTGCTCATTCTTACACCCTCTGGCCTCACAGTTATTACGCGGAGCTCGTTTTACTCTAAGGGGTTGAAAATTTTTAAAGAAATTTTTATGGAATAAGAAATTTTAAGTCCAGCAGGGAGGGTTGGTGTAATTTAAGATGCACGATCTAACGATTTACGATTCACGATGCGCGATCCGTGCATAAAATATGTTAATTCATGCGTAATTATGCTAATCATGATAAAATATTTAGGCAATTTACAAACTTTCATTCGCTGAAACTCAATTATTTTTAAAAACATCATTTATGTAAGATTATACAAATTATTCTCTTTTCAATTTAAATTCAGTTATAGATCAAAAGAAAGTGAAGGTCACGTGCATTCACCTTCTGTACTCTCTCTTTTTCATAACTTGAATCAATATAGGGGAATTGTTTACCGAAAGAAAATTCTTTCTCATAATAGAGCACCCGTTTTTTACTTCGTACATTACGGTGCACAAAACATATTGTTCGCCAATATATTCTTTTATTTGCTTTAAGAAAGAAATTCCTATATTCGAATATGATTGTTAAAACTGATGACTGAGGAGAGCAAAAATATTTCTTGTGCATTGTTTACTATCACTTTCTGTCTATTGTAAGCATTGTAAGATGTTCACAAGGTAGCTTCCATTATCAATATTATGCAAGTTTGTTTTTTTCATAATTTTACGGTATCGTAATTATTCGTAGTTCCATTGCTTGCTTATTTCTTTTTTGTTGCATGAATTTAGTGTGGAAAACAAAAGCGAGAAAAGATTATGCCATTGTTTTAGAATTATGTTATATAATTTAAGTTTTATGATAATTATTAGGAATAATCAGCATACTTTATGCATGGATCGCGCATCGTGAATCGTAAATCGTTAGATCGTGCATCTTAAATTACACCAACCCCAGCAGGGATGGTTTTGGAATGTCATCATTTTCAATTCAATTTCAAATGGGAATTCAATTCAAAGACAATTTCCCAGTGAGGCTAGAATTGTAGCGATAATTTTTTCAGAGAAAATGGAAATTCAGTTATATAATTTCCCAGTGAGGCTAGAATTGTAGCGATAATTTTTTCAGAGAAAATGGAAATTCAGTTATATAATTTCCCAGTGAGGCTAGAATTGTAGCGATAATTTTTTTCAGAGAAAATGGAAATTCAGTTATATAATTTCCCAGTGAGGCTAGAATTGTAGCGATAATTTTTTTCAGAGAAAATGGAAATTCAGTTATATAATTTCCCAGTGAGGCTAGAAGTGTAGTGATAATTTTTTCAGAGAAATGGAAATTCAGTTATATAATTTCCCAGTGAGGCTAGAATTGTAGCGATAATTTTTTCAGAGAAAATGGAATTCAGTTATATAATTTCCCAGTGAGGCTAGAATTGTAGCGATAATTTTTTCAGAGAAAATGGAAATTCAGTTATATAATTTCCCAGTGAGGCTAGAATTGTAGCGATAATTTTTTCAGAGAAAATGGAAATTCAGTTATATAATTTCCCAGTGAGGCTAGAATTGTAGCGATAATTTTTTCAGAGAAAATGGAAATTCAGTTATATAATTTCCCAGTGAGGCTAGAATTGTAGCGATAATTTTTTCAGAGAAAATGGAAATTCAGTTATATAAATTTCCCAGTGAGGCTAGAATTGTAGCGATAATTTTTTTCAGAGAAAATGGAAATTCAGTTATATAATTTCCCAGTGAGGCTAGAATTGTAGCGATAATTTTTTCAGAGAAAATGGAAATTCAGTTATATAATTTCCCAGTGAGGCTAGAATTGTAGCGATAATTTTTTTCAGAGAAATGAATGGAAATTCAGTTATATAATTTCCCAGTGAGGCTAGAATTGTAGCGATAATTTTTTCAGAGAAAATGGAAATTCAGTTATATAATTTTCCAGTGAGGCTAGAATTGTAGCGATAATTTTTTCAGAGAAAATGGAAATTCAGTTATATAATTTTCCAGTGAAGCTAGAATTGTAGCGCGATAATTTTTTCAGAGAAAATGGAAATTCAGTTATATAATTTCCAGTGAGGCTAGAATTGTAGCGATAATTTTTTCAGAGAAAATGAATTCAGTTATATAATTTCCCAGTGAGGCTAGATTGCGATATTTTTTCAGAGAAAATGGAAATTCATTATATAATTCCAGTGAGGCTAGAATTGTAGCGATAATTTTTTCAGAGAAATGGAATCAGAGTGAGGCTAAAATTTTTTTCAGAGAAAATGGAAATTCAGTTATATAATTTTCCAGTGATGCGGGTGTCTGACTCTGAGTCTGTGACACGGGGTATTCTTTTCCCTCATTTTGCTAAATTTTTGAGATTGCAATTTGTAATTATTTATCAAACTTTTTATAATTTAGTCAAGTTTTTGTAACCCTTAGTGGGACTGAAATTAGATACTTTACATTTTTTACATCACTGAAAGGGACTTTGAAGGTCTGAAAAGGCACTGTTAAGATTGGTACATACCTGTATACCCTTGATTTAAATATGGTTTATTGCAGGTGCGAGCTTTGTAGTTTTTTACATATCCATGTATGCCACTTGAGTTTCACCGGAGTGGAAAGGTACCTACAACATCGGTCAAAACATATTGAGAATTTTGGCTAATTTCTATTGTTTTTCAAGATTTAAAGTTCGGGCGAGAAAGTGGCTTTTGGGTCATTTGTTAGATTTAATCGAATATTTCAATTTGGATGGGGTTTATAGACTTCCAGGTCATATTCTGAGCCCTATTAGACCGTTCTTGAACTTTTAGATCCTCAGATCCTAAGGTGTCCTAAGTCTTAAATATCATTTTAAAACTCTACCCTTCCAATCTAAGTTAGAGCGCTTCGAAATTGATCGTGGCTGTAAGATTTCGTGGGAATTTCCCTTTTTTCTCAAATATGATGGCTGGTATATTGTAGGAAAAAATAGGCGCTGATTTAATTTAATTTGCCAGTTTGAATCTTTAAATCCTTAAATCCAGGGTGTAAAGCTTTGAAAGCTTTTATTTATATGAAGTTGCAATAGAGAAACAGTTTTTGAGCTAAATTTGACCATAAAAGTGTTCACTGTTCAAATTGAATTTCATAGACCTTTAGTATTCTAGTTTTTGTCGCCATAAATAAATATGCAATCAACAAAATCAATGTCACAATTCAATTTTACCAATTTTGTCTTTTTTGTTTCAAAATTTTTCTCGTGTAGAATCTTTTGCCCATGCTTCTTGAATAAATATTGAAAGAAATTTCCTTAGGTCAATAATTCAATGGTGAAAGGCATAACCAGAAGCGTCATGTTTATTAAAAATATCAAACAAAAACATGACGCTATATTCTGATTATTCTATTCTTCTCACCCCTAAATTATTGGCCCAAGGAAGTATCTTCCGAATAAATATGAAAAACCAAGCTACTGATCTTTTTTTTTCTAAATTCATCCGTATTTACATTCAAGTATATTTCGCGGCTATACTTCAAATAAAAAGTTTTGACCCCGATAAATGTTCATATATTTGTTCCGATTAAATTATTTAACCAGGATTCGAATTCATTTTAGCCAATGTGATTCAAATGTGATTTTAAGTAAAGATAAAGCATATTCGGAAAAAACTTATTCTAAAATATTTTAATAAAATATTATGAATTATTTATGTTGATTCTATTCATTTACATTGCAAATAATCAAATGTTCAATCAATACTGTAATAGATTTGATGTGAATATGTCTTTTATTCAATTCTAAAATTTTCTATGCTTTTGCAAAAGATTTCTTTGTGCAAAATATTTTGTACAATATTTTAGATTAGAGCAAGTTACGTCGATATAGGGGAGGTGGCTCTCTTAGTTGACCTCGATCGTTTTTAGTTGTACTAAATTTTGCATGGTAAAAGAAATCATAAAATCTTTAAGAAAAAAGCTGCGTAATTCACAAAAGATTCTGAGTTAGTCAGGCCTCGAAGTAGGAGTTGCTTTTGCAACCAAGAAATAAAATTTTAAGAATTTTTTATTAGTTTGATTCTCGACCTTTAATTTTGCGAATTTCCGATTAAAGATCTGTTAATTTTGATTGTTTGGGTATACATTTCGTTATTGCTGAAAAAACCCAGGCCGGGAAGGTTAGGTTGTATTGTGGAAGATATTTTATTTCTTCTGGCTGTGGGTAATGTCATGAGTTTGAATATGAGCGTGTGTACTTGGGGAACCCAAGTAGTGTGTGATACAGGGTTATAGACCCGGGGGGGGGGGTGGAGGGCACAACGGTAAATGACCTACCATACGCGCGGCCCTTAAGGGTATATATTCCAAGCTACCCAAAGTGCACTGTAAGAGTTGAAATCAGCAAAGATGAGAAAAATTGCACATTAAAAGGGTGTAAAATTTCGAAAATCTGGCCATATTTTGCTGAAAATGGTCAAAAAGTTTGAAGGAAGTGCATCGTAAGGGTGGTTTTTTGCTCAATTTTGAAAAATTTTCTCTGCACCTTTTGTAAGGGCCCGATTTTAAAGGCTTAATTTTGGGCCACACGTATGGTGGCTTTTGAATCGAGTGCCCCCCCCCCTCGGGGACGATGCTGACTTTTGTCTTCAATGTTTTGATTTCCAACGATACTGTGACGACGTTGCAAGTGGATTCCTAAATATAACCGACAAAAAGGGCTGATTTGTTGTCATGGCAAATACCGTAGTCGAAATACTGAATAATATTTTAGTAGTCTCTTTCTCTTACAGTGTGATGAATTACGTACTTAAGTTGTTAAGGCTTCCGATTTTCCCTAATAATCTTCTTACAGGAAATCATATAAAGGAAAACAGCAAAATAATGCGCGTTTCCTTTCTATTAGAACGAGTTCATTTAAGCTAAGCCTGGATGTGGTTAGCTTGTGAGATTCACTCAGATTCCAATCTTTTGTTCGAAAATTCCAACATACATAAGAAAACTTACGCGAGCTTGAGTGTTTATTTATTAAATAAAACTTGTTGCAATTAAGTAGTTCTCTAAGCCAATCGGATCAAATGCCAAGGAGCAGATTCACTGTCATGGTGATATCAAGAAAAGCAGAGTCTGACCTGACGTTTTGTATTGTGATAAGAATTTTGTTAAAATTGACTCATTAAACTAAAACCACACCATAGCAACGGTCTGCAACGGCCCTATGTTCATTTACAAACAGAAAGTATAATCAAAACATCTTCTTCTCCCATCGCACGGCAAATAGCGGGCATCTACACTCCCCCTTCTAACAGTCCTAGTGGCATTTCTTCAGCCGAGGGGTGTTGTTCAATACAGGATCACAATGACAGACTGAAACTCGATAGAGATTGATATATTCCCTTGTGTTTATATTTGGCGGGGATGTGAATTATTGTTTTTAAAAGGAAGACACAGCACAATATTTTGCAGTGAGGTAACTTGTGTATCTACTAAAACCCCGGGGGGGGGGCAGTCAGGTAAATTGACCGACGGGTATGTGCGGCGGTTAAGGGTATGTTTTTCAAAATATCAGAAATGCACTGTAAGGGTGGTTTTTTGATAAATGCACTGTAAGGGTGGAAATTTCAGCAAATCTGGGAAAAATTGCAAATTTTTGCTCGAAAATGTTGATTCTTTTTGCTCTAAAAGAGTTTAAAATTTGAAAAAATGCACTGTAAGGGTATGAATTTCACCGTTTTTTTTTCTGCACTGTAAGGGTGCGATTCTAAAAGCCAATTTTTTCGCCGCACATACCAACTGCCCCCGCGGACTAAAACAAGAAAGAGGAAAATAAGAACAAAAAGCTTCTTGGTTTATTCCCGTTTTTCCGCATCCTTGTATAAAATTGTGACGGGATATTGTTTTTTTTTCGGTTATTGACTGTGAGGTCTCTTTATTTATTTCCAAAACAATTCTTTTTTCCGGGATTCTAAACAGAAACATACAGAGAAAATAATCTACTGATGTCAGTGCGTCAAACCAATTTTACATTACAAACAAAATTCGATTTTTTTCAAAACAAGAAGGAACAAATATGGAGCGTCTGTTTGCTTAAACGTTAACAAAAGTCATCTACTCAATACGGATTTACATATATGTCTCAGCACATACCAACTTAATTCTCTTGACATTCATTGATTATTCAAGTAAATCTCTGAATGGTTGATAAGGGTGTTGCATGCATTGAGTTTTGCTGATTATTGTTTAATTACCATCTGCGAATTACTGCTAATCAGACCATTTTTTTATGAAGTTACGATACGAGTAGTGAATCGAGAACAGCAAATGTCGTAATAATTGGTGTTTGATTGCTTTGAATTGAAGTTTTCAACGATTTTCCTGCTTCTTTTATTATCTTTTCACATTTTTTCTAGAGTGTTGAAATTTCAAATTGCAAAACTGAAAGAGGCAAACAGCATTGGCGTAGCTGTGTGAAATCTGTAAGGTGGTAACATCGTACAAGTGAAGAAATTGTTTTAGATTTTGAATTTTATTTTGGCTTTGCATTTGTGATATTTGTTGGAAATTGAAAAATGGCCACGAAAAGGGTATGGTGTTCTTTTTATTTTTCTCTCAGCCAGAAATCCTGTTGCCAATAGTTTCTCTGTTATTTATCTCCCGTGTAATAAGTGTAATGTAACTGCTAACTTTACCCTATTGCCCTAACTCTCAAACTGCAAAGTTCTGGACACAGGTAGTGGGGAGGACGGAAGTATCCCGGGCGGGAGTGCCTTTTGTGCACAGCCTCTCTTGAAAATATTGTATTCTTTATCTCGATGTTTTAATCAATATCTACCCTGTTGCCTTTCTTTCACCCATATAAAAATTTCTTTTGATCTGTGTATAATTACTAACGGTTCTTTCATCGTAACTCTCTTCATTTTCCCTCGTCAAAACCCCGTCAAAACCCCGTCAAAACATAAGTGTGTGTCACGCCCTCACCAAATGAAGTTCCCGCCATAATAACAAAAGGGCCGTATTTTTTTCAGGGCCGTATTTTTGTTTGTCTTCTCTAGAGAGGAGGTTTGTCCTTTCGAAGGAAGGCGCGCATGTGGGTTTTCAAGATTGCAGCACAGTATTTTTGATGATTTGACCTCAATTTCTGTTTTATATTTTCGTTAATTTTCTATCAGGGAAAGATAAACAAGATGTATCAAACTCCACCCCAAGAAGTTAGAAGCCCAAGATATTCTGGGGTTAAGTCTCCCAATGTTAGAAGTCGTGTTATGGAAAAAGAAGAACTTTCAGGCTTGAACGACAGATTGGCCACCTATATTGATCGCATGAGGCAACTTGAACAACAGAATAGTAAACTGTCTGCTGAAATTACAACTTCCAAAGAATCACAATCAAGAGAAGTAGCAGGTGTAAAAGTTTTGTATGAAGCTGAGCTAGCCGAAGCTAGGAAACTTCTCGACGATACATCAAAAGAGAAAGCCCTCCTTCAACTTGAGAACAAAAAGCTCAATGCATTGACTGAGGAATTGCACCAAAAGTAATATTTTAGTTTAACTTAATTCACCAAAATGTAAAAATCTTTATTCTCAGTCAACAATGAGAAATAGTGTGAAACGTGTTACCTTAACAAAAGTAAGAATTTCAGTTTAAGACGGCAATCAATAATATGTTCCATTTGGGTCGTCTCACCGACTATTTATTTACGAAAAACCCGATTCGGAAAGTCTGTAAAATCGTCAGGTTTTTTTGGGCGCTGTTCGCAGGTTCAGATCTTTCCCAGAATCCAGACCCGATCAATCGAACTTGTTGTCGAACCAATCGAACTACTCGAACTCCATCGAACGATTAAAGTTCGATTTAAAAAATTAATCGAACTCTAAGATTTTTTAACAGATTGTGAGTGTTCGATTAAGTTCGATCAATGGATTTCGGTTCAATCAGTTCCATAAACCAATTTTGTTCGACAAGTTTGTGCTGCTCTGCCACACCGTATATTAGCTTCATTTCAAAGCCAAATTCAGAATGTAAATTGGGAAATTACTTCCGATAACAGATTACACACTTTTCCTGTATCCTTATAGCGCCAGAGGCGGGGTTTGTTGGGGCATAGTATTCCGCAACTCGACCGCGCGCGAAATCGCTACATAGGGGGCTACGGACTTTATTCCAGATAGACAAATATCCGGGTACAATAAACCTCAAGCTGTTAAGTCCGGGAACTGTCGAAATGGCAATCGCGTGCCAGGACAAAGTTTTTGCAAGCGAGGGAAGATATATGAGGATTTGCTATACCAGGTTACGAAAAGTTTTTTACACCAACTGAATCTTCTAAAGGTGGAGTAGCCTTATATATTTCACACTCTTTCTCTTACAAACCTAGGACAGACCTAGACCAAGTTTGCTATTCTTCATGTAGTCTTGAATCATGCTTTGCTGAAATTATCCTACCAAACAGTACCAATATCATTGTTGGTACTATATATCGCCATCCAAAAATGGTTGGCTTCAATCAAGATTTTCTAAAACCTCTGCTTAGTAAAATTTCTTCTGAGAAAAAGCAACTCCTCCTTCTTGGAGACTTCAATCTTAATCTTTTAAAATGCGAGGATGATTCAGAAATAATGTCCTTCATGGATATCCTCGATTCTAATCTTATACTTCCACAGATCCTTTTACCAACAAGAATAACTGAGGACTCAAGGACTCTCATTGATAATATTATTTCTAGCCCATCTGATAATGGAACTGTATCTGGCAACATATGCTTTTCCATATCAGATCATCTCCCCCAGTTTTGTCTCTTTCCATCATTTGAAGGTAAGTTTCCCGGTGAAGATAATACTTTTTTTCAGCAAGACTGGTCTCGTTTCAACCGAGAAGAATTTATTCTGGATTTTCTTGAAGTTGATTGGGACACCCTTTTTTTGAGATTTGGTCATAATCCAGACTCCTGTTTCAATATTTTTAATGACAGAATGAAAGTACTAGTAGAGAGACATCTACCCACAGTCAAACTTACCAAACGTCAAGTTAGATCAAAAACAAAACCATGGATAACGCCAGGAATTTTGAAGTCAATAAAAAAACGTATTCCTATAAAAATCCTTAAACTTTTAAGACTTGATATTTCTGTGCCAATATCGGCGCTGATAAACTACTCCTTTCTCAGTGGTATTTTTCCCTCTACTCTCAAAATATCCAAAGTTGTGCCTGTCTTCAAACACAAAGGTTCTCCCCTTGAAGTCTCTAATTATAGGCCAATTTCACTCTTATCTAACATTGAAAAAATTTTTGAGAAAGTGATGTACTCACGTCTTTCTGATTTTCTTGAAAACCATAATCAAATCTACTCTCGACAATTTGGTTTTCGTAAGGCTCACTCTACTGAGCATACACTCATTAATATTGTCGAACGTATCCGAAACTATCTTGACAATGGTGGGTTTGCCTGTGGTGTATTTGTCGATCTACAAAAGGCTTTCGACACAGTTGATCACGAAATCTTACTTGAAAAACTTGATCACTACGGAGTCAGAGGCATTGTTAATGACTGGTTCCGATCTTACCTCACTAACCGCTCCCAGTATGTTTCTCTTTCTGGCTCAAATTCCCTTTTAAAATCTATTAATCATGGAGTTCCTCAGGGTTCAGTCTTGGGTCCTCTGCTGTTCTTGTTGTATATAAACGATCTTCACCGCTGTATAAGAACCTCTGAAACATATCATTTTGCTGATGATACTCATTTACTAAATTTTTCAAAAACTGTATGGAGTCTTTGTGGGAGGGTTAATGCTGATCTCAGAGTTTTAGTCAGCTGGCTTAATGCCAACAAAATTTCTTTGAATGCTAGCAAAACTGAGTTTGTTATTTTTCGTTCCCCTTGGAGACAGATGGACTGTATTCCAAGAATTAAGCTTTGCGGGAAAATTCTATCACCAAGTAAGAGTGTGAAGTATTTGGGTGTTCACCTTGACAATCATCTAAACTGGAAGGTTCATACTTCTTTCGTTGCTGCTACATTGAGAAGGGCAAATGGGGCAATATCCAAACTTCGTCACTATGTTCCAATTCACATCCTTCTAAACATTTATCATGCAATTTTTGCTTCTCATGTTCGCTATGCTAGTCAACTCTGGGGACTGTGTGACAATACTGTCACACATAGAATTCTTACTCTTCAAAACACTGCACTAAGACTCATGACCTTTAGTGAACCAAGAACTTCTGCCACTCCCCTGTTTGCTGAACTTAAATTACTCAAAATCTTTGATCAGGTGAAAGTAATGAATATCTTATTTATTCAAAAATACCTCCAGGGTAATCTTCCATCTGATGTCCTATCAACACTTAATTTTGATGAAATTGATCACAAAACTGGCACCAGGGGCAAAGCTATTAAACTACTAAAACTTTCAACGGTCAAAACCACAAATTTTGGACTTAACTCTTTCTCTCGTCTTTCGTCAAAACAATGGAATGAGTTACTAATAAATCATCCTGACACTGATTTTCACAACCTTGATACTGATGAACTAAAATCTTTAGCTACAAAATTCTATTTAGACAAATACAAAGCTGAAAACGAATAATCTTTGTGTGTGTGTGTGTGTGTGTGTGTGTGTGTGGTGTGTGCGTAATTGTGTGTGCATGAGCTTAGTGTGTTTTCCCAGGGTGGGAGGGGGTGGGTCGTGTAACAGGAAGAACTTTATAGATAAAACCACTCAAAGAAATTTTCATAAAATAAAAGTAAAAATATTTCTTATTTTCATTATTTTGTGTCACTATTAATATTTTGATAATCGTTTATTCATTTGTTCTTTAGTTCTGTAATAATTTTTCAGTTTCTTCTAGGTTCCCCATTGTATTAGAGAAATCTATTTTTTTTTTTTGTAAGGGGTTATCCTGCTGTGTTGCAGCGAAAATATATTCAATTCAATTCAATTCAATTCAATTTAATATCATCGAACTAATCGAACTTTTTACTGACCGAACTCATCGAACTGCTATTGCTTCAAAAATTGTGAGTGTTCGCTTAGGTTCGATTAATTTTTTTAATCGAACTTTAATCGTTCGATGGAGTTCGATTTGTCCGATTGTTCGATTGGTTCGACAAGTTTGATTGATCGGGTCTGGCAGAATGGCAGGCACGGGCGAACAGAGCATATTTCTTTGAATCATTATTTTTTGTTTACTTATCCCACATTGAGTCTCCTTCAAGTTTTTTCATATACCCTTATTGAAATTTTAGGGTAGGGCCAATACCCTGGGGGCCGAAAATAAGGGCCTCTTTAAGGTTAACACATTTAGTTTGGCAAATTAAAGATGGCAGCATAAGATTCTGTTGATTGCCGACTTGATTCATCGCGATTTACTAGATCTTAAAAATCCGACAAAATTTACTACCGACCGACCGACAGACTGGATTTGAAGATGTTTTAGAACCCGAATGGAACACATTTTTGATTGCCGCCTAACTTTATTTGCCAAAATGTAGAAACATGTTACTGTAATGTTCTGTTTCTGTTTCCAATTCCAATTTCATCTTTTCACACAGGGGCCCACAACAGGTTTGTGTGCATACTTTTCAATAAGACGTAAGGAAAGGTCTCATATGGTGAGCGAAAAATTTCGCGTGTCAATTATACAATTTGATTCTATAGAAGAATATCTAAGGGCGTTTTGCACACTAAAGTTGGTTCACCTGAGTGATTTCGTAAAAATTTTGTGTGTCGTGCGCGTTGCCTTTGTTTCGTGAGTGATCCGTCGCACTCCTACTTATTTCTTCCTGGAAAAGCCTGGTGTGTGAAAATTTCAAAACATTTGCATGAGTACGTAAATACAGAAAACTTTGCCTGAACAGAAATTGGTTGAAATGCAAAAAAAAATTACACAAATGCTTCTTCTCAAAAAAGGGGGAACTAAAATTGTTTGATTAAATTCTAATCAAGTTAGAATTACTTTTTTAGGTTGGATAAAGAATTAACACATCGAAGTCGGATTGAAGATGAGCTCAAACGTGTTGAAAGACGATTACACGAAAAAGAATCCTTGATTTCTGTCATCTCCAAAGAGCGTAAACAACTTGATGAGCAAGTGAAAGATCTAGAAGGTGAACTGAAACGCCTTGAAGATGAACTGGAAAGCCAAAAGAAACTATTGGAAAGTGAAATCATTCGTCGAGTTGAAGCTGAAAATAGAGCACAAACACTGGAAGAAGAGGCTTCTTTCAATGCACAAATACATCAAAGGGTAATTTTGCTGTCAGTTTGTTGCTCTAATTATCAAAACACACATAATAATGGTGGAATATTCAAATCATATGGTCTTGTTGTGTTTCTCTGCACAATTAAGAGTGTTCAATACTTAAGTAGAGCTTGTTACATAAAGATTAAGAAACAGTGTATTTCTTCTCAATACTTAAAGTTTCTTAATCAACTGATGAATGCATAAGCAAGAAACTTTAAGTATTGAGAAGAAATACACCGTTTCTTAATTTTTATGGAATCATAATATGGTCAATATTCCGTTTACTTTTGTTTCTTCTAGAACTAGAAGTTAAAAAATTATTCACATAAGTTCAAAATTATTCACATAAGTTCAAAATTAGGAACTTTCTCGAACATGAGTTCTTGAAAAATAGACCAGGGTCCAAGATTCAGAAAAGGCCTTAAAAGTGGTTTTCGTAGGACACCCCTTAGATCAGGGAAAATTTTTAATATTATGCTCCTAATAGGTTTAAGAATTGTCAAAATAAATTTGCCCTTCGAATCTCCTGCAGTTTTCGAAAAAAATGGACGTTTTGGGCATTTTCTGATGACGTCATCATTTTCCTAGCCCGGTGTCCACTTAAGGGCTCTGACCATAGTGAATTTTTCATAATTGCCGTGTTTAAAATGTGTTTTCTGACTGATGTAACCAACAAAACTATGGCATGTTATACATTTTCTGTTAGACAAACTATTCCCGAATCTGAAAATTCAAAAATTGCATTGAAAAAATTTAATGAAGAAGAAAACGAAGACTTTTGCAAGGAAGAGTATATCAACTTTGAATAACTTAGTTTCGGCGAAGAAAAAACATTTTGAAAATGTTTTTGCAGTAGTTGGTGTATCTTTTACCAAACAATAAAAATTTTTGCGGAAAATTTTTGTAAATGCTTCTTTGTCTCGAAATCTTCAAAATAGTGGTTTTTCATCAATTTTTCATCTGGATTTTGCTTAAAAAAACAGTCATAACTTTTGACACATCTTTTTAGAAAGATTTTCCGCAAAATTTAAAATAGTTCAATTCTTTGCGGACAGTTTGAAAAAAGTTCGAAAGAAAAAGGTTAATTACCCATTAAAACTTAGCACTTTTTATAAAAGAAGGTGATGCAACATATTATTAACGTCTTTTTAAAGTTCATAACGTCATTTTTGCAATTAAGTTCTTAATTACTTTTAAGGAGTTTGATTAAAAAGCAATTTATAAAGGCAATTCTTTGTTAAAAATGTTAAAGAATCTAAAAGATAACTTTTATGTTCAGATACTAAAATCAATTTTCTGTCTATGGCCAGAGCCCTTAAAGCTTTTTTTATATAGACTGGATGGCGCGATTAAGTGGACCGGTAGTATATTTTGGTTTAAATATTGAAAATTATCGATATTTTTTGCTGAGTCAGCAGTTTTTCAGCATATTTACCAACCTTGAAAACTAAATATCTAAAGATCGGAACTTGGAAAGTTAACAAACCAAACCATTTTCGGATACTACTAATTCAGGGCTATCCAGCTGTGGGAATGATTTTTTCTGAAAATGTTCCCAGAAAAATGCTGACGTCATCGGAAAACGCCAAAAACGTAAATTTTTCGTCTTAAAAATGCTATTTCTCGGCACCAGGTGGTTGAAACTTAACAAATAACCCCATCTTCTTTATCTACTTTTCACGCTTAATCCGTTGGTAGCCTCAGATATCTGATTTTCAGACTTCGAAAAAACCGTTAGTAAAGAGGGGGGGGGACCCTTGATTAGTTCTATCGATTTACTAAAAATCGATTCACTCGAAAACTGCAGGAGATTCAAAGGACAAATTTTTTTTGTCCATTCTACATCCTATAAGCAGCATAATATAAAAAATTTGCCCTGATCTGAAGGGGTGCCCTACAAAGTGACACAATTCACTACCTCGGCACCTGGTCTAAAATATTTGTAGTCTGTTTAGCTTCATTACTGATTGTCATTCTAATCTTCAAGAAATTTTCGGAATTGCAATCACTTTTAGGAACTTGCTGAACTGAAATCTTCAAGTGAAACCTTCAAACTAAGCATTGATAGAGTTGACGGTGGACCAGCTGATTATGATACACTTGTAAGAGATAAACTTCAAGAGCTTCGAGATGAATTTGAAGATGAAGCTGAAAATGCAAAAGAAGAGCTTGAGACTGCTTACAAAATAAAGGTGATTAAAAATGTCATATTTTTGTTGCCAAGAATTCTGGCTATATAGCCAATTTCAAAGTCTATAATATAATAGATCCTCCCTTTTGTGCAAAATTTTGTTTCAGCAAGATACCAAAACAGGTCCTTCCACAAAATTCTGCACAGTTTGAAGATTTCTGCTAATTATGTTGTGTGAAGTGCATTTTTCAATGAGACAAATAACTTCCCTTCGACCACTGCTTTATATCAAAATCATTTCTAATTTCTCTTCATTTTTATACTAGTTTGAAGACATGCGCTCAAGCTCTGATAGAGAAAGAAGTCAACTAAGCAGAATAATTGAAAAACATGCCCTGATGTCAAAGGAAATGGAGAAATTACGTTCTGACTACAACTTACTTGAATCCAAGGTTTGAGAAAGTTTTCTTTTTTAATTTTCGAAATTCACAATAAGCTAATTGATTGTTTGCCAAGGTTAGCCTAAACAACTCAAAGATTTTTGAAATAACCAGTAAGCATCCTTTTTCACTGAGAATCGTCTGTTTTCACTGAGAATCGTCTGTTTTCAATTTGATCATTTTTAACAGGGTGTCTACGGGACCTTGAAAACCTTGAAAATAAACCACCCAACCTCGAAAACCTTGAAAACTATCAGTTTTCTGGGAAAAACCTTGAAAACCTTGAAAAGCACTATCCAGTCATTCGAAAAGTAAGAATAAGTAAAAAACTGCCTGCGGCGCTAAACCTTTATAACATTTAGAGAATTCCATATTTCCCTGTTTCTGTTGCGATTCTGTCGCAACTAATGCAACATATTCTTTTATCATTAGCTGAGTTTTTGTCACTAATATTCCGTTTGCACGAGCTCTAAGAAATCGACTGTTCCCCAATTTTCAAATCGCTTATCAATAAAATTTCGAGGATTCCTTAAAACAACTCTTTTGGCAATTGATTTTTGTAAAAAAAAAAATCAAAAAAAAGGCGTTTTTTAGCCATTTGAAAGAGTCAAAATCAAAATTTTCTCCCGTTGGCGCAAACCATGGTTGTCCCTCCTCGGTCACTGTAAACAATTGGTTTTGCTTCTAATTCTTCATTTCTACAGTTGGAAGACTAGGGAGCTGGAGTATTTCTTTTTGTGGTATTGTTCTCGAGAGGGAGATAGGAATTTAACTGTGGAAATAATTCCCCAGGCACCAAAAGCGAATAAATTTTATTTGCTGTCCTCTATTTTTCTTTCACCTACCACTCTGAAAGAAAACCAAAATTCCTGTAGAGAGCCATGTCAACTGAGTATCAAAAAACCTTGATAAGTGCCAAAGTTTTGGCCAAAAAACCTTGAAAAACCACTTAAAATGACCAAAAAAACCTTTAAAACCTTGAAAATTCTGAAAAAAAATCCGTAGACACCCTATTTAATGGCTGGTAATTTATGATAAATTAAAAATTCTCTATGTTTTAGAATGGGTCTATGCAAAGCCGAGTTAGTGAACTCGAGAAGTTACGACTTCTTGACCAAGAGGAGTTCAAACAACAACTAGATGACAAGAATGACAAAATCAGAGTTCTCAACGAATCTTTGGACAACTTAGAAAAAGAATACGAGACCCTCCTAGGAATCAAGATTGGACTAGATATTGAAATTGCTGCTTACAGGAAAATGCTTGAAGGAGAGGAAGAAAGGTAATATATAGAATTTCCCTTGGAAACAAAGGCCTTTGAAAGAAAAGTGGTTCCCTTTATTTGATAGTACATAGCGTCAGCCTAGTATGGGGGGGTTGCACCCTAAATCTTTCCCAAAAAAGGAGTGGGCTGGAAGTACACCATTTTTTTTTGGGGGGGGGGACCTATATAATTGGGGGGAGCTAAAATCTCATCACTTAACGTGGGGGCTAAAATAATTCAGCTTAATAGTTGGCTTCAATTACCAAAATTGAAGCTCGTGAATCTGAAAAATTTTATCTTAAACTTAGAACTGAACGTAATTTACCTTGCTTGGAAAACCCTTATTTTCGGGACAAGCTGAAGTTTTTACAAGTTCTTTGATGACTCTGTTGGTCGTTAAATGTTGAGACAAACGATTTTATTACTTTTTCTAAAGAACGCGTCATCCCTATTGTTTAAAAATAACCAATCAGTTAAGCATCTTGTAAAAATCCCTTTTTTACTGGATCAATTTTTTGAAAGTGTCTAGGTAGTGGGGTTGTCTAGCATAATTTAAGGGAAAAAATAAGATCCAGCTGAAACTTTCTCCAGACCTTCTCTATAGGATAGTTATGCCTCAGGAAAAAATCCCCTAAAATCCCACTGGTGGAAAATCCTTTTTTTGGGACATTTCTTTTTCCCCAGGCAAAACCCTAAGGGCAAAATTTTTTGAAAATTTCAAACTCATTTTCAGACATTATCAAGTATACCATTCGAAAGCTCTCGAAAAACTATATAGAAGACTCTTAAACGGGTATAGCTCATTCTCGATTTTTCTTTTAGATTAAAGATTCCGACTCCACAATCAGAACGCACAGTGCGCCGAAGGGGAACAAAGCGTGGCCGTGAAGAAGACTCACCACCAGAGGTTGAAAATGTTGCAGCTGGAAACATTGAAGTTGAGGAGTGTGACATCGAAGGAAAATACATCAAATTGAAGAACAACTCTGAAAATGTATGTGTGTAGTTTAAATCGTTTCGTGTATGCTTTAACACAATATAGTTTTAGAATTACAAGATAACAGGTATTCAGAATTTCATCATAATTTCATATCATAATGCCATCGTCTGATTAAACTGGTAAGTATATTAGAAAACGATGCACACAATGCTTACCTTACAACTAATTAGATGGTTCTAATCATCTTTTTTAGGACGAGCCACTTGGTGGATGGTTTATTCAACGAATCATTGATGGAAAAGAAGATGAAGCTGTCGAGTATAAGTTCACACCGAAATATATTTTGAAAGGTGGACAATCTGTCACTGTAAGAATCTACTGTAATGTTGTGTTGTTTCTTTTTCAAATCTATTGTGTTTGGCTGCCGTCTACGCTAAAGCATTGAAGGGACATGTCAATTTACCATCAGAGAGGAATAGTGATGATAGTCTTTTGATGTACTGAATCCCCAGCCAATCCCCACCTAACTCTAAAATTCCCACCCTCAATCCAGACAGACTCCCAGATCCCAGCTAAAAATGCTATCCCCACGAAAAATTATACTAATTCGAGGAACGAAACAAAAATTCTTACAGTATAATATAATAAAAAGGAGAAAAGTTTATTATAGTAAAAAAATTATTTATAGAATATAAAATTTAGAAAAAATTATGATTAAAATGGAAATAAGAAAAACACTAAAAATCCCCCACCTGGAGACTTTTGACCCAAAACACCAAAAACCCCACTCTTCTGGGGGGGGGGGCATGGAGTATGGATCGTCCGCTGCTTAGAAGTGGTCTGGCGAAATTCCTTAATCCAACATTCCAGATTTATCAAATTATCACGGCCTTTAGAGAGCTTAACATGTCTAAAGAAAATTTCTACACCAGGTGCCAGATAAAAATTCCAAAGACAAAAGTAGAAGTATTTAATATACAGATTCTTAAACAGGTTCGAAAATCTTCTGTCCTTTTCTTGTCTCATATGTCTAAGTGTACTATTTAAAAAATGCTAAACAGTGCCAATATCCTCTCTCGTACCCTAGGTATGGAGTCAATCTGCTGGCGTGAAACATAAAGCACCAACCGACATGGTCATGAAGGGAAGTGACTGGAACACTGGAAGTGAAATGATCACAAACATCATTAACGCTGAAGCCGAAGTAAGTTAATATTCAGTCATATTATATGCATGGTCTTTGTTAACCTTTATTTATATTTTTAAGGGAATACTGGTTTTTAATTTAAACAATTAAACACTTGCTTTGTTTGATAAAGTTGCGTCTGAGTTACAACATATCCTGTCGATTTTATTAATACACTGGCTTTTTCTGTTTGGTGGGTAAGCTAATGGTAATAGCTCCTGAATTAATAAAGCTATGGAAATTAAACTTCAATAGCTTCCAAACTTTTACTTCGCTTTATTTAACACATGATGAGTGACGTCATCGAAAAATTTATTTTGTCCTTATATCACAAGAATCTTGTGTGCCAAATTTAATTCTCAAAGACCAACTAGATAAAAGTTGAGAGAAAGCCTAGAGGGTTAAAAGCAGTCTAGGTTATGGTTTTTTGTTAATAAATAATTACCCTTTGATTATCATTTCAGATTCTTGCCAAGTATACAATGAAGGTTGTCTCAGAGGGTACTTACAGACGCTCACGAAAGGTACGTCCTATTTCCAGGTCCCTAAAAGCCTGAACAAAGAGGGGACCAAAAGCCAAAGTTTGACGACAAACTACTAGATACTAACTACGTTGAGGGCGTGGTCGAAATTATCCTTAAGTTTAACAAACTACGGGCACCTCTTCTAGCTTTAGACTGCTTTAGAATGGTTGGAAATTGAGAAGAGCATTTTTTGGGCTATCTCTGTATAGGACTATTTAAAGTTACCAAATAGCATTTTTAGCTGTTTTTAGTGTTTGCTACAAACTTATCATTTTCTTCTTGATTCAAGTGGTGATTTTCTAGAGTTCATTTGCTTTAAGTGTGTACTTTATTTCGCCACCGTATGGAAGCCAACCTCAAGAACTGACCACTATTATCATTCACAAATTCGTTAATATTTCCATTTTTTTAATTTTTCAGAGACGTACAGGTGGTGAACGTGAATCCTGTGCTTTGATGTAAATTCCCATGAAATGATGACACAAAAACATAGATGCTCCATCCATTAACCAATCAGAAACGTGTCCAAAACAAATTTTTTATTGCATGTTGCATACTTCACAGTAGATAGATAGAACTTTATTACTAGTGCTATAACGAATTTTACGATAATGATATGCTTCGCAACAACCAACAGTTTCGACTTAATCTGAAAGGGAATGGCAGAGTCACAAGTCTCCAAAAGGGATGCTAATCATCAAGTTAATGTCCCTGTCGGGCTAACCGTAGGGATATAAATGGTAATTGGGTCAACCTACCACACTGGTAGTAGTTTCAAAGGTGTACTGTTTGTATCTAGATTCTGAAGCGAATATCGTTATATAATTTGGTTTTATAAAAGATTTGTATATATTCCTTTTTTTTGTAATTTTAAAAACTTTTCTTCATTGCCTTTTCAATCTAATTACTGTATGCTTCACTGATTTTCTGGAATTAATTGCGTAGAGCTTCTTCATTGTACGAATAATTTTTCCCCTAACGAACCTAAATGCTTTATGAAATCCCTACTTTTAAGTGACTTTTGCCAAACCTCAACATAATAACCTGAAAAAATCTTTACAGAAAATCAGTTTTTATTGTTTTATTTATTTTTAAAAAAAGACTAGCAGAAATTTTCCTTTGTGTTACTCTCAAGATAACGTTTTCTTTGTAACATTTCCTTTGCTTTTACGCATTTCATTTTTTACATTCATTTGATAATAGGCTTACGATTTTTACAATATATCTGATATATCTAGTCTTCAAAATAATTCCTTGTACTTTTTTGCATTCAAAATTTTTCATTTTTCGTAATTTAAATTGAGACTTTTTGAGTCACAATTTGAGGCTTTTTTTCGATTTGGATTTCTAAAACTTACTGCGTTTAGTACTTAGATTTATAAATCAAAATGTAGACACATCAAAGCAAAGGATTTTGATTCTCTTCTGGATCCTAGATAGAGACTTATTCAATACAAGCGCCTTTTGATGGAAAACTGATAGCCCAAATTTCTTTGTCGTGTCTACATTTTGTTATATTTTGTCCAGTTTAATACTTCATGCATTCATCTCCCTTCATTATTATATTGATTTTCTAAAGTAAAGATTTTAAAAATTCGTCGTCTTTTCCCTCGCATTCCTTATGTATCAATTCATTTGAATTTTTGTTAATTTACATGAACCCCAGCACCTTTATCAATATGATGCAATATAATATACTTCGAAATGATGAATATATTTCTGTAACCAAACGACGTTTTGAAGAAAAAAAATCAATTGATAAACTAACAAATTCATAAACTTCTAATAATTATCGTTTTAGAAATCAGAAATATATTTGGAATAAATATTCTCCTCGATCCAACTAACAAAATTTCCAACTCTTGCAAAGACGGTGAAGAATTCGCTTGCTTTACAATCACTTACACCCCAACTGACTGCACCCTGGACAACAAACTGCCCAGCTTGGTTCAAACACACATATGGACCACCTGAATCACCAAAACACCCACCTCGGTTGTTACCGCCACCACAAACCATCTGGTCTGTAACTTTGTTGATATGCTTCATGTCTGTTTGGGAGATGTGAAAAACAATAATCAATAGGTATGTTTGATTTCCTAATGACTGTAGATTATTTTATGTAAAAGGTATGTAGGCAATTGAGAGCTGCGTTAATTTTAGCCCTCTACAATAACTACAGCCTCAAATTCTTATAACCGGCACTTTTAATGGAACTCTTCACACTCTAAGAGCATTTAATTTGTATGATGCTATTTCTAGCCTACTTTAATGGGATAGATTTCGCGGGAATTAAATTTCGTTAAGCCCATCTGCAAAATCTGCGAAATTTAATCCCCACAAAAATTGATCCTATTAAATAAAGTACATAATTCATGGAGTTCTAGAAAGACATTTGGAAGGATAGACTACGTCATATCTTCCTTCGTTTCGAGCGTTAAAACCCTACTCTTTGGGATATAATATGCGCTATTCTTGTTTTGAATATTGAATTTCTCCGGATACATCGCATGCACACTGAGGTTTTGATGACACATCAGAGTTTCGAAAAAGCCAATCAGCTGTGTTTTAAACATTCATTTCTCTATTGATAAACTTCTTTTGTGAAAGTTGTCTATTATGTTTAATTCAATTAAAAAGCGAATTCCCGGTGGGGGTCACTGATGGCCGCTTATAGCAGTGCCTATAGACCAAGAGTAAGTCCTAAAAACCTGGAGCTATCTATGGTGTAGACTATGACTATGAGAAGGATCGATTTTTTTGTATTTTGACCGAAAATGATTTCTCGCCAAAATTAGTTGCTTTTGTTCCCTTATTTGTATCAAAAGCGATACAAATGAAAGTACAAATGAATGCGAACGTTCCATTAAGCTCATGGAAGGTTCCAGACAGAACGCTCATATGCTACTTGTACAATACGAAATTCAACCTTTGCCCACACCTTAAGGGAACTTATTTTGGCGGGAACTAATTTGGCGGATTTGCCAAAATAACTTTCCGCCAAAATTTAATTTTTTGTTTCTTTGCCTAAATAACCCCTAAAATTCATTAAAATTGCTCAAAATAAGGCAAAATAGAACAGATTTACGCTGTCATTCGCCAAAATTAGTTCCCGCCAAAATAAAAAAATTCACTATTCGCCAAAATAAGTTCCTGCCAAATAAAGTTCCCTTAAGGTACTTACTTGTGTAACATTCTTTATTAGATACAGACGGGAGTCTTGCGTGTTTCAAGACAACAGGTGTTCCGCTCCCGACGTATTCATCTCCCCAACCGCTCACGAAACAATCTTCACCTAAAATGTCAATTCATTGGATTTTCATAACTCAAAAAATGTTGGTAAGTAGAACAGTTTTCATGTTTTAGAATTCAAGGCGTTGTGTTTTTATATGGAAGCACCAAAAGTAGCCCGGGCCCTTTTTGGGGTGCTTTCGTCATGAATATTATGAATTCATTAATAAAGATAATTATATTGAATAGTGCTCGATGATAAACAAACAAGATATCAGAGCCAAGTAAAATTGAGAGAGTTTTCTTCCAATTAAAATACACGACTTAATATTTCGTGCTTCTGCATTTGAACTAGTCAAATGTACAAGAAATTTACGAGATCAATGATACATGGAGCAAGTGCAGAAGCACGACATTTTCAGTTGCGTAATTTTATTGAAAGAAAACTCTCTCAATTTTACTTGGCTCTGATATCTTGTTTGTTTATCATCGAGCACTATTCAATATAATTTCATGGCAATGATTGAGTTCATTAATACATAGCATTGACCGATTACCGAGCAATCTACCTTATTACGCGTTTAATTAACACGAAATGTTTCCAATCCATTCGTGTTAATTACATGTCTACTTATATTCGTTTATCGAGGTAATTACTTTGATCAGGCTATTTCTAGTTGGAACAAGACTGGCAAAGATTAAAACTCAGACATGCAGAAATGAAATATTTAATTGTCATCATGCATACAGGGTGTCTACGGGACCTTAAAAACCTTGAAAACCTTGAAAATGAACCACCCAACCTTGAAAACCTTGAAAACTATCAATTTTCTGGGAAAAACCTTGAAAACCTTGAAAAATCGTTAAAAACCTTGAAAAGCACTATCCAGTCATTCGAAAAATAAAAATAACTAAAAAACCGCCTGCGGCGCTAAACCTTTATAACATATAGAGAATTCCATATTTCCCTGTTTCTGTTGCGATTCTGTCGCAACGAATGCAACATATATTCTTTTATCATTAGCTGAGTTTTTGTCACTAATTTTCCGTTTGCATGAGCCCTAAGAAATCGACTGTTCCCCAATTTTCAAATCGCTTCAGGGCGTCTTGGAATAATGGCCGTTCATCAATAAAATTTCGAGGACGCCTTAAAACAACTTTTTTGGCAATTGATTTTTGTAAAAAATTAATAAAAAACAAGGCGTCTTTAGCGATTTGAAAGAGTCAAAATCAAAATTTTCTCTCGTCGGCGCAAACCATGGTTGCGCCTCCTCGGTCACTGTAAACAATTGGTTTGCTTCTAATTCTTTATTTTTACAGTTGGAAGACTAGGGAGTTGGAGTATTTCTTTTTTTGGTATTGTTCTCGAGAGGGAGATAAAAATTTAACTGTGGAAGTAATTACCCGGGCACCAAAAGCGAATAAATTTTATTTGCCGTCCTCTATTTTTCTTTCAACTATCACTCTGAAAAAAAACCAAAATTCCTGTAGAGAGCCATGTCAACTGAGTATCAAAAAACCTTGAAAAGTGCCAAAGTTTTTGCCAAAAAACCTTGAAAAACCACTTAAAAATGACCAAAAAAAACTTTAAAACCTTGAAAATCCTGAAAAAAAATCCGTAGACACCCTGGCATAGTGTTATAACATTTTCTATTTTTTTTCAAAAGGGACTCTCGCTCGAGTATGCCATTTTGTTAGGACTGAGCTAAAAAATGACCGGTCCATAATTACAAACCTGGTGGTAATTGATATCCAGGAGCCGGTAAACAAGCCAATTGAACATCGGGCGTTATTAATACCGGACGGTCTAATTGAAGTAATGTCAAATCGTTGTTTATTTTATCTGGGTTGTAGTTTGGATGGATGAGCATTTTCTTAACTCGGAAAGTTTGTTCCGATCTCTCGTGCCTAGAAAAGAGAAATATCCTACTCATGTACACTGTTTTCTCAAATATGGACACATACCGTAATGTACATTGTATTATAATAATAGGTATTGTTTTTTCCAACCCCCACTCTTATAATACATTCGATTTTAATTGACAACTATTTAATGAAGACTCATAGAAAGAGGTTATTTTTTACCCTTTACTACGAAATTACTAACGTAACGTAAACGTAAAGTAAGTTAGACAAATTGACCCTGGTGGAATCTTGAAGATCCTTTGGATATAGTTTCTCTTTTATCCAGATTTGGGATGAACATTAAATAATCCCTTGGGCGCGTGTTGAAGAACTTTATTTTCCAGGGGTAACCCGGGAAAAACTTTGTAAATTATAGCAATTTCCAGGTGATATCCTCACTGTCTCATTTTCAAGAATTAGGTTCGTATGGATTTTAAACGGGACGACACAATGTTCACTTACTGATAACGATTATGTTCACCAAGTGTTATGATATAATTATCTTTACTTTGATCATTGAAATAGCAATGAGAGGCACTTAACACCCATTCAGGGTGGATAAGGGTTCCACCACAGTGATGTTCGTTGGATGTCTTACGGATCTGTGCTTGCCAAGGCCATTGTGATTTAGCTGATGTATCACCCATGACCACTCTTGGCTGTGCGGGGGCTCTACCACAATTAACTGTAAAAATCATTTGATAAAGATGCGTTAAGATGGATTGTTATGAATGGAGAAATAGTATACGCTTAGTAGAAGGGCTTTATTTAGCTTTATTTGAGAATAATGTGGAGTTTCTTTAACTTTAACTCTTAATGTCTCCTTAACTCGAACAAGTTTTATGGTTTCGTCAGTTAACAATGCCTTATAAAACCTTACTTTATAACTCGAAAATTTTTCAACTCGAACAGATTTGTGTTCCCCGTGCCTGTTTGAGTTATGAAGACTTCACTGTATAGCAATCAGCTACAACGTTTCACCGACAAAAAAACATAAAGGTTTGGTGGCTAAATGTGTCTCAAGCTATGTAATTAACTTTTACCAAACTCTTATTTCATTGCAAAGAAGAAGAAGGCTTTAAATGTGTGACTTGCTTTTTAAAATCCACTTCGATGACAATGATAACCTAATAAAGTTAAAATTTACTTTTCAAAAAGTAAAGAATCACAAATTTTAAAATTAGCACCTTTTTCTTCTCGTGTAGCCTCGATGTGACGTGTTGAAACTCCGTATTGTTTTTTCAGCCATTTTCTGACGACAAATCTTGACGTTTTCAAAGAGTTGTAGTGGCGAACACGAGCCTTCAAATACCAGAAAAATTGTGGACATCAAGGAAAATTGGACAGCAAGGTTTCGTGGGATCTTTGCAGAATGTCCTTTTTACGAAAGTCTTTTTCTTGAAATTTGGTTTTTCTCCCAACTTCTGTTTCCTTTGCTTTTACTTTAATTCAATTATAATCATTTTCAAAATGCTTGACCACACGAAAGGTTCAGTCCTGTCCGAGAGTTACCCCAATTTCGGGGAACCAAAAGTTGCACGAGTTTATAAAATTTTACAAAATTTTATCACATTCAATCAAAGAAAGAAACAAATGAAGTCATTGTGTTGTTGTTTTCATTAAGACAGCAATATTGTAGACGTTTCGCATCCCCTATATCAAAACATATCAGAGGGGATGCGTGCAGCCTTAGACTAGCAAACTAGTCTGTTAATTAATCATGTCAGAGGGCGGGAACATAGTAGTGGGAACATGGTAGAATAGGAGCTGTGTAGAAGAGCGAGCAAAACTTCGTGAGTGGCTGTTGATTAACAGAGCTTTCAGCCCTTGCCGCCGACGAAATCTTCTTCCTACGCTTACTTAACTCCTACGCTCACTTTTCCCACGTGATACCGTTCCAGCCCAATACACTCTTCTCGAGATGCATAAATTTATATGTTGTCCTCGTTTTCAACCAGATTTCATTGCTATGAAATTATACCAAAACAAAAGTACTTGAAATTCAAAATGTCTCATGAGGTGTAAACAACACAATTATCATTGTGAATATGTAATTTTATAGCAATGAAATCTGTTTGAAAACGAGGACAACAATAAATTTATGCATCTCGAGAAGAGTGTATTGGCGTGTCAGTCTAGTGCAGCCTACGATCTTACCTTTGGTTGCATTCGCATTCGCATTCGCATTCTTACCTCTTCAAGTTTCCAGTCAGCATACATGCCATCACTATCTTGTCCGACTTGTATTTTGTTGATCTGTCCATAATTCGCATCAAATGTCACATCAAACTTGTCGATACTACATAAAGAAACAAAAAAGTGTTTTATGTGGAAGCTCCCAAAACAGCCCGGCCGTTTGCCACCAGTTTTTTTATTGTTTAAATTCAAAATAAGTGGCAAAGACCCGGTCTGTTTTGGGTGTGTCCGTTTAAAACATTACACCAGGAATACCATGAATAGACGTTTCATACCGTACACCATTTTGGATGGAGCTTTAGAATGATTTTCTTCCTAAGACTTTTTATTTTATTTAAGCCGATGTGATTGAACAAAAGACGTTTTGGATCTTGGAGCAGTTGGTTTTGGTGACAAATGCTAATGTAAGTGTTTCCTTTATTTTGATTTAGTTTTTTCTGTTCTCGAGATTTATCAAAATCAATGCGGTCTCCGCCACAAAGGTGAAAACACTAATTATGTCTATAATGGCGTTGAAGTATCTTGGCAACAATACACATTTTCGACGGTAGCCGCCAATTCTCGCGCGGGCATATTTTTGTCTCCGTTATCCCACTAAAACCGCCGCAGTCCTTTTTTCGCACCTAAAGACGATAGAAAAATGTGTCAAAAAAGGATTGGATCGAGTTTAGGGGGATAATGACACGCACCTGACTGCGCAACTACGGTCGAAAAAAGTGTATACTTTGCAGACGAATTCCGCAAAGGTATTAAAAATGCCCTTACGAGAAGAGTCATTTCGGCCTTTTTTAACATTGTTGTAACGTTGTTTAATTGTGGACGTCAGATAGATGCAAATTTAAATTTTGAAATCTGTGCACCGAAAAGGGTTTCATCTCTAAATTTAGTCAATGTTGTGCGATAAAATAAGCTACCGTAAGCTGGTCTTCTTTGAGCAACCCCTTCTAATTCAGTCGGCCTTTATTTAGAGTTAGGATTAAACGAAACGTCGGAATCACTGATTGAAACTGAAATTGCTTCGCTTTTGAGTAGCGGCAAAGAAAAATTTAATTAGTGATATTCAGACCTTCCAACTATTTTCATCTCTAAAGTAAGATGAGAGGTGTCAAGGCTAGTTCAATTTACGCTAAGCTCATACTCACCTTCCTTTCTCGTAATATTTTTTATCATTGGGTAATTTCTTCCATTCGGAATGTCCAGCGTTTCCAAAGATCTTGATCCAAACTCCCGCATTTGTTCCGGCCCAACTCTCATGACCGGTGTAAAGTGTGATCTCATACACTTTATCATACATAATGGTGGCTAACAATGAGAAAAATTGTTCATTGTGAGACTGTTCATTGTCATACATAGTGTTTACCCCCACTATAGGGGTTTGTTGATTTGGGCTTCCGAAGTGTAATTTTGTTAACTATTTTAAAGATAATAACATTTAGTATACTTAGCTATCATAAGTCCTCGATAAAACAAGCTATTTTGTGTTACCTTAATTCTTTTTCAGAGTTTGAATTTTTCTAAATGAAGTGCTGGGACTTAGGGTCGCTGAATTTAGGTGGGAGTTTTAAGTAGTGGTGGGACCTCATTTTTTTGGTGGGACCTGGAACCTTTGATGTGAACATCTACAATGACCAAAACCATGCTTGGAACTCAAAAGTTAAACACATTGTACGAACATTCTTAGCTCTGTGGATTTCGTAGATTTTTATTTCAGGAGTTAGGACAAATGAAAAATCTAAACATCTTGCTAAAAACACTTCTGTGTCACAGACCTGCTGGGACCCCAGCCCACTGGAAAATTTGCCAAAAATTGCGTCCCCGGTGGGAAAATACCCTGAAATTTCAGCCCCACTAGGGAATTGACTTTAATTCCCATCCCCATTCAATGTTGAATTATCCAAACCCATCCCTACTGGATCTTTAAACCTTGGAACAAGAATTTCTGTCCCTATTGGGATTTCAATAGGACTTTTTATCCCCACTGAGGAAGAAAGTTCCACCGGGGCTGTGAGACAGGGGTGTAAAAAAGGTGTTTACCTGATGTTGCCAGTTGGCACTGATAGGTCAAAAGTACCATGAAAAAGATTTGAATTTTCATTGTTACTATTCACCAAATTCAAAATTGAACTCTTTGATCTTGCACGTTTTAAAGTCAGAGCTGAAATGACACTAAGCTTTTTCTAATACTCTGATTTATATTTTATGGATATACAAATATTACATAATGTGAAATGCGTATAGATATGGCTATTCTTTCGTATGCCAAAGTTGATCCTTGTTCAAAAGAGAGCCCTTAAAATGTCCTGGGCACGAGGCTTATCTTGCTTTTTTTCTATTTAGAAAGTCTGTTTCGTTATGAAGAAAGGATTGCAAATCTGTATTTGAAATAAGTTTTCACATTTACATGTAAATTTTTGAAAACATGAAAATTACATAGAAATTTTCATGTATTTAAAATGTACTGCTTGAAAAATCGTTTTACAAAAATTAAATTGTTTTGTATATATTGTTTTCGGGCACTGTTTTTTTCGAGTATACTTTTTTATAAGAACAGATGAGACTCCGATGGCCAAAATATTAAAAAAATCCAATTTTTTAGGTAATTGGACAAAAATACTCACAAATGATGAAATTAAGAACATTTTAAGAACACTCAACACTCAAAAAGGTATGGACATCTAAAGGCTTCAAAAATTTTGGAAGTTCTTATAAAAAAAGCTTTTAGGAGTCTCTGGGATTTTACCAGATGACTGTTGAGACAGCTGGTACAAATATTGAAAACTCCTTGATATTGCGGAACAAATTTAATTTGCCATATAACAGTCATTGTTGAAGGGCTTTTATTCCCAAAAATCAAAATTTTGCCCTTATTCTAAATCCCGAAAGTAACACACCTTCTGTCTCACAGCCCTGGAAAAAGTTTTCAATGGGAAATTCTATTGTTACAAGCTAGAAATAAATGCATTGGGGTGGTTTTAGAGAGGAACTTTATCTGTTGAATTTTAGATGGCGATAAAACAAAAGTCATTTCTAAGTGAGATGGGGCTTAAATTGTAGAGAATTTTCACAACCGGGGACGAAATTTTGGCCCAATTTTCCAGTGAGGTGGGGGTCCCTGCGAGTTTGTGACACGGTGGCTTACATACAAACTGACAATTTTAGCATACAGGGGATGAAAAAAAAATCCTCAGATACTTGACTCGATGAAAGACTCTTTCTTATAAATAACATTTAAAACAAAGGATTCGCATTCCATTAACTAAGAAATTCGGTTGAGGAATGTATTGTCAGAAAGTTGTAAAAATGTCTTCAGGGCAGGGGAGGGACATGCCAAAATATCGTAAAAAGACAAAGACAAACTATCAAAGTTTTAGAATTTCTATGGCACTAATTGGCTCTACAAGTAAAACAATTTTTGTTTGACCAATTTTCTTTTGCCCACCTTGTATTAGCCTGGATATCCAGGCTGTAAACTAATTCACAGTCTAGTTTTTTATATTTTATGTACTGGTCTCCCTAAAGCGATTTGCATTCTCCATATTAGAATGCAGTCCGCTTGCTTGCGCTCACTTCGCTAAAGCCGTACGGACTTATCTACACGTCGCGGGCTAATTTGAAGCAAAAAAAGGATAGTCCTCCACTTGCTAGTGAAGATAGAGCTTTATGTTACATGAAAACATGAAAAAGAAGAAAACAGAGGCAAGTTCGTTTTCCAAGAAAACATGGTTGGTCATGATAATACATGCAAACTTGTTCATGGACTCTGGTGTAATCTTTGGATATTTTAAATAGTTTTAGATTCTTGTAAGGCTGCTTTTTATTGAATTCTGTTTCGTTGCCCTGGGTTGGCTAGGAAAAACATGGGTTTGCACTTTCATGCTCTAGGGAGACCAAGCTCTATAATTTTAGAACTTTGTATGTTGAGGTAAATTTAGTTTTTTTTTTGGATATCCAGGCTAACCTTGTATATGTAGTGCAGTAATTTTTAGTTCGCATTTATGGAATTTTGGTGGAAGTTAAAGAGTATCAAAGAGCGGTCGCAAAATATGGAATTTTTGCTCCAATATGATAGATAGTATAGGAGCCTTGCAGTATTTTGGGGAGGTTTTTATATTTCTTTTTAATAATGTTTCGATATTTGAAAAAAAAAATTTAATTTAAATTTCCTAAAGTTTAAAGTCTAATTTAAAGAATTTATAATATGCATAAAACAGGAGAATTCATCTGCGACATGTCATTATTGGGACAATCATTTCTGTGTAAATTGTGAATATCAACAACACGAGAAGACAGGACGATGGTAACGCAACCATAAATAAAATTTCCTGCTCCGGGGAGAGCGAGAGAGTTCCGGGTTGAGATGGTGTTGAATGTGTTGACTGGGCTTCTCGTAAACTATGGAAATAAAAAAAATATCAAAAATACAAATGAAAGCATTGATACTCTAAAGTCCCGAATAGACGTCCCCACCCGCTTATTAATTTTCGAAAATTTTTCGAACCCCCCGTTCTTATTAGGACCCCCCCGTTTATTAATTTTCAAGTTTTTTTGTTTTTGAGTTGAAGTGTAAATCAGGCTTAATCTATTTCGAACGACCTTAGAGTACTGCAAACCAGGTCAAATACGTGTCAAATGATGATGATTTTCAGGCCCCCCGTTTATTCAGACCCTCCCGTTTATTATATTTTGCAAAAATTTCGGACGCCCCCTTTTATTCAGACCCCCCCCCTATTATTCAGGACCTTAGAGTAGAAGAGAAGAGCAAGGTGAATAGAAGAAGCTCAGTAGAGCTTAAATTACTTAATGACTCCTTAACTAGAATCAGTTTACTGTATTTTTGAAATCTTTCATATATACAGTAATGGGTATACTTCGACCCTCCTGTAGGCCGACCTTCCAATCAGAAAAAAATCAACGTGGAGCTAGAGGGATAAAGTGATAAAAATCTACTTACACATCCATTTCAACAGCATCGTTAAAATACCATCCAGATGCAATAACAGCCATAGCAACAATTGTAACGGCCAACAACATTCTTTTTAAAGAAAACGTTTGCAAGAATCTTTCGCAGATCGTTTTTCCGTAAGTTACGACGGTTTCAACGAAACCCATGATCATCGAAGATCCTCGCTTGTAGAACCTTTGACCATTGTCTTTCAAAATCCTCATGATGACGGTCACCCTCAAAATGTTTTTCAATGCAAATGCAACTTTGCGGTTGATTATTTTTTTATATTCGTCAAGAAACTTATCAATGATGAATTTTGTGTAAAGCAATATTGAAATTTTATGGTGATATGTCATCATTGGCACAATCATTTCTGTGTAAATTGTAAACATCAACAACACGAGAAGACAGGACGATGGTAAGGCAACCATAAATAAAATCTCCTGTTCTGGGGAGAGCGAGAGAGTTTCTGGGGGCGATGGTATTGAAGGTGTTGGTGGTAAACTATGAAGATAAAGTAAAAACAAAAGTACATATGAAAGTACTAATAGAACGAGGAAAAAGTAAAAACACAGTTGAGTTTCAATAACTCGAATGTGTCCTTAACGCGAACGATTTCCTAATCCTCCCGTTTCCGTTCGAGTTATCGAAACTCTATTGTATTATTGGATTCTTTTAGGGGCCGTCCACATAGTACGTACGCACTAAGGGGGGAGGGGGGGTCTTCTTAAAAGCGTATACTTGCGTACAGGGGGAGGGGAGGGGTAAAAGAAAAATTTACGTACGCAAAGATAGTTTTTTCATAGCCCTTTTTCGCTTGTTTCTTTGTCGACTTTTACGCTTGTTATACGCATCAAGGAAAAGAAAAAGTTTCTTGATAAACATTGAGTTTCTTATATGAGATAAAGGTCCGAACAAACGATTTGAATTCAAAATTTTCTTCAACCGAGGGGGGGGGGGTTTGAATGAAAAAGTACGTACTTACCAGAGGGGGGTATAATAGCCATTTGCGTACGCTTGCGTACAGGCGAGAAGGGGTTACTCGATTTTCGATATTTTACAGCGTACGTACTATGCGGACGGCCCTTTCTATGATCGGTTTTTAGTCTTTCAATCAGAAAAAAATCAACCAGAGGAGCTAGGCAGTTAAGATGACAAAGGTCTACTTACACGGACGTTTCAACAGCATCGTTAAAGTACCATCCAGATGCCATAACAGCGATTACAACAATAGTAATGGCCAACAACATTCTTTTTAAAGAACACTTTTGCAAGTATCTTTCGTAAATCGTTTTTCCATAAGTTACGACGGTCTCAACGAAGCCCATGATCAACAATGATCGTCGTTTGTAGAATCTTTGACCATTGTCTTTCAAAATCCTTACAAACACAGTCACCCTCAACATGAATCTCAATGCAAAGAAAACTTTATGGTTGATGTTTCCTTCGTATTTTTCCATAAGCTCATCATGGAAGAACTTGAACGTTTTATATAACGCTAGTATCGTAATCTTAATTTTCTTGTAGGTGTTTTGCATTGAAATTTTCAATGAAATCCTTTTCCCAAATACCATTACAGCCTTTGCAAAGCAGATGGCAGACATTATAACGATCGATCCAATCAAACTATACAGAACAAAGTCTTTCAAAATATCCATTTTTTGAAAGTCTTGTGAGCTCTTTGCAGACTCCAATGGAGTAATATTCTCAGATCTAAAAATAAGAAAATGATTGATAATTTAGAAATATTGCAGAGTTGAGTTTAATTACTGGAAGAATTACATCTGATTTATTTGCGTTCGATTTGTTAGATCCCACCCTTACCTAAGACCACCTTTTAACCATGCTAGAGTTTTTTAACTTAATAGGTTGGTACGGGTCAAGTAGCTCAGTCGATAGAGCATTCGCCTTACAGTCTAAGGGTTGTGGTCTGGATCCACGGTCACCGCCAACTCAGGGAGAATAGCTTAGGTCAGTTAGTCAGATCTAGGTGGTAAGTTACTGAGAGTAAGTGTGGCGCTCCACCTCAGCATTGGATCTCCCAAGTTTAGCGCCCGTGGGGGAGGGGGCACTCGATTTTGAAACAACGGTATGTGCCGCGCAAAAACTACTTTTCAAAATCGCAACCTTACAGTGCAGTTTGAGATGGTTGACAAGGTACCCTTTCAGTGCATTTTGTCTTGGTTTACCTAACCCTTATAGTGCATTATGTTTCTCAACTTTTTCTCAAATAAAACGGGTAAATATTTAATTTTAAAGTTAAGCCTTGCTGCGAAAGAAAGTTACGGAAATAACAGAATAAGATTATTTTTAACTTATCTGCAGTCAAGCAAGTGTTATCATTTAATATTGGCTTGGCTGAAAACCGGTTAACAATATTGTAAAATTCGACCCTTACAGTGCAATACCACAGAAACACACCCTTACAGTGTATTTTGGGGATGCTAAAAAACCTACTCTTAAGCGCGGCACATGACGTAGGCCAGATCATATGAGTACCCCTCCCCTGGGGTTTAGCGCAAATAGAAAAGGGGATAGACTCCCTCACTCCCGGGTCCGCCGACAGCCACCGACAGACACTTACTTTAGGTTGGTATTTTCAATATCAGCACTTTCTTTGTACCTAGGATAAAGTGTCAATTATTTTCAAATTTGAAATATTATAGGTTGTAAGAAACTTACCCAAATAGTTTAAAATTATATCCAGTAAAATAGCAGATTGCCAAACAAATGACAACAAATCCACCAAAAGCTGCAACATAACGTTTCTTTGGTCCTTTAAAATTTTCTCTTTGTGCCAAAACTCCAAGCGCAATAGGCAAGCCAACCAACATCACCATTTGGCACAAATAATTGACAAGGATTTCCCTGAAGAAACCAACTGGCACTGGTGGTGGTGATGGTGGTGCACGTGTAAAGAACGCACGTAAATCTGCAAACCTATGGAATAATGGAAGATGGAATAACGAATTCTCTTTTGAGATCAACAGTTAGATGCCTCGGGAGCTTAAGAGGTCAAGTACGTCTCCCTCACGATCAAATTTGAATTTTTTTATCATATAAATAGGTAATAGTTATCGGACCGTTGCGAGTACAATATGAGAAATATAGTTCCAAGGATTTTTCCCGGGTATACGGAAAATCTGAAACGAGTGAAATATTACTTTATCGGCAACCCAAAAACAAATTTGCAATCTGATTGGTTCAAAAGAGTTCAATATACCGCCCCCCCACACTTCTAGAATTGGTGGGAATGTTTTTTGTTTTCAAGAAAGAAAACTTGTTCCTATCAACAAAACCTTTTACCAACAAAGGTTTTTCCCTTGAGGTACTATTTACTTACCGGTATGATCGGTACATATATACGGTCGCTGACGAAATAGCAACGGTGCTTAAGACAATGACCAGATTCTTCACCTTCCTCTTTCGATCGATAAACTCATTTATTCTATTTTCTCGGCGATCATAGCTATAGAGTGAAAATAAATATGACATAAGTCTAATCATTCATCTGTGAGAGATATTAAAGCTGCCCTTAAAATAGACTATGCTATAGTCTATAAAGACAAATCAGTAACTAAGAAATAAGCCCAAAGTCGTAGAAAACTCGCAAGCAGGGTCTTTTGCCGAACAGAGTATACATCTGGTAGAATTTTCCATTCTTCAGCCAAACTAGCATGTACCAGGGAGACTCTTCTTCGCTGACTGAAAAGATAACGCGAAGTTCGGTTTGTTATGGTTAGACAACATTCGGTGTCTCAGAACATTGTATGCAAAATTCTGAACGTCTCTGCAAAACATAAAAAACGCCCGTGGGAGCGGGGTGGTAAAGGGTACAACAAAACTCTCCCGCCGATTTTTGTTCGTATACTGCCATTAAGGCTCTAAGGAGGATCAATAAGTTAAACCTTGAAGACTAATAATCTCATGATTAATGAAAAATTTACTTACCTTGATTTGTAACGAGAAAAACCAAAGACAATGAGGAAATAAAGGGCGTTAAACGCCCATAAAGCGTAAAGTTCATGCCAAACATTCTGGGCGTTTACTTTGGGTGGTCCATTGAAAAAAATTTGTATTGTCGTGTACCAAGTCTTTTGTGGTGGGTACCTACAGGAAATTGAAGGCGTATATCAAATATTTAGTTAGAGATCATTTTGAAAAGATAGAATTACGATTCGACATCTCAATCAATTCAAACAGAGACAGACAAAACGGTTTCTTTTGACATAAAAAGCTAAGTAGGTAGGCAAAATAATAAGACATTGTTCCCATGTAGGCCTTTAGGGTGCTTTACTGATTTGAAACTTAAAAAAAAAAAAAAAAATAAAGAATAGACACATAGACTTACAGAACATTTTGAATTTCTTTTGGAACAATAGTTCCAAAAACCCACAAAAATGACAGTGCGCAGCATATGTATATATTGAAACTATGACAGCTGTGCGTCAGACGAAAATTTTCGTCTGAAAATACGATTTTAGGGTCTGTATAGTTTTCCACACCAAGTTGCTTCTCCACTTCAACTTCAACACTGCTTGTGGTGCAGTGGGTATCAAATTCGTTCGGTTGCTCACTTAATTTACTTTTCAGTGTGCAAACTGATTTCTTCAGGTCGATAAACTAATAAAGTTGAAAAAATAATAATAAATAATAGGAGGTTATTTTAGAAGACTTGGACATTAGAAATGTGGTAGATATGACATTTAGTTAGAGTAGACTTTGTACGGATCCCCTTTGATTTGTTTTGGTATAAGGGATGCCTAGACGATCCTTTAGTCTAAGACGAAATCGTACAAAAGAAAGGAAAAGTAGCCACGCGGGAAGTAACAAGTCGGGCGAGAATTTTGTCCGCGCAGGCGGGTAAAATTTCGGAGGGACCCAATGTCTAATGCGTCCAATACGTATCATTCATCACTTCCGCGGCATTTATCCTCTACGGCCATGAACGGCTTTAACCTCCGCAACATATTTTCCCGAGCGCTAATCTTGACGGACGATAACATTGTCTAAGGGGATGCGTATCATGTATAAAATTCCCGTCGGACAATTACCGTTCGTCTTTGTAAGTACTTATTAGCTTGATGAGTAAGTTTTATGATATTACAATTGTTGGATTTTTAAACCTTTCTTAGAAAATTGAAACATGTTACCCCGAATTTGATGTAACTCTCAGACAGGGATTTTATACACGATACACATCGATCTCCTGTATCAAAACATCAAAGGAGAAGCGTTCAGCCTACATTTTGAGTGGTAGGGCTACTGAGCCCCCATCTCACCCCCAGCGGATTGTCCGATCACGCCATCACGCCATAAATTCTTCTTAGGCGAGGCCACATTTACTTATACGTGAACATAATAATGGAAATCTTAAAGGTTTTATTTTTACATAAGTGTTCCCGTTGCTTATCAGACACATATTTCATATCAGGACAGTGTCTGCCTATTATTTTATTGTGCTGATAGAGCTAAACAAAAAAAAAGTTTTTCTTTTCCTCTTTCTGATCATCTTGCTCCACATCCGTGTCAATCCAATGTGAAAAAGCTTGTAAATTAAAATTGACGAGTAAGCAAACGATATCACTCTTATTTAAAAACAAAACTTTTAAAAAACTTTAGAATTCAAAACATACGAAAATTTAAAAAATGTAAGACCTCAAGCTAAGTAATTTCTAGGAAATCATCTCTACAAACGTATATAAATAACAAACGAAAAGTACTCTACATACCTGGTTTTCAGCAAGGGGACTTAAATTTTCCATTCTTCAAAAAATCAATCAAATAGTGACTCTGCATCCATAACAAACACTATAGAGCCATTCCTTGCTATATACAAACTCAACTACTTTTGTTATGAACTCAATTTTCTTTATTAATAAGAAAAAATATATTTGACGTCACTTTTAGAGCCGTGTTCAAACTAAAATCTTTTTTTTTTTGGGAGAGATAAACCATGGTTCTTTTCTTCTTATCGGGTTTACTTTTTAATTGAAATTTTAGAGATACGCAGTAAAGGCCGGTATCCACTTTAGTGCGACATGAGTGACAACTTTTTGAGGTTTTTATAAGGTCATTGGTCGGATGAAAAATGAAGCAATTCCATTGGTCGAAATTGATGTAACGGATCAAAAAAGTAGAACTTATTTCAACTTTTTTTTTTGTTCGCACGAAACTTTATTATGACGTAACCTTTTTCTTCAGGCAAAAAAGGTTAAGAAAGAAACTATCGCCCATTTCGCGCGAAAGTGGAGACCGGCCTTAACACTTATGTCCATTCTCCTCAGGTACCGCGTGTGATTCGCGATGGTTCCTGTAGTTCCAAATACTGATAGGAATACTCGTCAGCTCTGGATGGCAGATCTTTTTTCACGCGACTTCACGAGTTTTATTTTCGAGAAAGTTGTAAAAACTTATAAAAACGTGACAAAGTTTTTTTACTGACGATTCTTTATAGCCGACGAAATTTTATGCCAACAAATTTTTTGCCGACAACGGTATTTGTTGTTAGACTCGTTTAATATGATACTAGTTTTCAATGAAATATCGAAATTTTGAGAAAATGTTGATCATTTCGGCGAATTTATTTGTCGCCTGTTGACTACAGTAATTGATCTCGATGTCACCGGTATTGAGTTGCTCGAAGTGTATGAAAGCTCAGGGATATTTGAAGGTTTTGTCGTTTTTTTTACACTGCTCTTAAAATTTCATGTAAGACTTCTTTTACTTTTCTTGCATCAATTTTCCAAACATATTTTTCCTAATAAAGGGCTTAATAGCCTTGTAGACTACTTAATTCAATAAGTTTAATATTTGTTTCGATAATACAACAAATGCCACTAATTTTGGATAGAGATAATATTTTACATGGATGGCCTAGTAACCTCTTGTTTAGGCTACTGCTCATCCTCTACTGAAAAAAAATTATTCTATAAAGGAAGTATATCTATAGAGGTCTGCGATTCAGACTACCCCTCGTTTGTTTTCACAGGGTCAACGGCCTTTTAACTCCGGGGGGATGGTACTAGGTGCCGCCCGGCTTCCTAACCCTGGGATCGGGAAAGATTCATGGAGAGTATCTTACAATACTTTCCAGTCGAGAGAACCATTTTTTTAGTTCGAATTAAAGAAAGACTCGAGTTATAGAAAATCGAATTATAGAAGATCGGAAATGGAAAATTTTGTGAATTTTACGACCCTTCTTAGTACTAATCTGACGAAATCTCGATTTTTTTGGGGAGAAAAAAATTTTCTGACCCTTACAGTGACTGTCAGGTTACAAAAAGGTACCCATACGGGTGGCACATACCCGTACCTTCACTTGCCTAAGCACCCCCCTCTCCGGGCCTTCTAAAAGCCGAGTATGAATGGGATTAATCAAATTTTTCGACACATTATATCTGTGAATGACATTCTGATGAAACATACCAATATTTGAAAAGATTTCTTACTGGACCAGATAAATTTGATAAAAAAAGTGAAAACTAGAATAAATTTAATTTTCATTATTGTTGACGTTTCGGTGTCTTCTTTGCACCATGATCACAAGTTAGTAATAAAATTCAAATCAAATTTCAATTTACAACATTCAATAATAATATTTGTTAAAAGCTCACTTAAATATGACAAGTTTTAGTGGCAAGGAAATGTTTCCCTCGTAGCTGAAGGTTTTTTTAATTCTTTACAATTTTTTTAGGGTTCAGTTTATAGTTGATTCTCGGTACCCAGTCGGGCGACATCGTTCATCTAACGTTGTATGAATGTCAGATTGACGTTATTACGAGGTTCTGTTCCAGCTGCGTATGCTTTTAGAAAACCATGTAATGCAAAATGTGAGAAAGTCAACAACAAGGGCTAGAATGGTTTCTAATCAGATCATAGGATGCATTCAAATTGACTTTAACAGGCTAACACTCTTCGGGCGTTACTCCTAACACTCTGCGGGCGTTAAATCTAACACTCTGCGGGCGTTACTCCTAACACTCTGCGGGCATTAAATCTAACACTCTGCGGGCGTACTCCTAACACTCTTCGGGCGTTACTCCTAACACTCTTAGGGCGTTATTCTTTTCATTGGACAACAGCATAGTTTGCGGATGTTCTTTTTGAAATTGTTGGTCTGGAAAAAATAAATGATTGGATTAGCGCATGCCGAATTCAATGTGGATAGTAAGAATCCAACAAAGAAGCCAAAATCTTGTCCAGAGGTATTGTTTATTGCTGAAACAGCTCCTATACAAGTGATACACATTGCTATTAAAACTACCGAATGAAGAAACAAGATACTTAGAACCTTCTTAATCAATCTTTGTTGTCGGAGTTTGCTTTGTGTGGTTGTTGTGGGTGGTTTTATGCTTGTCGATACACTGTTTTTACCACTTGAAGAGGATGTCGTTGGTTGATCTTTAGCTGTTGAGATACTTGCTTTGCCTTTGGCAGACTGGAACGAGGCTACCAAAACGGTTGTCGTTCGCTGATATCGATAAATGATTATGTAACACAAAATGAGAATTATGATTGTTGAAACAATGGTTAAAATGATTGTTATTCCGAATACTATTGAGCTGTAGAAAGATGACGAAAGAATCGTTCCTTCAAATACCCAACAAATCAAAATTAATCTGACAATTCGTCTGTTTTCCACCCAATCTAGATGTTTATTTGAAAGTGTGATTTTAATCAGTCGCTCCAACGATAATAAATTCAAATTGCAGAGGGACATCAATAATGAGATACCTGATATATATCGAATCACTTGTAATTCGATGTCACCCCTTTCGCCCATTAGTAGCACATATGTTCCGAATGTTGGCAGAGGTATCATACTAACTAGAAGGTCTGTAATGGATAAGGATAGCAAGCAAATATCAGATGCTTCAAAAGATGAAAAACTACTCGTCTTCTTGTACATATGAAGTATGGATAACGAATTTCCTGTGAATCCCATAAGCGATACAACGAAATAACCAATAGATAACATCTTTATTGATCCCATTTTTTTCCCCTGTTACATGAATTTATTCAACATCCATTCAGATTAACAAATATTCCAATTTAAAAACTTTTTTGTAGTAAAAAAGAATAAACGTTGAAATGATCCCCGGAGACTGATACCCTTTCCGTGAGATTTAAGCAGGCTGTTTTTACACTTTAAAAACTTCTTCGCCAACGGCATGACGTCTGAACTGGGGTACAACCAGAACACTTACTAAAGATTATTTATGTGTTTTCAGTAAACATAATCTTTTAGTGAGTTAAACCATAGTGTTTTTTTTATTCTCAAAATTATTAAATCTTATTGGTTGAAGATGTCACATGACTTTCCGTGGCAAAGAATACATTGTTGTTGTTATGTGTAATATTGCTAACAGTAGGTATTTTGTCTTTAATATTTTTTTTTTTGATTGCAAAAAAAATGTGGTATCTACTGTGTAATATATGAAAAACAAATTTTGGACTGTAATTATCTTCAAGAATATTCTTTCATCATTTGTGATAGTTTTCTCAAATTTTATTTTATGAATCATATTTTATTAAAATGGAAGAAGTGGCTTTTGTTTACATTCTGTTAAATAACGAGATTGCTCACGAGAATTTTTAACCCGCGCGAGCAAACTCGCACCTGTCAATCATTTTTTAGACCTGTCAATCATTTTTTAGCTGCTTTTCTTTTTAGTAGGGGGAAATTTGTAAAATCGCTCGATTTTTTAGTCAAAGCACTTGTTATACATTTTTGGAAAGCTAAGGGGTAGGGGAATCAAAATAACTTGGGTGCCAATTTTTTTTCGGACACTTTGGCGACCTTAAAAAACCGTACAAATTTCTGTGGTTCTGAAAAAAGTGATAATAATAAAAAAAGACGAAAGTCGATTTTTATGCATTTTTTTAGTTGAAAGTTATGGAATACTGGATTTTCAAGAGAAGGGAAAGTCGTGACTCTTAACTCTTGACTCTCCATCCGCTAACCAACCTGATCTATTTTGAAAGACTGTACTTGAGTCAAACTGCACTGAGGTGACACCACTTAGAAAACTTTTGTTTCTTAAAAATATAACGGGAATTTTCAAAAGTATCAATAAGAGCTCATAAAACCAGAAAAAGTTTGGTCAATGCTGACAAAATAACACGAACTCCAACGCACTGTATAGGATTCGAACTCTCGAAAATGTCTTACACTAACATACCAGTCCAACGCCTTATCCCCTATGCCACTTCAAATGTATCATGGAGAGTAATAGCATCATACAATAAGTTTTTTGCCATGACCTTTATAATTTTATTTACCCTGTCAAGGTATTAACTTCTTAAACAAATGATTTATCATTTCAAACATACGGGAGCCGATCGCCGATTCTCAGGGGATTTACAGGGCTGCTCTATAGTGGGACTGCTGCAAACGGGCTGGAAACCCTGCTAGTGCCTGTGAAATTAGAATTTCCACTCTCCAATCTCCTTAAAGTCTCAAAAGACTGAGGAGAGGAGCTTTTTATTGCATACAGTACCCATATACAGCAGACAGAATCCACAGAGCGTACACGCACGGGCGATTAAACACGATCGCGCGGAATGCGGGTCAAAAAATTCCCGTGAGCAATCTCGTTATTTAGTCTTTGGTTTTCCAGACGGTGTTGTTTTGCAACGAGACACAAAAGGTTTCTCGAATAAAAAGGTTTTAATTTTTTGCCTTTTACATTACGAGGTTTATAAATGAGCGAAAATTAAGAAATATTAGAAATAAATTAATTTAATACTCAGTTTGATATTTACTTTGATATTCGAGGTTCAGTTTGATATTCGACTTTCCGCTCTACGAAAGAGAGCAGACATTTGTTCGACTTCTAAACTTCAAAAGATGTTAGCTACTATTCCTAAATATCATTTCCATCAAAAATGGTCGCTCTCCACCACAGTGGGGCAAGCTCTAAAATTATGCATCCACTTAGTTTGAAAGCCGTCTAATTAGCGTTTTGAGCCCTGTGAAGGAGAGGAGTCATCTGTTGGGCTTCTAAACTTCAAAAAATGTTAGCCACTATTCCTAAGTATCATTTCCACCAAAAATGGTCGCTCTCCACCACAGTGGGAAAGCTCTAAAATTGTACAAAGGACTTTTTATGAAAATTAGCTAAATAGCAAATAAGCCCCTACGAAGGGGCTTTTTTTTCAATTTCAATCGTCAACTTGTTACGTCTTGCACAAACGACACACAAATCATCTGCAGCTTGCTATAAGCCCTCTCTATCCACCCAGTGTTAGGTGGGATAGTCAGAATAAATTTATTTGGTAAAAAAGCTTCAAACCCCCTATATAACCAACCCCCACGTAAAAGCCAAACCCCCCTATTAATTGAGGCTTTTTCGAACTCCCCTTACAGGGCTGTCTGAGAATTTAATAACCCCCCTAACTTTAGGGGGGAGGAAACTATGATTGTAGTAAATTATAAAAGAAAATCCATCACTCACGATTTTATACTTGAGATTAAAGATAAGAAGAACATGAAAATGACCAAAGCCTTCCAACTGCTTTTTTTAAGTAGTATATTTCTAATTACCAGTGGATACCCCTTAAAACCCACAATAAAAAGTGGTACCCTCTATCTCATTGTTTAGTTGGAGTGTAAGGCTGAAACTTTTTGTGTTGAAAGTACGTTGTCTATGATTGTCTTCCCTAGCAGTGATGTTTTGTAGAAAACAGTTTTCAGTTTTTCACGAGAAAGTGAAAAAGTGCAGTTTCAGCTATTTACCACTTAAAACCTACAAAATGGTTTTTCTCGAATAACTTTTTACAAAAAAGTTCTTTTGACCTCAAATTTTGAACAGTGATTCACTGTAAAGTTACTAATGTTATGAATATACCATTAGTACCTAAATGATCTCAAAAATATGTGTTAAAATCAAAATACCCCTTAAAACCTACAAAAATAAGGCTAAAAACCACAAAGTCCGACCCTTGCTAACGGGATACTCAAGCTGATGGATACAAATTTGGTGTTGCTTCGTGATTCAATGGTTCAAAGACTTGCTAGAAATTCATTCCCACAACAATATTTTCATTTTTCAGGATTTCATGCCCATAATGCAATTGTGTGTGGTTTTTTTCGTCAAAAACGGCTACGAAAGGCCAAAACCTTCATTCGCTTCATTTTTGACCTATGGTTCTAATGTTTTTCTAAATCTCCATCAAATTTGTGACATTTTGGTATGCAACATGACCAGGTTTTGAGATTTATTGATCATCACCATAAAAGTGCTTTAAAGTAGAATTTTAAGGGCCTGTCATTTTCGTTGGGGTCTATTCACGAAGATGAAAATGATTTTTTCATACCTACCATAAGTATAGGTATCTAAAAAGTATAGGTTTTATGACCTTAAATTCAATTGTGTAATTTCTAGGTCCAAAAAACCTGATTTTTTGAAGGGATTTTTGATAAAATTCTGAATAACTTCGAATTTTAAGATACTTTAGCATCTTTAAAATCCTTAAAATTTGGTATTTTATGAAAGAACATTTATAAGAGGTTGTAAAAAAGTGAAACATACCACATAAAATTAAATCTGGTAGTTATGAAAGCCAAAAATGCAACATTGTGGGTTTTAAGGGGTATGTGGTTTTAAGGGGTATCCACTGGTACCAGATTTTATGACTTAAAAGCTGACTAGAAAATTGCATTATTACTCCATGGAATACTAAACACAATAGATGTTTTTGGAATTTTTTTTCGTGATTGCGTGATCAAAGGTCAAAACGTAATCGTGATTTGAAAGCTTTTTGAGCCGTGATGCGTGATTTGGACTTTTTCAAAAGGATGCGTGATTGTCCATTTTTTTTTTGCTGATTTGCGTGATCGTGATTGACGACAAAAACTCGCGTGATATAGTCGCGCGGCTGAGGTCGAAAAACGTTTCATTTCGTGATACATATTTTAGATTCCAAAAAAAACAACGGAAACTCGCGAATTAGTATGTGTAGATTACAAAATCAAAAAGTTTCCACGATATTATCGTGCAAGTAACGAGTAATTGGCGATTTTTTGCGTTTCCAGGCAAAATTGCAAGGCCTGGAAATTCATTTTTTTTCATGATTTTTGAGGGGTCTTCAAATTAAAAAAAGACCTATACCACATGATAGAGCTCTTCAAACTGAGCAAAAAAATGTATTACACCAAAGTCCCAACTTCTCTAGATCAAAAGTTATGGGCCTATTTGTGGTAAAAAACTGATGGAAAACAGGGAATTTCCCCACAATCTGCATTAATTTATGCAAAATTAAACACCTTTTTGACCACAAATAGGCCCATAACTTTTGATCTAGAGAAGTTGGGACTTTGGTGTAATACACTTTTTTGCTCAGTTTGAAGAGCTCTATCATGTGATATAGGTCTTTTTTTAATTTGAAGACCCCCCAAAAATCATGAATTTCCAGGCCTTGCAATTTTGCCTGGAAACGCAAAAAATCGCCATTTACTCGTTACTTGCACGATAATATCGTGGAAACTTTTTGATTTTGGAATCTACATATACTAATTCGAGAGTTTCCATCGAAAAAAGTGGAATCTAAGAGGTGTATCACGAAAATCATTTTCTAGCCACTTTTTTCGACCTCAGCCGCGCGACTAATATCGTGATCAGACTTATCGCTGGGGGGGGGGGGAGAAATATCCCTTTTTTTGCCCCTGATTCAATCAAAATGCTAAGAATGAAAACCTAAGGCACACGTGGTCACAATCAACCTTGTCAACATCATCCTAAAGGTTTGGGGACAGACACGAGACGTTTTTTTGGCGTTGGTGGATGCAACATGCTCTATCCCACCAACACAAGAAAAAAAGTGTCCTATGGTTTCTTTTTTTGTTTCACGGGACAAAAAGTGAGGGAAATACCCAAAAGACACGCTGATTTTGTCACTGGGACAAAAGTAAGATCTCTCTTTTATTGGTAGAAAGAAAAATGGGGTGGAGACACAAGAAAGCGTTTCAGGTTGATGGGATGGAGCATGTTGCATTGCACCAACGCAAAAAAAAACTTCTCGTGTCCCCAAGCCTTAACACAAGAAATGAATTGTTTTAGATTTCTTTATAATATAATATTTTGGTATTTAAAAAAAGATTTAAATTCTAAATAAATAAAAGTTGGTAATATACACAATAAAATTTATAAAAAGGTATACACCCAAACTTGGTGGGATGTTTAACCGGTATTAAACATCTCCATAAAAATCTGCTTAACCTAAAATTTAACAATATTTTCTGCTATAGATGAGATCAATATATCTTTAAAGAGTCGCGAAGGGTTCTTTTTTCGGCGCTTAACTCCTCGGACCTACTTCTTAAAAGCTCTTCACTTCAAATTTAAAAGGGTGTATCTTTGAAATAAATTCTAGAGATTTTCGTTGTATAATCATTGACTCCTTGGAATGTGTCTGCACTGTTTTTGTAAGAGAGGCTGGAAAATGCTGACAACTGCCTGGAATAACTGAATTTTAGACAAATTTTGGGTTCAAAGCCTCAATACTGACCTATAATAAGAGTAATTTTGGGATAATTTGAGGCTGAAAGTGCCAAAAATTAAGAACCACCATGCAGGAAAAAATTGACCAGTTCTTATAAAAAAGGAGCGTGGTGGAATACTCTTAGCCATTGCAAAACAGGAGGTAAATAACATGTTTACACTGAATATGATATTAATTTTCATTTTTAGTAAAAATCTCGGAAATAAAAATGATCGTTACAAAGCCTTCAGCTCTTGAAAATGAAGCTTTGAAATGGAGCAAAAGAGATCAATATATATGTACACAATATTCCACTGTATTATGGTATTATGGTATTATCCGTTGCGCTTAAACAGCGACATTCGATTGGTTTCTCATACTGTCCAATATTCTTCCGTGGAAGAATGTCACACGATGGTATGTTACGAACTAGCAAAGCATCTCATTTGAAGGTGTGAGCGTCCATTCCAGCAGCTTTGGCAAGATCAGGAAGTTCATTGTTGTATCCTTCTTTTCCCGTCAAGAAAAAGGTAACGATTGTTCCTTTACCCTGTAAAATAACATATTTGTAGTGAGAGAAAATGGATTTATAGCGTTGACGCTCTTCAATTCCGTTTTCAAGGGGGATCGGATCTTCATCAAGTGAGGGAGCGTATCGGATAGTCGAGCATCTAATCAGTAACCTAATAACAGCTGTTCATAATTTTCTTACGTGCACGGTAAACTTCTGAAAGCACTTGAAAATTAAACATTTGAGGAAAATAGCCATCCCGCAGAAAATTCTACAACAAGAGTCTTGTTGTGCGCTGGAAAGTCAAAAAACTAAATTTTCCTGATATGGTGCCCTGTTTTTAAGCATAATCACGCAACTTTGTTGTCATTCTTAGTTATTTTAGACGAGCGCGGTCCTTACGATTTTGATAAAGTATAATTTATAAATAGCAACACTTCCCTCGTCGTCTCCCCTCTCTCAGCCGTACTCTATACTAATACAGCGGTCGGTTTGAAAAATCTCAAATTAGAATCAATGACAACAGACCCTCTACGGCAATGAATTTTGAAATTACCCGTAGATATATCGGGTCTGTAACAGACAAACCTTAACGATAAGGTCGGCTTTTAAGGGGAATTGAATTTACAAGAAAAATTTCTCTCGGTGCACGGCATTTTTAATCAAACTAAGCGGACTCCCGCCAGAACTCTAGAGACAAACCTTCATAGGGACCGGTCCACGCTCCTCCAGCTCATAGCCACTCAACAAATCCAGGATTTCTTTACACTCAGGACTAACGTGTATTCTCAATGCCAATCCACTGGATTCCATACGACTCGCATAATTCACTGTATCCCCGAATAAACAGTATGTTACGGCAACTCAAAAGAACCTGATATCGTGATCAGACTTATCGCTGGGGGGGGGGAGAAATATCCCTTTTTTTGCCTCTGATTCAATCAAAATGCTAAGAATGAAAACCTAAGGCACACGTGGTCACAATCAACCTTGTCAACATCATCCTAAAGGTTTGGGGACAGACACGAGACGTTTTTTTGGCGTTGGTGGATGCAACATGCTCTATCCCACCAACACAAGAAAAAAAGTGTCCTATGGTTTCTTTTTTTGTTTCACGGGACAAAAAGTGAGGGAAATACCCATAAGAGACACGCTGATTTTGTCACTGGGACAAAAGTAAGATCTCTCTTTTATTGGTAGAAAGAAAAATGGGGTGGAGACACAAGAAAGCGTTTCAGGTTGATGGGATGGAGCATGTTGCATTGCACCAACGCAAAAAAAAACTTCTCGTGTCCCCAAGCCTTAACACAAAAAATGAATTGTTCTGGATTTCTTTATAATATAATATTTTGGTATTTAAAAAAAGATTTAAATTCTAAATAAATAAAAGTTGGTAATATACAGAATAAATTTTATGAAAAGGTATACATCCAAACTTATTGGGATGTTTAACCGGTATTAAACATCTCAATAAAAATCTGCTTAACCTAAAATTTAACAATATTTTCTGCTATAGATGAGATCAATACATCTTTAAAGAGTCGCGAAGGGTTCTTTTTTCGGCGCTTAACTCCTCGGACCTACTTCTTAAAAGCTCTTCACTTCAAATTTAAAAGGGTGTATCTTTGAAATGAATTCTAGAGACTTTCGTTGTATAATCATTGACTCCTTGGAATGTGTCTACACTGTTTTTGTAAGAGAGGCTGGAAAATACTGACAACTGCCTGGAATAACTGAATTTTAGACAAATTTTGGGTTCAAAGCCTCAATACTGACCTATAATAAGAATAATTATGGAATAATTTGAGGCTGAAATTGCCAAGATTAAGAACCACAGAGCATCAAAAAATTGACCGGTGAAGCTTTGAAATGGAGCAAAAGAGATCAATATATGTACACAATATTCCATGGTATTATGGTATTATCCGACGCGCGTAAACAGCGACATTCCATTGGTTATTTTATACTGTCCAGTATTCTTTCGTGGAAGCTACAATGTCATACGATGGTATGTTACGAACTAACAAAGCATCTCATTTGAAAGTGTGAGCATCTATACTGGCAGCTTTGGCAAGATCAGGAAGTTCATTGCTGTATCCTTTTTTGCCAGTCAAGAAAAAGGTAACGATTGTTCCTTTACCCTGTAAAATTTGTAGTGAGAGAAAATGGATTTATAGCGTTGACGCTCTTCATTTCCGTTTTCAAGGGGGATCGGATTTTCATCAAGTAAGGGAGCGTATCGGATAGTCGAGCTTCTAATTAGTAACCTGATAACAGCTGTTCATAATTTTCTTACGTGCACGGTAAACTTCTGAAAGCACTTGAAAATTAAACATTTGAGGAAAATAGCCATCCCGCAGAAAATTCTACAACAAGAGTCTTGTTGTGCGCTGGAAAGTCAAAAAACTAAATTTTCCTGATATGGTGCCCTATTTTTAAGCATAATCACGCAACTTTGTTGTCATTCTTAGTTATTTTAGACGAGCGCGGTCCTTACGATTTTGATAAAGTATAATTTATAAATAGCAACACTTCCCTCGTCGTCTCCCCTCTCTCAGCCGTACTCTATACTAATACAGCGGTCGGTTTGAAAAATCTCAAATTAGAAAATACAATGACAACAGACCCTCTACGGCAATGAATTTTGAAATTACCCGTAGATATATCGGGTCTGTAACAGACAACCCTTAACGATAAGGTCGGCTTTTGAGGGGAATTGAATTTACAAGGAAAATTTCTCTCGGTGCACGGCATTTTTAATCAAACTAAGCGGACTCCCGCCAGAACTCTAGAGACAAACCTTCATAGGGACCGGTCCACGCTCCTCCAGCTCATAGCCACTCAACAAATCCAGGATTTCTTTACACTCAGGACTAACGTGTATTCTCAATGCCAATCCACTGGATTCCATACGACTCGCATAATTCACTGTATCCCCGAATAAACAGTACCTTGGCATTTTGAGGCCGACCACTCCAGCGACGCAAGGGCCTGCAACGAATAATAAAGAATCAATGGTTGTTTCGGTATGTGATTTTGTTTCTCTTTTTGTTTTTCTTTCAAATTCTAGGGTACAATAGCACTCTTGATTAGGCCTTTTTTATAAATTATTTCGAGTGCAACGAGTGCCTCGTTTTGAAACCATTGCCAAGGTGATTAAATTTCCAGAGTCTGTGTTATTTTATAAATAAAAAAAAAATTTTATGAACTCCTCTGAGAATCAATTACCGTAGCAATAATTTAAAAATGAGGTAAAACGCGTTGCTAGTGACGTAATTTGTGAAAAGGTCTATTCGAAGTTATATAATTCGAACGAATTACCGATCCTCGTTAATTTGCGTAGAATAACCATTACAGATTCGAATGTTTGCTTTCATAATGGCAGAAGTTACGTCACTTAACAAAACATGACAAATCTCTACACTCACCTGTGTGTAATCCGATTCGGAGTTGCATCTGTAATTCGGGTTTATGTTTCACTCTGAATGTTCGTACGGAAGACAAGAGGTCGAGAGACATTGTAGCGATTTCGCCTGCGTGACGCGAACCATTTCGAACAGGCAAACCGCTGACGACCATGTAAGCATCCCCTATAGTCTCAACCTAGAATATAAAGGAGGAATACACGTTTTTTTATAAGAAAATCTAAAATTTTGGCCAAAAACTCTTTTGAAAATGAAAAAGTGAGTTATAAAAGAGGCCAATTTGCGAAATTTTACCCTTGTGAAAATTTCCGAATTCTCAATCAATTCGAAAATAAAAAGTCTACGCAAAAAATTAATCTACTTAAGGAGTACATGAAATAATTTTCCTTTGAGTTGCTAATGCTTTGATCAGTCGCCGCCGATTCTGATTTAACAAAAATATAAAAATCTCCAAAATTTCATCTAAAGAGAATTAAACTGTCAAGTTGAAATACCGCAAAGGAAGAAATTTTGCTGGAAAGAAGTTTATAGGTCAATCGCCTAAATAAATTCTCGCTAAATTTAATTTTTTTCAATTTAGTTTCTATTTCTCTTCAAAGCCCCTTTTTTTCCTCTTTTTTCAGCTAAAATATTGAACAAAAATGAGTTGTTCGCCAGAATTTCTTCCTGCAAAAATTTCTTGACTTAAGGTATATTCTACCTTGTAAACATCATGCGAGTCGATGATATTATCAAAACAACTGTATAGATCATTCAACATTTCGACCACCTGTATTGGAGTACTTTCTGAACATAATGCTGTGAAGCCAACAATATCAGAAAAGAAAATGGTCACTGAATCGAATTGTTCCGCTAATACCGGTTGTCCTTCTTTCAATTTGTTTGCTACGGTCCTTTAGAATAAAGAAAGATAGACTTGTCTTACAAAGATTGGTTGGGCACACATGTATCTAATTCACGATACAATATAAAGTTTTAAGCCTAAAAGTGTTATTAAAATGTGCTTATTTTTTACCGTTTTGTTATTATTTTTTTTTCATTTTCCTTTAAGAAATTAGGTGTCTTGGAGTCCGCAAAGCCTTAAAACTTAAAATGCTCTGTTCTGAATATTTAGGTCATCGAAGTCTTATGTTCTTGTATAGTTTCATTTTACGTTGTTAAAAATAATAATTGTTTGTTCTTATAACATTTTCAGCGGACACACCTTGGCTGGAAAACCAGCCGATTTTAATCATTCCATGGAGAGCGTATTTTGGCCCTGATCCTTAGTAAATAAAAAGAAGTATGTTTTTAACCAGTTTCAGTACAGTTTTTTAATATTGGTCAGAATGTCTTTTGGAATACCTTTACTAGTATTCTAGCTAAGAAAAATACAAATTGGTTAATACGGAGGTACACATACACAGGGATTGTTTTGTTTCTAATTAGGAAATGAATGGTTATTGAATGTAGATATAGCCTTGCGTTAACGTATTTTGGTACTCGTAAAGCCCTACTTACACGGGTAGCATTTTGTACAAAAGTGTTTCTGTTTTGATTTTTTCTTCTTCTAGTTGTCGAGTTCGATCGGCAACAATATCTTCCAAGTTGTTTGTATATTTCTCCATCATCATTAACATATGGTCTATCAAGGATCCTTTCCTGAATGGTATAATGTTAGGAAGATACATGAGTAATATTAGAGAGATAAGGTATTCTCCATCATCATTGGCATATGGTCTATCAATGATCCTTTCCCGAATGCCATAGACATAATTGAACAATATTAGAGAGATAAGATATTTTCCATCATCATTAACACATGGTCTATAAAAGATCGTTTCCTATATTGTGTAATGCTAGGGAGATAAAAAAATCTTTCATAAAATCTTTTATCAAATGTTAAATTCAAAAGTATCTTAGATAGTTCTACCTAAGACCTTTCCCAAGTTTCGATTTTAGACGGATGAAACGCAAAATCTTGGAGATCAAAGCCTTCTTTGGGAGATAAAATCAAATTCAACATATAATTGACGAAAAGAATGATACAAAAGGTCTATCAAACAACCTTATTTTATGAGGTCATGGTAAGAGATAAAATTGACCCTAGTTTGAAGGTAGAGCTCCCTACAATGTGTAAGTTTCTGGGCACGACTCCAGTCGAGTAAGATCTAAGATCAAAGATCTAGCTTGATAAATGGTATTTGATGTATTTCTGCTTGGTCCTCAACAACTGAGGATATTGGTCAGGGGTAATTGTAAAAAGCCAGAAAGGAGTGGCGTCCACGTCTCACACCCAACAAAAGATAGCCGCCCTCAAATATGATCAAAAACTTGGTTAATATTTGTGATTACAAGGTGATTTCTTTTTGAATGATATAAATTACATCGCTTACATCAATCTCATATCCAGAGCCACCTGCATTACTTTCTGATTTTAATGATGGACGTGATACAATGGGCTTTTCCAAAAAACCGTATGAGGAGGTCCATCCCTCTGTGGCTGGAAATGCTGTAAACCCCTAGAATTCCAGGTAATTTCAGGTTTAAACCCCTCTGGAATTCTGAATTTTAGTAGGATTTAAAAAGCTACCACCATGGAATTCCAGTTATTTTTGACAGATTTTTGTATCTTCCTATGGAAATCCGCCACATATCAAACTTTACACTCTTGGAATGGAAATGGACCTCCTCAACAGGGGCTTTACGTTTTTTTTCTGGGAAAGCCCAATCGTGAGCGCTATCAAAATTATCAAAAAGCGAGCTAAGGGACTGGATACAAGTTTGCGCTTACATTCCAAAATCTCGATTGAGTTTGTGAACAGTTTTGTTGATATCTTTGATTTGACATCTCTCCTCGGGATCTTGTTCCCAACATCTTCTCATCAAATTGTTGTAATCACCAGGTGCCCCATTCCCTTCCATAATGGTAGGTCTAAAGGGTTTCTCATTGGCTCCCTTAGATCGCACCATTTCAATGATGTCTAAAAGAGGAAAATGAACAAGACAGGTTAATTTTTTCATTTTCAAATTAGCCGCTTGATTGAAGTTCAAAAACATACCGGCGTCAGTACGATCAAGACAAGATTTGAAGTCAAAATCACAGTAGACGCTGACAGTTAGTTGGTCTTAAAGCAGCTGTATTTCTTTGTGTGTTTTAGTCAAAGAGTTGTTGTAATACAATTTTTTGCTCAGAATTTCATGCTCTATCAGATGATATCAATCATTTTCGTTTATTTTGACTTTTGAAAATCAGCTATCTTCCTACCCCTTATTTTCCCTTGCAGTTTTGCCAATGGCGTCACTATTTTGGTCACAAAATATTTTCCCGGGCCTTAAAAATTTGACTATTTTCAAAAAATTCTAATTATATACTAAACTTTGAAATGGAACAGGTTTCGTTTAGTCCTATAAAAGTTGCCACAGGACCTGAGACTTGGCCCCCTACTAGAAGCACAATCTTTAAAAATCAAGTTCGCCAGGTCCGGTAACGTCCAGAATAAAGAAGTTTTGCACGATTTCCAGAGATTTTCTTATTAATTTTCTTATTTAATAGTTTCTGTTGATTAAGCCAGGAAGGTGCATAAAAGCAACTCGTATCAGTGATGATGACTTCACATCATAATTTCCTTATCACCGTTTTCCCGTTTTCCCGCTTTCCGCAACTCACCTCTAGGTTGTAATCCCGATCTTCGCATTTCGTAATGAAAAGGGTCATCGCGGACGCTGATTTCATACAATATGATCCCATAACTATAAATGTCACCTTCTTTGCTCGGCGCCAAATCGTAGTCGATAATATGTTCAGGTGCTTTCCAAAATTGCTCTGTAATCAAATGGAAGCTTATACATCACACCCCTTCTCACAGAACCCGGCAGGAGTTTTTCAGCCAGTGTGGGGTAAAAAATGACGGACTGAAACTCGATGGGGACTGATATTCCTATATTTTTTATGGCTGGAGATATAAATTCTGTTGTTTTCAAGTCAGAAAATTCAGTGGGTCTGTGAGGAGGGGTTGTTACATTTCTGTCTTTCTCCCAGAGAATTAAAAAAGAGTTATAAATTCAAGTGTCACACCAATTAAGATATAATGATCTGAAAATATTACTACTTACTTTTGTAAGCCTCGTACGAATTATCGGGTAACGTTTTTATCCCCGATTTGAAGTGAGTCAACCCGAAGTTTGATATTTTACAGACCCATCGGTTGTCAATCAAACAATTGGATGAATTCAGGTTGCCATGCACTCCACCATTCTTGAAAATCTCAGTCAACCCCTAAAATGGTTATATATGTAGAGTGTGATATATACTAAATAAAAGCAGATCCTTTTTTATAATTATTAGGTATTTAGTTTGATTATAATATTTTTATTGGTTTTTCGTGGTTTTCTCGATATACACGTTTTTTATAAAAAAAACTCTAAGAACATGAGGCTTCGATGGCCAAAATGTTAAAAACAAGTTAAGAAATTTTTTTAAAGATTTGGGGACTCGAAAACACTCGATTTCTTAGGAAAATAGACAAAAACACTCATAAAATAGGAAAAACAAGAACGGGTCAAGAACATTTTTAGGCTTAAAACTCAAAAAGTTAAGAACATTCAACAGCTTCAAAAATCTTGGATACTCTTATAAAAAAGCATATTGACAACTTTGGTTTACCTTAGCAATATCATTGATAAACGATAAACGAAAAGTCCAGTCGCATTCGATGTCTTCATTTTGTAAGACGTCTTGAAGGCTTCCTTTCTGACAGACATTCCACAAAATGTGAAAATCATGTCCTTGTTGAAAAACTCCCAAAAAAGGGTTGACGTTCGTGTGGTTGATGTCTTTTAGCTGAAAAGTGAAAGTTTTTCTTTTAATGAAGCTTTTGTTTTAAATTCCCGAATAAATGTGTCCCCGGGTTAATTTTCAAAAAATTCTCTGCTATTAAGAGCTGAATCGTACTAAATAGACTGCTTTTAGTCTTAAATCACCTCACTTTGAGGGTTTTTAGATAGAGTTACAATTGTAAGCCCTCTGACAATTAGGTACAACCTTAGGTTAGGATGTCCAGGGGGGGGGGGGAGTTGACAGATAGTCGAAATTTGAATATCAATAGACTCTCCACCGCTATATATCGATTTTTTCAGGAAGAGCCTTTAAATGCATCATCATCATCATCAAGGTTGCAGCATACATCGAATAAGATTGCCACAAAAGTCTAGTCACGATAAATGTGCACTCTTTTTTCTTTTACCTATAACTTTTGAAGGAATTCTTTAATCTTTAAAAATTTGGTATTATCGGAAAGATATTAGTGAGTGGAACAATTTAAAATAAAAAAATATTAAAAAAACATTTAAAAATAAAGATGAAAATGAAGAAGAAAAAATGAAGATCTTGTAGAAAAGTGCAATAACTATCATTTTCGCTGAAGTAAATCATTGATCATCGAACGTTATCACTGTGAAAAAATATTTCAAAAATAATCATTCAGTCAAAAGATATCAAACAAAATTATAAGCTGATTGACGTCTAAAAACGCTTTTTCTGCTGTTTTTTGCTGTTTTTTGGGGTCAATCACTTATCAAATTTATATCATAACTTTATATTGAATAAATATTTTAATACATATTTTTCACAGTGATGACCTCTAAGATCAAAAAATCTCTCCAGTGAAAATTAAAGTTATAGCTTTTATCTACAAGATCTTCATTTTTTTCTTCTTCATTTTCATCTTCATTTTTAGAATTTTTTTAAATATTTATTTATTTCAAATTGTTCCACTCACTAATATCTTTCCGATGATACCAAATTTATAAAGATTGAAGAATTCCTTCAAAAGTTATAGGTAGATGAAAAAGAGTGCACACTTATCGTGAATAGACTTTAGTTTCACGTAAATAATTCAAACCTTAATCTTTTTCCAACAAAAACTCCGTGGGGGGGGGGCACTGACCTTGACGGCCAAAGGGGACGTGCCGCTGGAGTTTGAAAATCGGACCCTGTCGGATGAGAATTTTCGGAAAATTGGGACCCTGTCAGAACGAAAAATTGAAATTTTTCTTATTTTCACCATGACAATTAGCAAAATTAATGAAAACGACTGAAAATAGTTGAAAATTTGAAAACTTTTCTAATTTCCACCCTGAAAATTGTCTTAAAAAACCAGAAGTCGACCCTGGCAGATATCTTTAGAGCCAAAAAAAGTGACCCTGACGAGCGGCACGTCCCCGTACCCAATTTTGCCTAGGTGCCCCGGGAAAAAGCTAATTTACAGGGATCATCTTTAAATCGATTCTTTTAGCCCCTTAAAATGTCCCCCACTTACTCGCAAACCCGTTAGAAGCAATGAAAAACTATACTGTGATAAACAGTTTTTTACCCTTTTTAATTTAATGAGAAGCATCTTTGTCAAGTCCACTTTACACTTTTTGATTATCTTCACGAAGGCTTTTTCACCACGCCAAATGACCACTTTTGATTTTGCCAACCGTCGTAAATTGATGAAACCGCTATCTCGTGTAGCTGAACTCATCTATGCAACAAAAAATACACGGTTTGCAGAATTATATCAATGCAGTCAAAACATGTGGTATTTAGGCAAAAATGGGTGCTGGGAATGTGCGGATGGTAAGGCTTGTTTTTTCTCACCTTTAAAGTCTCTCATAGGGTCGCAAAAAATCATTTTTTTTAATTTAGAGTGAAGAAATTGTAAAAAAGTCACTCTAAAGGGAAGGGAATTTTTCAAAAATCGAAGAAAAAAAGTCTCTTTTAAGGGTCACCTTTTCAGCAAAAATCAGTCTCTCTAAGGGTCAGTTTTTGGAGGTCCCATCACAACATACCCCCTCATTTGAAAACCCTAGTACCCCCTCCCCGGGGGGTAACCAAGAGATGTCGATTGAACCACTAGCCTATACTATACGTCGCCTGCGTTTATTCTACGCAAATAGATTTTAAAAAAAATGAAAACTTTAATACTTGAAACTTCATTTTTGGTAGAAAGGTGCTTTATCTCATTTTGTTTTTCTAGTATGATAGTACTAGGTTTTATGTATCGAGAACGATAAGCACGACGGCAAGCACACATTTTCAAGGTGTCTTAATTTTATATCTTGATACCATCCAATCAGATTTCGGCTTTATAATGTTCACCACTACTCGGGAAATCTGTGGGTAGTTAGCCTGTTAAGGAAGGAAATTTTGGCGGGAATCTAATTTGGTGGATGGCTTAAAATGCTGTTTTAGAGGGAATTTAATTTTGTGGGAATTTCAAATGACGGGTGAAGTAGATTTTTGGCCAAGGCCTGAAAAAGCACACATTACGAGAATTATTATAGTAACATCCGCCACATCCATCAATTTGTTTTCACCAAAATCTGTTCCCTTATTTGAAAGCATTGTGTGAAGGAGTTTGATATCTGTGGATTCAAACATTGTGAAAAGAACTTACAGCAGATATTCGACTTCTGAATGAAGCAGTTTCAACATTATCCAATCCGAACGAAATTTCTTTGGAGTCGATCAATAATCCTTTACAAAGCATACTCATTTCATACTTTCTCTTGCTGTATAACAACAAAATAATGTAAATTTATAAATTTAGACAAGCGAATTTATGTTGGCATTTAGTTTAGCGAAAACTTCCCGTAAAGGTTCGTAAAAACGACAGTTTAGCGAAAACTTCCCGTAAAGGTTCGTAAAAACGACAGTTTAGCGAAAACTTCCCGTAAAGGTTCGTAAAAACGACAGTTTAGCGAAAACTTCCCGTAAAGGCTCGTAAAAACGACAGTTTAGCGAAAACTTCCCGTAAAGGTTCGTAAAAACGACAAAAATGGAGCAAAATTTTAGATATTCGGTCTCTCACCGGGTTGATTTTCGAAACATTGGTTCCAGGGAGCTTAATTTTGGCAAATTTTGAATGAATTTGACAAATTCGCTAAAATTATGATAATTCCATATTAAGGCAGTGAATGATAAATACCAATGAAGTTTCTTTTCTATACAGTAAACTATTTCTCTAATTCTAGCTGCCGTTATTCGAATCTTTGTATGATTTTTGAACTCAAATAATGGTACCCTCAGCTGGAGAGTGTTGTACAATGTAACCTTATTTGAATCGTTTACACTATATCCTGATTCCATATAAAAGCATTCTTCATTCTATAATTGAAATTAAATTTTTATTTAACTTTTGCTGCTCTCAATCCTTTCAATCAACCAAAATTCATTCAAAACTAGAGTTGAACAAACTGAATCAAGTCTTAGCAGATCTTAGAACTTTTTTAGTTGTGATAAAACTTTTCTGTACATAACGTTCATTATATAGGCATCATCATTATGTTACAAAGACTTTAGGCCTGCCTAATACAATGAGTTTTTTATCTAGTCTAGTTTATCAACTAGTTTTATGAATTTGATACATTTTGCCAATTTAGTTCAAGAAACTTAATTTACTTTGTGTTAGAATGAGAAAATCTTGTTTTCATTTTCAGGAGTCTTAAGTGTGGTACATAATATAAGTGATTAATAAGAGGAATGTTCTTTGAATAAAAACATCCACAGATTTTGTTTAGCATCCGTTGTATACAGTATCCTATGCATATAACTTCTTGCATTTTTACTGATTGCCAATTTAGGGGGGTGTGGGTCCCCCTTTTTCAGAAAAATCAGGATTTTCAAGTTCGTATCGATACCAATTTAGGGGGGTGGGTCCCCACTTTTTCAAAAAATCAGGATTTTCATGTTGGTATCGATACCAATTTAGGGGGGTGGGTCCCCCCTTTTTTAGAAAATTGGGTTTTTCAAGTTGGTATTGATACCAATTTAGGGGGTGGTGGTGTCTACTACTTTCAAATCTCGAAAAGTCAGGATTTTGGGCCCTGGGTTGGTATCCTAGACCCTGACCCCCCTGTCAACCGTAGAACTTCTGCAATTGCTAGAAATTGAAAAGCAAAGTCTATACTGTCATTTCAGATGGAAAAAATACTCTGCAGATTTCGTACACGTTTTCTTATGAGAACGTCCAAAATTTTGGAAGTCTTCCTATGTTCTTAACTGTTTGAGATTAAAGTCTAAAAATATTCTTAAAATGTTCTTATTTTGATCATTTTGTTAGTACTTTTATGCAATCTCTTAGGAAAGTTGGTAGGGTAAAATGTTCTTAACTTATTTTCAATATTTTGTCTATCGAAGCCTTATAATCTTATACAGTTTTCCCCCTTATATAAAAAAATATAACGGAATAAATAAGCTTACTTGTGTACATAAAGACCCATGAATGTCAGAAGAATGACGAAAATCGGTACACCAACGTAAATCACCAAATAGTTGAATTCTGCCTCCTCTATAAAATGAAAATAAGGATACCTTTGGTGATACTTTTTAGCAAGGCATTTGATAACATTTGCTGTAACATATTTATGCGGCTATTGTTTGTCATATGCTTAGATCATCTATCTAAAAAGCTTTTTCCTTTACGAGATAGTGGCAAAAAATGGCTAATTTCAGGGCTTGAGCCTTAGCAACCTGGTTGCTAATATAAAAAATGGGTACCAGATTGGCAACCTGGTTGCTTATATAAAAAGTGGGTACCAGATTGGCAACCTACTTGCTTATATAAAAAATGGGTATCCACCTTAGCAACCTGGTTGCTTATATAAAAAATGGGTACCATATTGGTCACCACTTACCTACAATACAAAATTCATTATGAAAACCACAGACTGGCACGTCAAGTGGTATTTGTGTAGTATTGCCAGGGAAAACGAAAGTGATATTCGAATGTAGTTCACCCGCATCAGTTAAAGGGCTGTATTCGTAAAGATTGACAACAACACCATCTACCAAATTCGAAATATGGAAATCTGGGATTCGATCTCCCTGTGCATCTAAGTGTAAAGGTCCTGTAAAACCTATAAAAAAATTTTTCACATTAGTTTTCGCACGGCCCACGGTACACGCTGCAGTGCAATGTGTTGCAGGTTTTCTAACGTAACCCTAAATCCAATGTCCTAATTTACGTCCGCAAAATCTGAATTTTTTCCATTTTCACCCTGACTCTGATTAAAATCCGATCCCTTACGCTGGCATTCATTACGACTCCCTTGTGTCACAGACCGGCTGGGACCCCAGCCCCACAGGAAAATTTAGCAAAAATTTCGTCCCTGGTAGGAAAATACCCGGAAATTTCAGCCCCACTGGGAAATTGACTTTGATTTCATCCTCGTCCGAAAATCAATGTTTTAAAACTGCACTCCAAAACCAAACCCGATGGATTTTTTTAACCTTGGAACAATAGAATTTATATCCCCATTTGAATTTCAATAGAAATTTTATCCTCACTGAGGAAAAAAGTTCCACCGGGGCTGTGAGACAGTGATGTATTACGACGGCAACCAAAAGATAACACCAAAATGGGCCGGCTGAAAAAGTGCCAATAAGATATCTGGATCTGTTATTGATCATCCAGGAATGTTTTAAAATTAATGATATGTGACCTACCATTGAAAGTTGTGTTGATAACGGTTTCATAAATCAAACGTGGATCGTTCAGAGTAGAGTTTGGATTTTCTTTCAAAATGAGATCCATTGCCATAGCAACTAACCAGACAGTGTCATACGTATAAGCAGAATTAACAGCATTTGGCTGAAACGTTAAAGAAAAGAAGTAGGTTATTTCCAACATTGTCCAGGAGGGGGGGGTAGAAAAAATGAAAATTCTGCATCTGACCAGGTCCAATCTTTTCTAAAGATTGGTTTTCGCTGCGTCACGCGCCACTTCTATCTTAAAACAATTGATAGGGCTACTTGTCTTTCTTTAATTCAAGGCAGTTGAAGCAAAATAATGTGTCATCTTTGCTGATAAGACCACAGTTCGGTATGAACAAATTGCCGGTACGGTAGTTGTTTGTCTTGATTGATCAAATAGACCTTTTCATAAATTACGTCACGAACATCACTTGCCTTGTATTCAAACAATTACCATGGTGATTATGTCCTTTGAGATATTAAATAATCTTTTTATGAATATAACGTGTAGTTTCAAATAAAAAGATAAACTCCACTGGGAGTTAATCACCATAGCAATAATTTCAAAACGAGGCAAGGGATGTTTGTGACTTAATTTATGCAAAGGTTTATTGTTAGTATTAAACTGTGTCCTAGAATTAAAAGTGACGCATTATTTTGGTCCAGCCAAGGGCCGAGTAGCTCCATCTAGTCTCCCCGATCTAGTGCTTTATATAAGTTATCTGCAATTTTTGCATGTGTGAAGTTCGTTTAGGGCGTCACAGTCCTGTCAACTGCCTTCGCCCAATGTAAGTGCCACTTACATCTCTTAATGGCCAAGACTCATTATACGGTAGAACGTCCCACGGTGCCATGTGCTTCATCTTCTCCACGTCTTGTTCAAATTGGGCGAATTTTGGATTCCCTTGGTTGGTTGGGCGTACTGCTGATACTGTTATTAAGCCTTGTAAAATATGTTTATGTAAAAAGTTTACTCTATCTTCGTCTGTTTCACCTGGTACATTGTGTTCGGGTAGAATTTCAAAGAAAGCAATTTTGAAATCGATGGTGAGGAAAGCGAAGCCTTTTTCTTTGGTTAACAAACCACGATGGTATGCGTGTATTAAAAATTCGTTGAGTGATCCTTTGTCAGTCACGATGAAGAACACTGGAATATAATATGATGGATAAAATTTTCCACTATTGATGAACCAGTATGTTTCTAACAGCCTTATCCCTTCCCTCCGTCCAATCTCCCTTTTTTCTCGCCTACTTTCTTAAATGGTGGATCTAGGAGGGAGTTCTTCTTTTAACTGTACTACTTATAAAATGAATAAAGATTTTAAATTAGAATCTAGAAGCCCTCTTATTCTGCTATAGGACTCCTTATTTTCCCGATGAAACTTATTTCTAAAGACAGGAGTGTGCTATTTATTGCACTTTATCATAGTACACCCCCTTCTCACAGACCCACTAAGACCCCTTCCTATTATTATTAAAGAATTGGCCAAAATATCGTCTCCAGTGGACAATTATGCTCTAATCTTTGTCCCCACTGAAATAATTAGATTTAAACAAATCCTCACTGCAAAATATGTGATATTCTTTCCATCCCCACTGAACTTTCTGGTTCAAAAACAATGGAATTCAGATGAAAAATGGCACTTTCAAGTACAGGGGTGTGATAAATTAGCGAGTAGTTTTTTCATAGGGTTGAGAATTTACTAATATGAAAGTGAAGATCATAGGACAGTAGCATACCGTGGCCAATCTAAAAATAGATATGTTTTTTGTTTTGAATTCAATCCCATCGAACTTTGTGGTAATTAGGGTAATACTAAAACACACAACCACCCACAACCACCCACAACGAGCTACAACCACCCACAACCACCCACAACCAGCCACAACGAGCTACAACCACCCACAACCAGCCACAACCAGCCACAACCAGCCAGAAAATGGCACAACCAGCCACAACCAGCCAGAAAAAGGCACAACCAACTTTTGAATTACCTTAAGGGAACTTATCTTAGTGGGAACTAATTTTGGCGAATTTGGCGAATTTAGACAAAAAGTTACTTGCGAATTTAGACGAAAGTTCCTGTCAAAAATAAAGCTTTTGCTCACTCACCAAAATAACTTCTTGAGTTCACAAAAAAAGCTCCAAATAAGGCAAAAAAGAACAGATTTACACTGTCATTCGCGAAAAATTAGTTTCTGCCAAAATAAGCTCCCTACTTAAGACGAAAAGGAGGATGTGATTGAATTTCGGTCAAATAAGAGAGGTGATAATAATGACGTTTGCATAACAAAGCGCTTTTCTACATGAATTCGTTTATTTTTCATTCCGCTTATTGGTGAGTTCCACTTAGACTATTTTCGAAAAATAGAAGCCTTTCAAGTGTTCTGATATGCAAATCCGATTTATTCGTTACTGCATGAGTTTCAAAAGTTTAAAGTGGTGTCAAAAATTAAAATCTGGACTCAAAAAACATTCGAAAAAGTCGAATAGACGTTACTGCGTAAAAATAAAAGCCATGACGTCCTCACCTCTACATCTGTCTTGCAAGCTGGCTAGATATTCTTCTTTTTCTTGGAAAGTAGTATCTTCATAATAGAATCTCTCTCGGTAGACCGTATAATTCTGTGATAAAAATTCTTCTCGTAGATTCTCAGATACCAGCGTATAAATTTCGTGAACACGTTCAATGATACATACTTGACGCCAGTTCATTCTTTTCGTGATTGCTGTAAGAGCTCTCGTTGCCCATGGTCCTGTACGCGCGAACGGTTTTGTACGCGCGAAGTATGGATAGTTGTCTTTGTTTGATAATTCAATTGAAGAGCAAGAGTAGGAAATCAAAGGGATCTGTTTACTCGTCGATAGTAAGCCAGCTGAAAGACAACAAACTGAACAAGCGGGCCCAATCATTGCTTTCACGCCCGCATTATAAAGATCAACCGCCGCCCCGATCGCCATGCTTTCGTCGCATCCTGAGTCAGCAAGTTTTACGTTCAAACGGGTGCCATTTAAAATGGTATCCCTATTATTGATATCATCTAATACTTTCACCAGACCTCCTTTGATATTGTTTAGTTTGAATGCCTTTGAAAAGCCAGGGTGCAGAAACCCAATCGTAATCTCTTGTGGCACACCAGAAACCATGACAACATTACTGGATATTACCAGAAGCATAAGAAGTGTCAGCAATTTTCCCTCTGTCGCCAGTAACTCTTTGCACATTTTTGTCATCCTTGATCTATGATATATGAGAATCATACCTAGAAAAGTGACATATTACTATTACACTATGACATATTTACTATATAGTACTTAATTATAATAGACACAGTTGATCGGAGATGTATTCATTCAAAAGTTAATATATAGTGGATTACTGTGGCATTCATTCATATGGCTCATGTCTTCTCCTTTGTAAAGTCTTTATAATTGTAAGGTTCGACATCTCCAACACACTTTTTACAACACACCTTTTTAACAGACCTGGTAAGATTTCTTCAGCCAAAGGGGTAAAACTAACGGACTGAAACTCGGGGATTGCGACCCTTGTTTTTTTTATGGCTGAAGATTTAAATTCAGAAAATTTCAGTGGGGATGGAAAAATAGCACAACATTTTTGCAGTGAGGATTTGTTGATATGATTATTCACAGCGGGACAAAAATTATGGTAGAGTAAAATTTTCCACTAGAAACGATATTTTGTCAAACCTTTCCAGTTGGAGGGGGTTCTACCGGGCCTGTGAGAAGGGGGTGTTTTGGGCTCAAGACTGAGGACTTTTGCTTCACCTTTTAGTTTAGGTTCTAAAATAATTGCCATTCTAAAATCATTTTGAATATTTCACAATATTCATATGCTCATTGGATAAACGACTTTTGTTTACCTCCGTTAAATTATCTAATTTTTTGTTTCAGAAAAAGATTTCCAAAAGCAATGCGAAAGCTGACAGTTCAAAATGTTTTTCTGATTTCAGGACACTAGCTTTATTTACTTGGTTGATGCTTATAAAGTATTTTAGAGATTGTCACAGTTTTAAGATTATGGAGGACGAAATGTCAGGATGGTGTGATCAAGACTTTAGTGTGTAGTGGTTGGTATTTTGTGAAGGAGTAGGAAGATGATGAATAGACTTGAGAGTCATTTTATTGCTAATTTATTTATTTATTGATTGATTTTATAGCAGATTTTATAGCGTATTGTTTTATTTGATCTTACCAATTATCCTCGTTTGTAAATTTTTTTTAAAACAATTTGTTAACATTTTCAGATTAGAAATTTTCATTTCGATGTTTTTAATCTGATGATGGTGGTCGGATGACACCGAAACGTCTTGAATAAATTTTGATTTTATGAAAATAAAATGAAGTCGCTTCTGTGTTTGAAATTTTTATTGAACTCATTCAGGAGGATCAACCAATTTGAAGATGATAAATAGATTTCATTTACCCGTCTAGCATCGAAGATCAAACTAAAAATATCAAAGGTAATTTGTGTTTTGGCAATCCTCTAGAACCTGGAAATAAATCTGAGCTTTGATAATCAAAAGACCTTACAAATGTATCGCCCTTAGTTTTTTAATCCATAAAGCCTGTATATCTGGTGATGGGTCAACATGTGACGACTCTCCCCATACCTCTCTACTACAAATGATCTGAAAATAAAGTTTGTCCAAAAAAGGTGGACAAAGATAAGGAAATACCGGCTTCAAGTTATGGAGACTTTTACTATGTATTGTATTTGATTCCTCTTTTAATTATCTTCCCTACAAATCTTCCAAAAAATTTGCATCCAACCTTATCCCAGTAAGTCAAGATATTATTTCTACCTTTTCTTTCCAAAATTTGTATTTTTTTGTAAGTGTTAACTGAGGAGATAAGTTGGAAAACAATTTTCCATTCTCATGTGTTTACAGTTCAACAACCAAATACCATTTGAGTAATCACTTAGGAGCGTACGACTTAAGTTTTAAAGGGGCAGTCACGTTTTCAAAAGCAGATGTTTTTTTTTCAGTTATTTTGGGTCCATTTCACGATCCGGTCCACTTTTTTTTGCCAGAATAATTTTATAAGAACACAAAAAGGATGAAAAGCACCCAAAATAACTTGAAAAAACATCTGCTTTGAAAGAATTGTTTATGAAAAATATTGATGTTTTTTACATTGCGGCGAAAAAGTTTTTAGTTTATTTTCCTGTTGATGAAAACTTTTTTAGTGGTTTCAAGGGAATATGTTTTTGTTGAGAAAGAAGTTTGTTTTGGTATTAAAAGAAGATTTCAGGAAAACCAAAGTTGTGTAAATATGTTTTCCTCACTCTTTGCCACACCCTGCCCTCTTTGCATTTTTTCTAAACTTACACCTAATGGCCGCTCGCTCTTCAATCAGAATATTGTTTTGTTTCAAATTATGTAACCTGTTTACTTGGGGACTGGAGATGGGGGTAGTAGAAAAGCTTGTCCTTATAATACGACAACTTCACATTGAAACTTTATTGAGATTAAGCTCTTATGACATTATCGTCTGCGTAGAAATGGAAAAAAGTAACCCTGATGCTTTGTCCAATGCTATCAAATGATGTAAAGAAAGGGCCCACGTACTGATCCGTGTTGAATACCGTATTCTCTTCAACTGTCATTTCTAAGCAGGCATCTCCAAAGAGATTGTATTGAACTCTGTCATAAATAGGATTGAAACCAGGCGAAAGAATTATCCTTGATCCAATAACAGAAAAGTGTTTTGAGGAGTATTTTTTGATCCAATGTATAAAAAGCCTTTTTTAAATCAACAAGAACCAGCACACAAATAATTTCCTTTCCAAGTTCCACAAGGATAAAGTTGGGCTATTCCAGTAATAGTCTGGTACTTCCAACGTCGAGGAGGTATGACGTCGGAAATCTAGGGTGGTCAATACCACGAGGTCGAAAATCCATGGTGGTCCAAAGAAAGAGAAAAATCCAAGAGGGTCCTGAAAATTTGGAAAAAATCCAGGGGATCACCTTTTTATAAGGCTTCCTTGACATAGGGATACAAATTTTTCCTGGAACAGCCCATTAGAAACACATATCACTGCATTATCACTTGAGTACTCGTTCCAGAAGCCAGATTGTGAACAACTTGAGAGTGAACAATTGGGCTATTCCATTTTATATCATAAAAGGGGTGGGGGTGGACGAACATTTCCAGGGGGCAATCGGAGAAAAATTTCCAAGAAGTAAAACAAAGTATTTTTTTCATTTTTTCAAATTTATTCTAAAATTACTAGGGGGTTAAAGACTGATTTTAGTTCCTCCACCCTTACTTTTAGGGTATGTAAAACATTTTTTCAAGGTTTTTTTTTTACAAATTTTGCCATTTTTTAGGGGGTATTCATATATTTCTAAGAATGTATATTTGCCTTAAAAAGGTTCGGTTCCAATGTATGGGAATTTAATGGAACAGCCCATCGCTTGAAACATTTTCATATGGTTTATTGGTAATATTGGAATGGGCTTTTAGTTGTTTACATCGTCACAATATCCCTTTAAAAACTGGAGTCACTTGCAATGGGCTTTTCCAGAAAAAAATCGTGCACCCCCTGTTGAGGAGGTCCATTTCCGTTCCAAGGGGGTAAGGTTTGAAATGCAGTGGAATTCGATAAGGATAGACGAAAATCCGTCAAAAATAAGCGGAATTCCAAGGGGGTAATGATTGAAAATTTGTAAAAATTCGGAATTCCAGAGGGGTATGATCCTAAAATTGCCTGGAATTCCAAAGGGGTAGGTCACAAAAGGTTGGACCTCCTCAACAGGGGGTGCACCGGTTTTTTTCTGGAAAAGCCCAATCTACGTCAAAATATATTGAGAATTAGTTTATTATAGTCTTCTCTGTGACTTGGTATATTGGGAAATTTATAACGTGTGTACTTACAGGTCACTCGGGTTTGAAGAGTTAGAATAATCAGTTGTTTTGGGCCTAGGAAACATTTTTCACAAATGGCCTCTAAATAGTTGGAAAATACTGAATTTGAGCCCATTGTGTTGTGGACCTTTAATTAGCGTATTCATTGTAATTATCTCGGAGTAGGAAAGAAAACCGACAAGTCCTGTCTTTTTTTTGGATGAGATTTTTATATTTCTTTATAATAATATTTCGATATCTAAAAAAAGCTATAAATCTAAAATTAAATTAAAAAAGTCTAATATAATGTACATAAAACTCCAAACCGGAGAATTCATTTCTGACATGTCATCAGAGGAATGATAATTTCTGTATAAACAGTGAAAATCCATAACATTAGTAGACAAGATGTCGGCAACGCAACCATAAATAGAATCTCCTGCTCTGGTGAGGGAGAGGAAATTTCGGGCGGTGATGACGGTAGTGGTGTTGATGGCATTGGTTGTGTGTCTTGTAATCTATATAAGGAGAATATAAACTATCAAAAATATTTTGACTTTGAACGATTTCCTAACACCCCTTGCCGTTTGAGAAAAGCATATGATATTTTATTGAAATCCTTGAATTCAGGGGGCTTACCTTAACCTTTATTGAAAATCTTCTATAAAACAGCAAACTACCGTCGGATGGCAAAATTTCTTGGCGCATTTTCGGGATCGTTTTGCTGGTTTTTTTTTTGCGAATATATTGGCAAAAATAATCCCGTACAAATGCTTAGACAGCACACAAAGACCTTGAGACTGACGGTCTAAAACTTTGGGGCAGGCTGGAGACTTCAAAAATGGTCCGATTTGGCTGAAATTTTGCACACTTGATCCTTGGGCAAATCCCTGGGGGTATTTTTTTCATTTTTTCAAAATTTTGATTTTTGGGGCCTGGGGACGAGTTTTTCGCCAAAACGAGGCTAAAACTTTGGGGCGGCCTTTTCGGTTTTAATGTGACAATAGAAAAGTTGACCGGGAATGAGAAAATTTTGCCATTCTATGAAGTAATCATGACAGCGAGCGGTGACATTTTCTAAAATAGGACTTCAGTATAGGGGAGAACAAAAAGTTATGATGCAGATTCCAACCCATAGATTTATCAAGCTCGAAAGGCTAAATGTCGTGCTTTAAGCCATCGCAGGAAAAAAGTGGATATCGGAAAAAATATTGTTGCTATTGCTTCTGATTGGTCAAGCGCTGAAATTTTATTGTAATGTCACGAGACTTAGGTAGAATTTCCTACCTAACTACGGCACACTTTTCAGTAAAAGTACGCCATCTAGCCCTTCGAGCTTTATAAATCTATGATTCAAACCCTTATTACCCGAAAGATTTTATTCATACACTTATCAAATTTCTACCTTCTTTTTTCCCCTCGTGAAATCGCTTAAACCTAAATTGCGTGTGGTACCTCACCAAAACCCGGGATCTTTCACTCCGTAGAAAGCCGTGACGTCTAGTATAGGCTAAATACGAGCATACGAGTCTAAAATATTAAGTGAGAGTGGCAAGCGGAGATTGAATTAACGATAAAGGTCTACTTACACTGGCATATCAACAGCATCGTTGAAGCACCATCCAGATGCAATAACAACCATAGCAGCGAAAGTAACAAGAAACAATATTCTTTTTGAAGAAACTATTTGTAAGATTGTCCCGAAGATCGTTTTTCCATAACATACGACAGTGGTAATAAAACCCATCAACACAGATGCTCCTTTCTTTAAGAGCTTTTGACTCTTTTCATTCAAAATCCTTAAAAATACGGTTACCCTCAATATCAATTTCAATGCAAAGAAAATTTTACGGTTGATGCTTCCCTCATATTTTTCCAAAAGCTTATCAATAAAGATCTTCAAAGTTGCGTATAACGCTAGTATCGAAATCTTAATTTTCTGGTAGGTGTGTAGCATTAAATTTGTCAACGAAATCCTTTGCCCAAATACCATTACAACCTTTTCAAAGGCAATAACAAACAGTATGACGGCCAATCCAATCAAACTATACAAAGCGAACTCTCTCAAATTATCCATAATGTCAACTCGTCCAAATTCTTCTACCTTTTTCACAGGCTCTAACGGTGCGATATGTCGAGATCTAAAAATGATTAGAGAAATGAGAAAAACTACACCCTTAGTTTGTGTTCGAGTTATGGAAAGTTAGACAGCGCAGCTAATATTGTAATGTTCCACTGAGTGAAAAAGTCATCTCATCATCATAGTGGGAGAGCATCCAGCTACGGTTCACAAGGTTGTGGGTTCAACCCCAAGCCGGTTCATACCTAAGATTCTCAAAATGTTACATGATGCCTCTCTGCTTAATGCTCAGCAATTAAGAGAATGATCAAGGGTAAGTGGAGAAATCCAGGGAGAAAGAGTGGCATCCTCCCCTACCTTTGGGTAGATAGCTATCCACAGAGGGTCGCCTCCGACTGCGGTCGTAGACTTTACTAAAAAATCTTCAAAAAAGAAAACTTACTCAAATACTCCACAATCATATCCAGTATAATAACAAATTGCTAGACCAAGGGCTGTAATACCAAAGAATGCTGCCACGTAATTTTTCTTTAATTGATGGAAGATTTTTCTTTGTGCTAAAAATCCAAGCACCATTGGCAAGCCAACTAACAGCACCATTTGACGCAAATAGTTCATCAAAATTTCTGTAAAGAATCCTTTAGGGACAGGTGGTGGTGCTGGTTTTGCTGGGGTTAAAAGTGCAACAAAATCTGCTAACCTATAAATTAGAAACAAAAAAAAATGTTTTTCACACTTCCAGTACATCCATTATACACTAACCGTAGCCGTCAATTGCAGCGCGGCCATTTTTGTCCGTTTTTCCCTACTAAACTCAATCCAATCCTTTTTTACACCTTTTTCTATTGTATATAGGTGCGAAGAAGGACGGTTTTAGGGTGGTAAAACGAAAAAAAGGCCCGTGCGGTAATTGGCGGCTACAAAGAGATCAGCATAGAATGAAAACGAACTTTAACGAAAAATTTTGCCAACAAGGTATTTCTCCATTTAAAAACACCTTATTCACAGACGTCTGTCGGGTCGACCCGGTAGGATTTTTTAAAGCGGATGGGGGTAATAAAAATAACGGACCAAAACTCGATGGGGATTGATATGACCATATCTTTTATGGCTGGTGATTTAAACGCCATTGTTTCGAGCCGAAAGATTCAGTGGGGATGGAAGAAATGGAACAATATTTTGTAGTATATTTTGCTTTTCTGATTATTTTCAGCAGGGCAAAAAGCAGAGTTTAATTTTCCACTGGGAACGATATTTTGGCCGATTTTCCAGTGTTAAGGGATCCCAGTGGGTCTGTGAGAAGGGGTTGTATTTAAAAAGTATTACTTACCGGTATGATCTGTAGATGTAGACGGCAGCCGACGAAAAGACAACAGTACTTGAGACAATGAGAGAATTCTTCAGTTTTCTCTTTCGTTCGATCAATTCATTCGTCTGTTTTTCTCGGCGGTCATAGCTAGAATACAACAAATGAAAATAAATAAGGGCTAGACTACTTTTGTAGGATTCGAGAAAATCTGTACGACATGTATTTTGAAAAATTGCGTATTAATTGCTTATACCTCATCGGCCCTTTTACCCCTTATACACCGGCTCTAATTATCTGATCCCTCACTCCTGCCCTTATTACGCCAGTGACGAAAATTAAAGCCGCAATAAGGGCCAGAGTTGAAAGGGGCGATAAGGCTATTGTAAGAAATAAAGAGAAATATATTTTTTTATTTAAAAAATTATGAGTTGTCTTTCCAAGAGGCATGGCTGTTTCTTAACATAATCGAGTTGAGTTAGGGAAAGTTCGGCTCAAAGTTAGGAAATTTATTGGTTCTAGGGGGGGTCTAGGGTTGAAAAGTGAGGTATGAGGTATATTTTCAGATTATGGTAGAATTGAATCATTGATTGAAAAATGCCAAGCAAACCAAGAACTGGTAAACACTTTTAAAAGCAAAGGGGATTTGATATTTACTTACTTTGATAATCTACTGTTCACAACATACACGATGAAAAAGTAGACGGCGTAAAACGCCCATAGGGCGTACAATTCATTCAAGACATTGACTGTTGTTATCTCCGGCGGTCCGTGGATGAGATTCTGAATGGTCATGTACCAGCTCGATTCCTTTATCTTTGGAGGATACCTATAAGAAAGTTAGAAGTTTTATAAAGTCAGTAAATTTTTGCAACTCAAAAGTCAGAGAAGAGAAAATCCCGCATTTTCTTGGAAGATCATTATTGGGCTAAAAACATAGTTTATTGGGTTTGTATACAGCTGATGTGTCGTTTCCTTTGTTTAACAAAAGCTGAGGACACACCTTTTATCCTTGGGACAAGCTGGAGTTTTTACAAGCTCTTATTTGATTTGGTTGGTCGTTAACCAGTAATAAAACAATTTTGTTACTTTTTCTAAAGAACGCGTCATCTCTATCACTTCAAATGACCAATTAGTGAAGTATGTTGTAAAAACTCCAGCTCATCCCTTATCCTTAAAGTACCTTCGTATTATAAGACACACCTGTGTCACAGACCTGGAGGGACCACCTACCCAACGGAAAATATGCCTAAAATTTCGTCTCCTTTTGGAAAAATGCGCTTCAATTTTAGCCCCACTGGAAAATTAACTTTCTTTTTATCCCCATTTGAAATTCAATAGGAAAAGATTGCACTCCAAAACCATCCCCATTGGATTTTTTTGACCCGGTTATAATAAAATTTTAATCCTAAAAAAAAGTTCACCGGGACAGGATGTGAGACAGGGGTGCTATACCACGGGGGGGGGAGGCAGTCAGGCAAATTGACCGACGGGTATGTGCGGCGGTTAAGGGTATGTTTTTCAAAATATCAGAAATGCACTGTAAGGTTAGACTTTTGATAAATGCACTGTAAGGGTGGAAATTTCAGTAAATCTGGGAAAAATTGCAATTTTTGAAAATGTTGAGTTTCTTTGCTCTAAAAGAGTTCAAAATTTGAAAAAATGCACTGTAAGGGTATGAATTTCACCGATTTTTTTCTGCACTGTAAGGGTGTGATTCTAAAGGCCAATTTTTTTGCCGCACATATCGTCAGTTGGTAAACCCACTGCCCCCTGGGTGTTATACGTAATTCGTCTTATGATAATCAAAACTTAGCTCTGTAATGATTTGTAGACTTAAAACATAAAAACAACTTACAGATAATTATGGATTTCTTTTGGAACAATAGTTCCAATTATCCATACCAATGACGTTGCGCATATTAAGTAGATGTTGAAATTGTGGCAACGGTGGGTAGGATAAAAATTTTCATCCGAGAAAATGATTTTTGGGTCATTATCTATCCCCATTTCCACAGTGCTTGGAACGTTACTTTCGATCTCATAGTTTTCATCAGGTCGTTGGCTTAACTTATTGTCAAGTCCACAGACTGACTTTGGCAGGTCGATAACCTAAGAAATTTATATGAATAAAGGTGGAAAAGTTGTAAGTAGGATAGTTAGGTTTGTAATGGTTTCAGGCTTGGCCTCATTGAAAACAATTTGTGTTCTTTGAATATTGGAAATTAGTTAGCTATTCACTAAGGGTATGCTAGTACATGGAAAAAGTTGTTAGTAAAATAGTTGGGCCTGTAATGGTTTGAAAAGGATTCTTTCTTTAAATCTAGCGTTGAGATTTTTTGTTGTCACTGAAAGTAGCTTCGAAAGGGGTCTGGAGCAAAGCAAATGATTATTCTCATTTCATTCAAATCCAACACTAAGACAAATAACTTTCTAAAACTCACGAGAAGTTAATTTTCTTGTACTATAGAAAAAATCGTTATACAGTTTTTTATAAGAACGAGCTATATAAGGCTTCGAAGATCGAAACATTGAGAACAAGGTAAGAACATTTTTATGGACCCTAAAAACACCTAGTTTTCTAGGAAATGCCCAAAAATACTCAACAAAATGACAAAAATAATAATAATTGGTAAGGATAAATATTGCTGGTCTTAAAAAAGGATGGACAGCTTCAAAGGGTCGACGTTCCTCAGAAAAAGAAGGTGTAAAAACTAAAACAACAGCTTAAAGTCAATTTTGGAAAAAAAATATAGAAAATATCTTGTTATGAGGGGCCAAATGTCCCCTTTGCTTAAGCAACAAGCGAACGTTGCATTTAATTCTAGAAAAAAAAAAAATTCATGCTCGATTTAATAAGTTCCAAAACTTTTTTGCAATGAAAGAGTTGTAGATTATTGAATTACCAAACAAGAAATTACATACCGGGTCCTCAAGGGGACTTGAATTATCCATCTTCTAACTTCAATACAATAATCTATATATTAATAGTATAACGCGTATGTCATTTTGTTTTCTGTTTTCTGTCTGTGTGTCACTTTCGATTTCGCAAGCAATGTTTTGTTCTTTTAAAAGATGACTTTTGCTTCTTGCTCCACAAATGTGTTAAATCAGATTCGCGCCGTTTTATAAAGACTTTGTTTTGATTGCTGATAGATTAGACTTTTTCTTTTTTTTATTTCTTTTCTTTTGTTTTATATTTTCGAATGTAATTAACGACCTATTTGATTTGAGACATTCGAATTCTTTTCAAAACAAAAGAAAATCTTTTAAACAGAATCTGTTAAAGAAAAGAACAATATAAAATAAAACATAAGAATCACAAGACAAGTTTGTTGTTAGAACAACAGCAACATTAAAAATACATTCAAAAGGCGGTAAAAACTAGAGTTCTTTCTTCGTAAAAAGGGACCTTTAAACATCTATGTCGATAATTATTTTGCTGTAAATCTAAGTCATTGTTGAATTTGAAAAGTTATCGAAGTTATGACGAAGTTATTTTATAAAAAGCACCATAAAATTGCTGCCTTCCGGGGGACTATGGTTGCGCGCTGACTTTCGGCCCTGCCCCTTGGACCCTTAGCAGAATAAAGAGGAGAAGAAACAAGGGATATTGTGTGAATTTTAATTCACTTTTTGGGACTAATTTCACCAAATTTCTATCTTTCTGGGGGCAAAAAGTTAAAATTTTCCTATTTTTCCGATTCTTAGTGGGACTGAAGTTTGATTTTCCGATTTTTCAAACTGCCATGTTTCAAAAAAGGCACCTTTAAGGCCGGCATATACCAATACCCTTCCTTCTCTTGCCTAAGCACCCCCCGGGCTGCCTTTTTTCGACGAATCGTGTGTCATGTCTATTATTTCACTCCGCTTATCTTGACATCAAAGTTTTTCCTAAACATCAAGAAATACGGCAAATATAACGCGAGCGAAGCGAGAAAAAAAATCTAATTGCAGAGCCGTCTCGGATGTCGCTGGTCGCCGGTATGGTGTAATTTGGGAATGGCGCCCTTTCTGCTTTCTGATCATTTTTGCCACAAAAATATTTTTCAAAATATGGTTAAAAGATACGTCACCCGGGAGGGATAGAGTCAAACTTTGAAGAGAATTCTTCCCTTTAATTTTGATTTCATCGTGTTTAAGGGGTGTTTAAGCCACCTTCCCAACATCCAAAGGACTTTAAATGCGTTCAGCAAACAGCTAAACCGGCGTGCGACGCCGGGTACCGGCTAGTTATTATTAATAGTCCATAGAAAAAACTACCATGAAATTTCTCGGCTATAAAAACGTCTTCTCCCTTGCTATGAACTCAATTTAAATGTTTTTTATTCTTGAAGTTTACTTTTCTTTTTGCAAAAATAACATATTTGACGTCAATTTTAAGAGAAATGAAATATTTGATGTCAATTTTATGTAAAGAGTATTTGACTTTAGTTTTATAGTCGTGGTCAAACTGACTTCTTTTTTTTGTAGGGTTCAACCATGCATGATCCTCCACCAATTTTAACTCCTCGGTTAATTAGACAAACCTTCTTTTTGGAACGTTTTAGAGCACAGACATCTAGAATAAAGACTGGAATTGGCATTTCAATAGCATCTCAATATTTCAATAGCAGTTATTGTCAAAAAAGAATACTTATATTTTTCAAAGTATTCGTGTTTTGCATGCGGGAAAAAGTTCGCTAATTCTTTCCCTTCGCAAATGATCAACCCACAGATTTTTGTGAATCCCGAATGGCTAAGACGTCGTGCTTTAAGTTCTTCCAAGCAAAAAAAGTAAATATCGCAAAAAATATTGCTGCTATTGTTTTCGAAAACCCGCGAAGCTTCTTATTGGTCAAGTGCTGAAATTCTATTGTAATTTCACGTGACCTAAGGTAGGATTTTCTACCTGACCTCCGCATAGCGTGCACCCCCCCCCCAGAATAGTGGGGGGGGGGTTTGCTTGGGTCGAAAATATTCAAGTGGGATTTGGGGTTTTCCAGGTTTTAGGTGGGAGAAAAAATTTAAGGTGGGAGTTAATTTCTTTAGGTGGGACTTTAGGTGTTTTGGAAAAAGTTAAAGTAAAATTTCTTATTTTCAGATTTTATGATATATTTTTTTTATATATTTCATAAATAATTTTTTACCATGCTAAACTTTTCTTTTTATTATTACAGGTCATTTGATGTGTGAATAAATATCTTTAAGAATGTTTTTTTTTTTACTTTTGCTTACCTTATTACACTTATATAACTAGTCAAGTAAAAGTACGCGGGTAAAATGAGTGCGAGAATTTATTAACGCGAAAGGCAGGGTTTTCGAAAATAACCACGGCTCGAATTTTGTTTAAACATTTGTAATTAACGCGAGGTAAGCAATTCGCATCAATAAGATGAGTAGTTATATAAGTGTAATAAGGTATTTTGAGAAGCACCAAAATGTAAGAAATGGAACTATACATATACGAATAATTACCACAGTAAAATAATGATAATAACTAGACTTACATAATGTGAACAATACGCAAGAAATATTTTTGCTCTTATTTTTAACAATCATAATCGTATATTGACGAACAATATATTGCATCTTCATATTACGGTAAAGAAATTTTGCTTTGTTCCTCGAATTAGTATATTTTTTTTGTTTTTAGCTGGGATCTGGGAGTCTGGGCTGAAGGTGGGAATTTTAGGATAAGGTGGGACCTGAATTTTCAGGTGGGACCTGGAACCCCCTTGCACACTATGCTCCGGCACACTATTCAGCCAAAGCATGACATCTAGCACTTCGGGATTTATAAATCTATGATCAGCCAGCTATCCACTCCAGTAATTATTTTATCATAATGTGTAGCCGGGTAGCTTTAGTCAATAGAGCATTTGCCTTACGGTCCAAAGATTGATGGTTCGATCCCCGGTCACCTCCAACTCAGCCAATGAGTAGCTTAGATTGGGTAATATGATTTAGGTGGTAAGTTACTGGGAGAGAGGGTAGGTGTCCTGGCGCCCAATTCAGCATTCATTCAGCTCTTTCACAGCCACTCCGCCGACAGCCACGAGAACAATTATTATTTGCATAATGTGGAGCCGTAAACCTTTAATATGAATAATGTTTTTTTCTCATCTCTTCAGGTATACCGCAAGGACGATTTTTCCTTGACCGTAAACTTCACATGGTTTTTATGAGATGTCGATATATATGACCCCCGGTTGAGCCATTATTTTTATTATTTCTTTACATTTTAATGCATCTTATCTTCGATAATTTCTTATTGATTGGTCACTTATCTTTATAGGATGCTTATAGAGGTGGCCTGGCCTGGCTAGGTAAGGTGGGGTAGATTTTCTAAACCTTATTCATCACAGTTTTTAACGAATCAAATGGCTAAAAAAAGATCACGTGACGTTCAAAAATCTATCCCACCTCACTTAGCCAAACCAACCTGAGATACGGTATTCGAAAAAGGAAAAAAAAAGACAGTGCTACTTCCGATTAGACTTCATAAATGGCAAATATTTATTTCTTTAACTTCATTAGCTTTTACAAGTATCTTTTCTTCTTTCGCCAAAAAAGGACTTTACCAAAGCTTAATTCTTGATTTTGTGACGCCTTTAGTCAATGGGCCACTTTCGAAAAAGAGGCTACAGTCTCGTTTCGATCCGGAAATTTGATACTTTTTGCATGTGGATTCGTTATAGCGTGTCCATGCTTCCATGTGAACAGGGCGTCTTTTATACCGCCCCTCTGTGCTAACTATAGGTCCATATCGCGTGTCTTTGTGATAAATAGCGTTACACTTGTTACAGCCAATCATTTCGTCGAATGTTCCAAAACGGTTGAATCCGATTTCGTCCGATTCGAACATGATTGTTCCGACCGGAATAATTTTACCTGGTGTAGCGCCCTTCTTGATTGTGACACTAACTTGCCAGACAGAACCTGAAAAATAATGACATAATGTAAAAATAATCATCCTTTTACGCGCCGACTTTAATCCACGATTCTCTTTTTTGTATGTATATACACTAAAATATACCGTGAACATTTCAATATACGCCATTGCCATGGCAAATTTTCACAATTTTTTCAATACTGCATATCTTTCACACCTATATCCGGGAAAGGTCATCATCCGGCTTTAGACCACGTACGATTACTTAATCCAAAAATAAAATGTTACATTTCAATCTCTGCATGGTGTCTACGAGACCTTGAAAAGTACTAAAATTTTTGCCAAAAAGCCTTGAAAAACAGCTTTAAAATGACCCAAAAACTTGAAAACCTTGAAAATGCTGAAAACAAATTCGTAGAGACCTTGCTCTGGCTTTCACAAATAACGTGAAAAGCCTGTTTTACGCAGGAACGAGGCTAGACTACTACAAACCTTTGATGAAACGGTTTTTCTCTCCTAAAACTTCTTCATGAACTTTTCTAAAACCACCAAATTGTGAAGTGTGAATTTGTTTTCTCGGTACAGCTTTTGATAGCTTGACTGTATAGCGATCACCAACCTGAAAGTTGATGATTGAAAAGTTTTATTGCTCCAAGCTGTTGGATGCTGGATGAGACTCAATTTTGATCAACAAGCTCAAATTTAAGTAAAGGTACGAATGGGAATAGTTTCATGGTCACTTCGAGAAGTACTGTGTGTTTAGGGACCATTCAAAAAGTACATACACCCTGAGGGGGGATCTTTCGAAAAGCGTACGAAAGCTTGGTGGCGGGGTGGGGTTCCATCAGGAAAATGTACGTACGTTTTGCAATTTTTTCCAATATACAAACTGATTTTTCCAACTTTCTATTTTAATCAAAATATTTTAACCCATCTTACTAGTGTAGTGTCAGTTACTTTGGCTGGACTAAATACCTCGGAGGTAGGACTTATAGTAAGTCTTACCCCACGGCATGTGATGGTGTACCAGACGCAGCACACCCTGGTTGTCGAAGACCTGCAATTGACCCATTAAGTTTGAGTATATCGTACCTATTTAACGACCGAAATCAGATAATAAGGGCTGACTTGACTCTGGTCACAAGCCGTTCACCGTATATAGGGTCAAATGACAAAGGCTACCTTAGGCAACTGTCGCTTTAGCGAAGCAATAATTAGACCACTTCACTAGTCTCAGGGTCCACCGGGCCAGGGGAGCATTATCCCTCACTTTTTTGCAAAGTAAAATTCTTTGGTTGCGCCTCCTTAGACTCTATATTCATTGCTCTAACAATTTCATGATGTTGGCCCTGAGTCTGATCCATAGGATTATCTTAATTTAGAAGAGGGACAAATACCTTCATTGGATATTTTGTTATACATTTAGTACCAGTCGTAAAACCTCGTTTGGCAATATCCCGTAATGAAGGTAGTCCACAATCTTGACAGTTCCGCTTGCAGTTTCTTAAATCCATGGGACAAACCAATTTGGTGGATTTCTTGACTTGTTTCTTTCCATTTGAAAGTCGATATGTTCGATCACCGTCCCAAATTGAGAAAATAAATCCACCTAAAGATTTAAATTAAATTTAATTGCTAGATGCAAACCACCCTGCAACACGATTTCAAATCAGTTACATAGTTTCTTTTTCACAATAAAATCACCCTACAATCCAATTGCGAAAATAGCTTCCACCAAAATTAAAAGAATAAAGTGCGCCGTCAAAGTAATAAAAAATTTGCTGCTCGCTAAAATTATTTCTCGCCTAAATGTGTTCCCCGTAAGGTATTAATAAACACTTATTATGGATTACAAAAATCTTACCATAAGTTCCGCCCATTTGAACGCCAAAATATCCGCCCGGTCCATTTTTCATACCCATTGTATATGATACGTATACGCCTCCACGCTTATGTCTATTCTCGGTTGGATGAAATTGCAAATCATTCCATTCCACATCAACTTCAAATGACGTCATTGGTTTTTGACTAAGAGGAGGGTTGAACATCATTTTACCATACATTGCTTTGAGCTTTGTTGTTTGAGAACATCTGGCTTTACTGAGAGGTGGCCATCTTTGGGCTATGGATGATTTCTGAGCTACAAAGGAAATTAAACGATATCATTAGCACATTTTTTATATAAGCAGCTTCAGATTTTCTGCATCTTGCAATTTCATTTTATATTAGTTGCTTTATCAGTCAGACGATTTCCCAAATTAAACTGCTAAGATTTCTACGTCTGAATGCTTAAAATATTTATTTAATATTGTCATTCCTATCTAGAGCCTTTAAATTTTTTTGGTGTCACTGGCATAATTAAAGTCTGTCTCAAAAGCATATAAAACTAAATATAACATTTTTTGGAAATTTACCCCCCCCCCTGGACATTGTGACTTTTGATCCCCTGGACAGCAGGTCTAACCCACCCCGCCCCAGACATCAGTTGAGTAGTTGAGCTCCAGCTTCTGGACTAAAAAATGGCAGGGTAAAAACTAGCCAACTTTAAGCTTTAAAGAAATAATACTCATTGAGATTAAACTTTGACTCCTTTATAACTGCTTTAAACGGCATTCCATTAAACAAACCCTCCCCAATCTCTTGATGTTTATCCCGTGAAAAAATAAAGGGGAAAGATTCCAGAAAAGTAACAAGATTCTTAGTGCAGAAATGGGAATCTTATACAAACAACGGTAGCATGATTCAAAATGAAAATCCTAATTAGCAAAATCTGTATCAAGATCGGTGAAGTTTGATTGAAGCTTGATTAGTTTGATTTATTACCTTGTTTCCATTCTTTTTACATTTTTTACGGCTTATTTAGCAGACGCCCACGCTAAAGTTTAAAGAGCGAGCCAATATCTATCATCCCATCAGGGAGGAAAATCTGGAACTTTTACTAACCAAACTCACCGAACACCAATCAAACTTCATTGGATAAAAAACTGTCATCATTTAACAAAGACCGCTGTACATTGTGCGGTCCCCTACAAATCTGGATTGTATTTGAATTGTACAATTCAAAGGTGTTTCAAAAAAGGTTCAATTACAATTCAACAAACAATCCATTTACATTTCACGAATATTTCAAAAGCAATTCGTGAACTGTTTTTGGATTGTCTTGTTTGGATTGTTTTTGAATTACAATGTTCAAGAAAGTTTTAAAAATTCAAATGCATTTCAAAAGTACATTTCAAAAGCAATTCGTGAACTGTTTTTGGATTGTCTTGTTTGGATTGTTTTTGAATTACAATGTTCAAGAAAGTTTTAAAAATTCAAATGCATTTCAAAAGTACACTTCAAAAGCAATTCGTGAATTGTTTTTGGATTGTGTTGTTTGAATTGTTTTTGAATTGCAATGTTAAAGAAAATTTTAAAAATTCAAATGCATTTCAACAGTGCACTTCAAAAGCACTTCGTGAATTGTTTTTGGATTTTCTCGTTTGGATTGTTTTTGAATTTTAATGTTCGAGAAATTTTAAAAATTCAAATGCATTTCAAAAGCAATACACCTTTTCGACCGTAGTCGCCAAAATTGTCGCGTGGGTTGTTTACCTGTCCGCTTTATCCCACTAAAATCGATCCAATCCTTTTTTGACACATTTTTCTATTGTCTATAGGTGCGAATAGTCACTTTTTATATAAGCAAGTAAATTTTGGAACGAAGATAAAGGTGTGCTTAAATTCCTATTGTTCTATAACAATGGCTCGAATTTTTCTACTTAAATGGAAAAATTCTGTTCATTGCTCAATTCAACAATGATGCTGAAATTACATTTGGGGTGTAATTTGGAATGTCTATATATCAAATATTGAATTGTAAATGGATTGTTACGCAATGGTTATCATACTAGAGAAATACCAAATGAAATTTTAGACCGATTTACTTCTGAACATATAGGTTGGTATTTGACTTTCTGAATGTGGATGATCTGTAGGTATTTATCATTACAATCATTGCTATAAGAATTTATAATCTGAATCCACAGATAGAACTTATCAGAATCGGTTGAATTAAAAAATGACATATAAAGATTATCACTTACGAAAACCAATAATGATGTTTCTAATATGACACTTTCTCGATTGATATGATCGTCGTTATGATCTTCAATGTTCCAACCAAATGAATGATCTCTTCCTAGTTTATTAACTTCATGGAGTTTGATTCTATTTAGATCTTTTTTCAGATATTCTTATCTCTAAAACAGAATAAATACATATAGGATGATATCTTAGTTAAAAACAAAACGAAACTGTTGTAAAACTTGAAATATTGAAGGATAACAAGAAAACATATTTTGAAGCAAATATCTCATATCCATAAATGAGAAATGGCAATTAGTGGACTCATTATACCCGGAATATCGAATATAAATCAATATTAAAGCTATCCCAAATCAGAGTTATCAATTGATATAACCTTTTATTTTATTGAAATTTAATAAATAACCTCAAACATTAAGTACTAGTAATTGAAATTGAATACAAATAACACTCGATATAATTAATGAAATTGAAATTGAATAAATTGAGAGATTAGAATTGGAAATAACGTACTGATATAATACAAATAAGAATTATGGTAGTCAAAGTAAATTTTGTAAAAATTCTAACTTCTCTTATACTTTCAATGGCACAGCAAATATAATAAAACACGGAGGAAGTTAATTTTGAGTAGACAGTGAAGATTTGCACCAATCTTCTTAAGGAGAATTTATGATCTCCAAATTTATGAGAGTAAAGAGAGCAAGAAAAATTTTGAATTAAGGTAGTTTATTTTCAAATTTCCTTGTGTTAAATCTCAATGCAAAAACTCACGCACTGAAAAAATCAAGTTCACGTATTCACAATAGAAAGAAGGCTCATTCACGTGTCACGCCAGCCCCTGGGGGAGCCTCCCTTAAAGCAAAAATTTTGACAGAGGAGTTTAATTTGGTAGAAGACCAGAAATTTTCTTTTCAGGGGTAATTCATTACTAGAGAGACGCATTTGACGAGAATTTGATTTGATTATAATGGCCGAAATTGAACGACAATTTTTTCTAGGAACTGATTTGGCAGGTTTTAGCCGAATCCATCAACTCTGACAAATTTTTCCTTTAAGAAGGTAAATTGGAATCCTCATTACTGGCGTGGTCCTCAGCCTCAGAATGAACAGTCCAAGGTTTCCCAAGCTTATGATAGGTCCTTGCTGACTGGACCAAGTTTGTACAAAGCTTGTTAATGCGCTCTTCAGTGATGGGCACTCTCGTATTGTCAGCTCTGCCCTTTGTGTCAAAACAATTGGTTTTGGCAAACACTGAAACATAAAAAGAATCACACAGCTTCTTTTAAGGAAAGAATTTAATCATCTCAGGGAGACTAAATTTTGGATGTCTAGGAAAATTAGTTCAACAAAATAAAATGACAAAGCTCCAAGGAAAATGAAAGATTTTGGTCAAAAGATGGGGTTGAGTGAGGAAATAAGTACCGCCTAAGTCTTTGGGTTTTATAAGCATTGGGCTCTTCCAGAAAAAAAATTTACACGGGGGGGTGGAGGATATAACAATTTAAAGTTATTTAAAGAAATGTCTATAACTCACAGTATATGGTGTTTATAACATCTGAAGGAAATGCATCATTTCCATTCACACCTTTGTGGTTCATGCTGCACAGCTCTTGTTGAGAAAAAAATCTAAATATATAAGAGCGGGTAGATTCTTCTTAATATTGTGAAAGTCTAAATCTTTCAAAATTGCAAAATAAATAACCTAATATCGCTAAAATGTAAAAATTTCACTCCTTGTCACTTTAGTTAAAGACTTTGGGATCCTTTTAATTGTTTTATTGAAAACGTGAAACACTTCTTTGAAAAGCAATACATAATACAACAATACTAACCTTTTTAGAAGGTATGGGACACATTTCCCTACTTCTGGCTTTAGGTGAGCCCTGCACACTGTCGCCTTTGTCAGGTAAATACCCTTACCTCGCACAACTTCCATCTAGATGGAAAGGAAATACAAAATAAAAACAACTTTCCATGTATGCCATGTATGATTTGTAATGTTTATTATCAATATTTTGCAAACGATATTTGAAAAACAAACCTGCAAGGTGACCAGAGATCTAAATGAAAGGTCATTTCCTCAGACTGCAGTATAAAATTCAGATTCCAGAATTAATAATTATGTTAAAAGTAATAATAATAGGAAATACTGTATTTCTTCGAATAAGCGTCTGAACCTTTTTGAATTTACAAGATAATAATTGGTGTGTCACTTAAATTGGAAAAGCTAAAAATTACATCAATAAGTTTCCATTTCTGTTATGTTTCCACTGGCAATTCTATTCATTCTATTATTCAAATAGACTAGTAAAAATGTAGTAAAAATTGTTTCAATGTTTTATGAATTTAAAGAAACTAGATAAAAAAGGGATTTGAAAATTTGACTTTGTACCTTATCCTCTGCATTTTTCATGTAGAACTTTTCTTTGTGTGTATTGCTTCTTTGACGTTGTTCCTTAAAATAGATTGATAGATAATAAACCTGTCAGTCTTAACGTTTCATCTATTGTTATGCAAACAGAGAACCAGCAACATAGTGAAGGCAGAGAAGAGAGCTGTTCCTCAGTTTTGGATATCAAACTCCCTAGTATTCATCTTCTCTCATTGAAATTTTAATTTAATATTATTTAACTTATACAAATTCAATGAAAACAATTTTTACCTTCCTAAAATCGTTGAAACCTCTGTTGACTTTTTGTTTATCTAATAAATTAAATAATAGGTTTAAGATTTTTGCGATATTTAATATTTCAAGGTAAAAAATTGTATCTTTCTTAATTTATTTTTCGAATCAGTGATTTCAAACATTTCAGACAAAAAGTGAGTTGAAAATGGCCTTGGAAACTCAAATTTCCTCCAAAAATTTTCATAGATTTTGACAAGCTTGCGAATAATTTAGGGCAAAAGTGGCATATTTTGAAGTCAATCGAATTGGCTGTTAGTCATTTAATTTCTGAAACATACAAGCTTCCACCAATTTTTTGAGTCTTCTTAACTCTCTGTCTTTTTCTTGACACCTTTTGCAGTTTACTGACTGCCCAGCTTTCATGGCCAATATTCTTTGTGAAGGGCTCCCTGAAAATGAAAGAGCAAATGCTTATGAAAGTAATAATAGCCTCTCATCTCAAAACGTGCTTTTTCTACAGCTTTGCTTCCAGGCCATTTTTCATAACCTTTAAGCATTGTTAAAAATTATCTAAAAGAATATATAACCCAATCTTCGAATGATTCTCTTGTATCTGAAAATCTACACATTGCAAGCCTGATTATGTTACATGAAAATTTGGATAACAAAAGAGCTGAAATGTTCGTATAGCTATGATAAATTACCAGCAGGAAGTGTAGGAGGGGGTTGATAGGGTATTTCTGGTGAATCATCTTGAGTGTTTCTATCTGTATCTAAACAGTGCGTCTCAAACCGCGATATTTCGAGAGCACGGAAGCGCGTCAAAACACCAGCTTTTTTAGAGTTTTGTCTCGTTTACCCAAACGCTGCAATCCTGCGTAGGCTTTGGGCTCAAGACTAGAACCCCCAATACGAGACATTGGCCTGACCGAAAAAAAATCATCATCATCAATTTTGTTAATTGTCAGAGTCGTTTACTCACTGGAAATACGCAACTTTCTGAAGTTTCGTTTTTTTTCGGTTGTGCTTCATTTTAAAAATAACGAAGATGAAAAGTTACCATCAATCCCGCGAGTAAAAGAAAGTACTCCGACTAGTCTACGAAAAGTGCGCTCGCGCGGCGAATATAATATCTCGCAAATTAATATATGCATAAAACTGACGAAATCCTTTCTTTTTTATGCTTAGGTGACGTCACCATCGATCCTGACTCGACAATGGAGAACCAAATTTGGCAATGTATAATTATTACGAGCGGCCGAGAAAGTTTGTGTGACGCAAAAATTGCGCGATAATCGAAGCCCTAGAAGAACGCCCACTGAAAATTGAAACCAGGAATTTATTGAATATTTCACTAATGAAGTATCAAACTTTTTGTTTTTTGTAATTATTATAAATTCATAATTTTTAAATACTATTTTTTGAATGTCAAAGGACAATTAAAGTGAATTTAAGCTGATTGGGTGGATATTGGGCGGACGGGCGTTTTGCACGTGCCGAGATTGGAAATTAAATGAGAGTAAAAGACGGGGGCGTCTTAGTATGTAATATTAATTCATTATTCTTTTATTTTTATTTTTCGCGAATGAAAAATGAATTTTTGATTTTTGAATTAAGGAAATATAGTATAATATATTTTATTTGATTGTCAATGCCAAAAGATACTTACGAATAATCTGCTGTGTTGCTTCGCTATTTACCCCCGGATTGTTTTAGTAGGCACTTCGGTCACGTAAATAAAACACGTGTATATGTTGAAGCCGACTGTGGACTGACCGCAATTGCAATTACATAAATTATTGTGGAAGGGAACGCTTGAGACGAATGTTTGGGAAATCAAAAAGACAACTTTTGTGAGAATGTTGAGTTTTGTTTATATGGCTGTTTGGGACGCACTGCTAAAACAAATGGAAATAGGATATACTAGAAGGTTACTTAAGTGTTGCTAAATGCACACAATTCTCCTAGAGATGGCTATTGAACTTGAACCTTGATTTATCTTACTGTTTTAAGGGCTACCGTGATGATCTGGGATGTCGTCAACACTGGGTGACATACAGCCCTTTCGATTGACTTCCAAATTTGCCATACTCACCAACTTTGCCAAATCCACAATTTCAATGTCAAAAGATCACAGCTTCATGGCAAATTTGTACATCGCTACTCTGCCATTATGATTTCCGTTTTGTGATGCTTAGTCAGCAGTTTTCTGTCGGCGTTTGTAAACAGTCGAGTACTATTGCAAATTAGGAGAAATGCGGGTATTTCGCTTAAATAGGATGAATTATCCTAAATAAGATAAAATCGATAGCTTAGTTAGGAGAAATAGAAGAAAAAGTTGATTTTCTGAACAAATTCAGAGATCCGCGTCTTTATTACTCTCTAAATCAATTGTGCTCATACAGAAGATCATTTTAAACCAAAAGTTAGCTTCTTATCAGCGCGGAGTGAAAAAATATAAGCATTTATCCTATTTTGGATAAAATGTACTAAATAAGAGAAATAGTATTTTTGTTTACTTTCTTTCCCGTAATAAAAAAGATGAAGAATTAAAAAGGTTTGAGTGGACGAAAAGTGTCGAAAGCGTTCAATCGTGTCTGTTACAATTACTGTTTAATACATCTTAATTTCTATATCTTCAAAACATGAGTCAAGTTTTTACTAAAAGAATTAGATGTTTAACATCTGAAGTGTTTCAAGAAGCCGATTTGGAAGATATTGTTCAGCACAACCGATTCAGGTTCGACAATAATCTCCGTAAAAAGCCCTTTTTAGGGTTTTATTCTACAGTCAATGGGTATCATCGCTTTCACGTGAGACCCTACTCATGCAGGATGACTTGTATGAGAGAACCAGAAAACAATTATGACCCAAAGGCGATCAAAATCCTGAAAGAAGATGGTACATGTGTTGGAAGGATGCCAGCGACATGCTGCCGCATTGTATCCAAGTACATCGATCTTGGCCATATAATCAAAACCAGTGTTTACTGGAAAAATGATAAATGGCAACATGGACCCTCCATTGATTTTGGTGATGGCCCTAAACTCGTTTCTTTTTATGCTTTCGAGTTCGAATCCGTCCAGAAGAGAAACGAACTCGCAGAAGAACTGATGAATAAATTAATTGCCGTTGAAGAAGCTCGCGTCCCTTGAACAGTTTAGCGTACTTTGATTATTTTAGGAGAATCCATGTAAAAATTTATCTCCATCTAGTATGCAATGTATAGTCTGCGAGTAATAAACAATTTTTTCTTGACTACAAGATTTCTCTTAGTCCTATTTTTTTTCTACATCTCCAGCTGAAACTTTGCTCGTTTGGAGGACAGGATATGACTTTTCTCGGACTATTTGCAAGCGTTTTACAGTGTACCCTTTCGAATTCGAATTCTCATCAACAGAATATCCATTTTTTTTTCGAATTACAAAGACTGATATTAAGAAGTTCGAATCAGGGAGAGTGAGAGAGGAGCAATTCTTTACAAAAAAGAAGTATAAAATATCAGTTACTTAATTTTAACTTCTCTTCTACAGAAAAAAGTAAAAAAAAACAACATAGAAATAGAATGGAACAAGAAACATTAGAAGAAATCGAAGAAACACCTTTTGTTTATGATGAAAATCTCAAAAAGTATCCAATTCGCGACTCTAATAAGAAACACTCTTCGAAAGAAGAAACCCTGGCCAATGGTAAAAAAACAAGAAGAAGGGCTGAAGGATATATAACAAATCCGTCTAAGCGATCAGATGCCAGACATAAAAGGAAAAACGGTATTGATTTGTTTATGTAATACAATTTTTCATTTATTTACTCCGTTCTCCATAAACAAATTGACAATTGCCTATATACTGTATGAATCTAGCGACAATAGAACTTAAAATAGTTTTTAAAATGATAAAATATCCTGAGGTGGGTACTAGGGCAAAATGTAAGTATATTGTGGTACACATTTTTTTTTAATAAACAACCGAGTTGCTGAGGGCTCAGGCCTCAAAATTGCCCAAAAAATAAGCAACTTGCTTAGCAATCCTGAGGCCTCAAATTCAAATTAGTAACTTTTTTCCTCAGCAATGAAAAATATCTTTGACACAACTTTAAAAGAAAGCGTTGAAAATCTTTGAAAAATACCTCTACTGCCCATTCAAAATTGAAGAATTGTTGAAAAATGCAAAACTGTGCTTTTCAACCATTTTAAGCTTGAAAATTTTTAAGCAACCTTACAAGCAACTTTGGGCCTGGACTTCGAAAAATCCTTAGCAAATCTAGGCCTGACCCGAAAAATGGAGTTACTTATAAAAAAAAGTGTAGATCTTGATAGTTCTAGAAGTATAAAACAGCAAGATTTTATCTATTTTTTCTTAGGACTTCTTCTCTCAGCGTATCAATATACGTTGGTCACTGGTGGGAGAGTGTATATTGAATTTGAATACGAAGATGGCAGGAAAAAAAGCAAAGTTACAGAAAGATACAGCTCATCATTGGGTATGATGCACGATAAGAGAATGAAAGAAACCAATGAACAACTTCAGTCTTCCTCATCTACCATCACGTCACCAAGGTCACTTGGCTCGCCTATGTCTCTGGGCTCTCCACTTTTTCTAGGTTCATCTCCTGAATCGACAGATCTACTTGACTTTTGTTCTCAAGTTACACCAGTACACGGAGAACAACCTACCCAAACAAGTACACCAAAGTCCATATTCGTTCAAACAAATGCATCAAATCCGATCGTTCGAACAAATGCACCAACGTCAACCATACAAACAAATACACCAAAGTCCATAATCGTTCAAACAAATGCATCAAATCCGATCGTTCGAACAAATGCACCAACGTCAACCATACAAACAAATACACCAAAGTCCATAATCGTTCGAACAAATGCACCAAATCCGATCGTTCGAACAAATGCACCAACGTCAACCATACAAACAAATACACCAAAGTCCATAATCGTTCTAACAAATGCACCAAATCCGATCGTTCGAGCAAATTCATCAAAAGTAAACTCAATTGTTCAAGAAAAATCGACCATTCAAGCAAATTCATTAAAAACAAATTCGATCATTCAAGCAAATTCATTAAAAGCAAATTCGATCATTCAAGCAAATTCATTAAAAGCAAATTCGATCATTCAAGCAAATTCATTAAAAGCAAATTCGATCGTTCAAGCAAGCTCATTAAAAGCAAATTCAATCGTTCAGGTCCAGGCAAACTCACCGATCGTTCAGAGTAATACATTTAAACCGTATTCATTAATCGCACAAACAAATTCATTCGTACCCACGTCAATTGTTCAAACAAACGCACAAAAAACTATCAAAATAGTTGCAACACATGGAGCAAAACCTGTACAACAGTTAGGTCAAAATCAAAAGAATCCCAAGGTTATAATACTAGGACAAACACAACAAGAAAGAAAAGCACCTCTGCCTTTTACGAACCATGGTAGTTATTCGTTAAAACCAACGATCACTGATAAATTGTTAAAAGATATTTCGCCATCAGCCAAACTTTTTCCTGTTAAAAGGGGAGGTGAGCCAAAATTAAGAGGACCATCAGGACTGCAAAGAAAAAAAGCAAAGAAATAGACTCTGTATATGTACGACTATCATTGTGTTTACAAAACATTTTTCATACCTGAAGCTGAAAAACTTAACTATAACGTAATTATTCTTTAGTTTAAATTTCTTTTGATATTTAACAGTTACACATGTAGGAAACATGACCTATATACATGACCATATACTATACAAAAATCTCAGTTGTTTCTAATCAAAATTTGACTACAATTTCATACGTAAGAAGAAATTTATGGTGTAAATGAATGAAAATATTTCTAATGTCCCTAAAGGAAGATAGATCTTCTGGCCTAAGGATCACTTCTGATCCTGATGAAAAATTCTTGATTTTGTACACAATTATTTTCCAATGCAAAAATGTTAGTTTTCAAAAATTTTCGTAGTTTCTACACTTAAATTTTTTTTTAAAGAGTGAAAAGATTCATATATATTTATATTATATATGAATCTTTTCACTCTTTTAGAGAAACTTTACAGAAAATGGATTGGTCAAAAATTGGAGGTTTTCTCAGGACTATGAATCAAAGACCCTTCATAGTCCTGAGAAAACCTCCAATTTTATTTTTTTTAAATTTTGCTACAATAAAAAACTATCTATTATAATGATTAGGTTTAGAGGAGCTTAAAAATATTTTGAGGGTTTTTCCTGAAATTATAAACAGTGCATTCACCTCACAAAGGATAAGTAAAGTTTTAGAGGGTTTACAGTTCCCCAACCTCCCCCTCTCACTCCCCCAAAAAACTGAATATTTTCTCACATTTTCTCACACAAAATTTACCATTTTCCCAAATTTTAATATTTATCTTATATTTTATCTTTATATTTTCATATTTATCAAAATGTATATAGATTTTACATTAGATTAATTATATCCAGTCAACTGTGGCCCTGGAAAATATAGTTTATCATTCTTTTTCAAAAAAATTCTTCCTTATTGTTACTTCCATCAGAACCAAGAAAATGAAAATTTTGATAATTCTAATAAATTTTAATTTCATCAAAAGTCAAACTGATAAAATTTGAAAGCATTAGTGGGCTTTGATTTTCAGTATCACTCACTAGGAAAAATCTTGATCAAGTCATATTTAATTGACTCAAAAGAAGTTCCATTCATATAAGTTCTCCAATATTCTTTGCGTTTTGATTTAAGATTTGATGTGAGATTTACTAAGTCATCACTCAAAATATCACCATAAATGTTGTACACAGTATCTTTACTTGTATATTCAAGAAATTGAGACTGTCTTAAAATGGCTCTCCATTCATTAATTTCGTCGCTTAACAGTACAACTCTTGGGTAAGTATCAGTTTCCAAATGTAACAATTTGGACGCATTGGAATAGATGCTATCTAGAGTATCGACTGATCTAGATATACGTTGCCAGGTAGATTTGTTAACAATACCTTTCGGAGCCATTAACTTTTGCCGTTGGACTTTTTGCTCCAGCATGAAATCCCCACCCTGGTTTCTGCTATTTACATTGTGAGAAGAGAATGTCAAATTTTCTCTTGTTTGCTGCTCTACTTCTTCAGGCATTGTAGATTTCATTAACAAATCTCTATATTCAATTTCACGATAATAAGGATGATTAAAGCCATAAAACCAATCATTGAAGGCATACCTTCCAGCATTGCTAACATTGGCATCGTTATTGCGGTCACCCACTCGTTGAATGTATACCCCAAGCGCAAAGTCCAACAAATGAAATATAAACTTTAGTGTAGCGGAAGATTGTTCTGACTGCCAATGAACAAATCCTGCAGGAGACAATTCTTCCATGTCTTTTCTATCGGCATACAAACGAATAAGCTCAAGTACTGTACCATGCAAAAAAATTTCAAATGTTTCCCAAGCTCTATGAGTGTCACTACAGCTAATGAACGACGAGTAAGCTAATGTTGAATTGAAGTTGAGTACGTCCTGACCAAGTGGTTCGAAGCATACTTTATCCATGATCTAAAAGTTTAAAATATATAGAAAAACTCATTAGACTTTCTTAAAAATTGCATTAAAAAACAAAAAAAAATAAAATACATAACTCCAAGGTTAATTTATGAAATAATATATAGTTGAAGGGGTCAAGGATACCAACCCAAGGCTTGAAAACCTAACTTATTTTTGAAATTTGAAAGTAGTAGACTCCAGCAACCACTCATTTAGGTATCAAAATCAACTTCAAAAGATTCCCTTACTTTTTGAAAAAGGGGACCTAGTTCCTCATTTTGGTATGGATAGCAACTGGACACTTGACTTTTTGAAATTTGAAGAAAATACTAACACAACTGTCGACCCCCTGTGTGGATGGATTAAAACATAGCTTTGAGCTGCTTTGAAGCTGGTAAATAACTTTTTTAAGAAGCTCTTTAAATACACGCTTTTTTTATAAGAATACCTTCTATAAGAATATCAGGGTGAAAATTGGCCAAATCGTAAGAATACTTCCAGGGTGAGTTTCACATATTTTGATAAGAATATAGTCATTTTCTATTTGGTAAGAAAAATAACTGGGTTTTTTGTTCGACTTAAATTGAGACTTAAAGGTAGAAATGTAATTTTGGCTTCAAATGTGCGCTAGATAGCAAGAAACTCTCAAATAGGTCATTTCTTGTACTTGTATAAAGGTCAAGTCTGAGAAAGTAAGAGTAAATCAAGAATATTTTACCCTCAATCCCGGCAATTTCTTAAGAATACTTGAGCCTTAGCCAAAGTACACTTTTCTTATAAAAATTATTCAGCACAAAACAAATTGGCAAAGTAAGCTTCAGTTTAGTTTGTATCTGTGTGTCTGATAGCGGACACAAAAGGCAATAAGGAAAATTAGAGAGAAAAAATCACCTTGAAGAATCCTTTCATTTGATTCATATTAAGATGCCCAAGGCCAGGTTGCATGGCAACCCAATCATATTTCTCTTTGTTTTGATCAATCAATCTGTTGGCCAAGCAGTACGGTGGACCATCACATCCAATAAATGTCCATTGCCTCTGATGACCAATTCCCAGGTTAATCTTCAGCTGATCCAATATATGTTTCAGATTTTCATAGGAGTTAGGGTTAAGTAGAATTGGCTCTCCAACCATCTGGGGACACACATTTATATGTTTGGTTTCACCAATAAAGAGATATTTTTCGCCATCTGAAGAGCTTTGGACAGTCCTTTCCTCTTTTTTCTTTTCTTTCCTCTTTACGTCGGCACCGCAAGTGTCACAAACACGTTTTCTTGGTCCATATTCTGTCATGCATGTCTAAAATTTTAAAATAAAATGAAATACAAAAAAGTTATGTGATGAGTGAACCTAAGTGGCTGTTGTAAATATCTCAACAAAATATTTCAAGAATATTACTTTTAGAAAAATTTGCAACATTTTGTTCTGGATTTAAAAATAGGATACTGGTGTCTAATTTTCCCTTGTAAAAATAAGCTTATTATAAAGAGGTTAAAGTAAACACCCTTCAGCCCTTAACACAGTAAATTTTGTAACCCACTTTACCCAACAAAACAAGTGATATAAGGTATTTATAAAAATAAATTTAATTTTTACCTGATTCGTACATATTCGAGTTTTAACAGACATCAACTCTTCTATTCTAGAAGTTATTTTGTCATCTTCTTGTTTGAAAAGATGTATCATTTGAAACAAATAGTTGTAGCGGCATCTACGGAAGATTATTCTGGAATTTTGTATGAAGGTTTCCATCTTTTCTTGTTTTTGTTCCACTGTTAAACCTGCACCCCAGACAATAGGCTTCAAGCTTGCGTCAGTTTGGAGTGAATGAATGGTCCGGAGTATGATGTGTAGAGTGGTTGTGATGACATCTGCTGCTCCTACTTTATCTTTTGAAACTCTATAATTTTTAATGATATATTTTCCAATATTATCAATGAATGTTATTATGTCCCCAAGAGGACATTCTAACGGAGCACTTCCAATTTCATTCAACCAAGTCAAAAATGTTGTATATCCACCTCCAGGAGTCAACTTCCCATTGAGCACACTGACTACTTTTGATCCGGAGATGAAGGATTGAACCACGTTTGATACAAAATGATAGGGAAAAATCCACTTTACATTACAAAAAGAGTAGATAGCTTCAATAGTCATGATTAGCTGATATTGTAATTGCGAATCCAAACTCGAAATATTTCTGTTAGACAGCCCTTCAAGAAAAGAGACCAGAAAGGTATCGTAGTGTTCAACATCGTTTTTTGGAAGTATTGATTGAAGATAGTTCACATTTGTGTACTTTTGGGATAGGCTTTCTCCAGTTTGTTGAATCCGTGGATTTAACACAATCTTCCCCAATGTTCTGAAACATTTTTTCCAAATTGATTCCTCAACAGTGTCAATATCCTTGGAAAATTCTGTTAGGGCTGAATTGAATGATGTAACAGCACTACTAAGCGATTTTGGTTCAGGGAGCCTGTCACTAGGTGAAATAATACGTTTTGTCTTTGCAATACATGCCTGACATAGAAACTTTTCTCTTTCACCAAGAAAAAGGTGGTCTCTGAGGAACTCGACAACTTCCACGTATACTTTTGACCGTACAATGTGCAGGACACTTTCATCTGGTGTAAAATCCTTCCAAATCTCGTGGAATGAGCAGCAACAATAAAATTTACTTTTCTTCGCCTCCTCATTCACTGATTGTTCATCCGCCATGTTGAAAATTTCAATTTTGTATTTCCGTGAAAGTTTATGCCGAGTCAGCAGAATTTCGGAATCAATTTCGCTTAGCTCAGCGGAATTCCAAGTATTTTTCTGAACTACGCATGCGTACTACTTAAAAGTTGAATAACTTCTGAACGCACGCTGACTGGTGGATCAGACTTCACAAGCATACTATGCTGGCTCCAAATTTCTTAAATTTATGCAAAACTTGACGCGGATCTCTGAATTTGTTCAGAAAATCAACTTTTTCTTCTATTTCTCCTAACTAAGCTATCGATTTTATCTTATTTAGGATAATTCATCCTATTTAAGCGAAATACCCGCATTTCTCCTAATTTGCAATAGTACTCGACTGGTAAAGCGAACGATTTTTTAACCAATCAAATTGCCGATCGGCATTGTTTTGCTTTAGCATTGGAAGGTCTTCTATTTTCAAAAACTTTGGCAAAAGTGGCAAAATTGGAGCCGAAAAGAACACAGGTCTCGTGGGAACAGTGTTTTGTATAGAGACGTATGGAGGTAAGTTCCAAAAACGCCAAGAATGCCAGATTCACCACATCTTTTTTATTTGGCATTTATGGCACTCAAATTTTGCCACATTTGCCAAATTTTTGTCAATCGAATGCAAAATAATTGGCAAACAGGGCAAAAGTGGCATATTTTGAAGTCAATCGAATTGGCTGATAGTGTGACATGCATATTTCATAAATCCATTTAGTTTATTAAGATACATGAAATATTTCGGAGAACGAATTCTTAAAATGAAATTAACAGTGTAGACGTTTTTCTAATGTGAAGTACACCATTTTCCTGTTTGTAAAATAGAAATGTTTTGAACATTCAAATGATGACCATAACCATTCAAAATTGAAATGTTGTTTCATTGAGTATAGATCGTACCTGTCATCCACAAGGGAACATCTTCGAGAGGAGAATCTAGAAGCTCTGAAATTACAAAAAAGAATACAAGCTGATCAATCATTTAAGACAAAAAAGCTGATAATAATCAATTTATTACTCCCTTCTCATTATGCTCAAACTTTAGCAACCTGCTTCCTCGAGAAAGAAAAATGTGTTTCATGACAAACAACATGAGTTTAATAAGTATATATTTGTCTTGTCATTAACAGTGCTTTTCTGATAAGATAAAATAATCTCTGTGGGAATTCAAAATTTTTTTATCTTTTAAAGATGCCCTTCAAAATTCGAGATTTAAGATCAGAAGATTAGTCACATAAAAGAATGTTACCAGAGTAATATCCACGCCTTTTCTCCAAGTTCGTGTAAATTTTTTCTTGAGGCGGTGTGTAATAATTTTGCTTTGCTCCTATAAATAAAAAAAAGACTTAGGACATCTGGTTGAATTCAAAATTGGTATATTACTTGACTGATTTCAAACAAATTCTTTAACACACCCCGCTACTACATATTAAGTGTGATTAAGTGTTACATACGTACCCATTGGTGCATTTAGTGTTTTTGAAGACACTTGGTCCTGTTGAGTATGAACCTGACTTGGTTGATTTTGCGTTTCTAAAATAAATTAAAGAAACACAAATGAAGTGAGAGTTTGTGGTAATTAAATTTGTTTGCTTAAAAGAAACCATTGCATTGACATCAAAGGAAGGGATCCAATTAACTTTTGAGAACAAAACATGTGTCGACAAGGATTAAATGGTTAGCTACGTACGAATTGGTATAATAGGTGTTCTTGAAAACACTTGGTCATGTTGCGTATCAATCTGATTTGGTTGATTTTGCGTTTCTAAAAATAAATTAAATGAACACAAAAGAAGTGAGAGTTTGAAGTATTCAGTTTCATTTGCGTTAAATACCGTTGCATTGACATCCAAGGAAGAGATCAACTTGACTTTCAAGAACAAAACATGCGTCGATAAGAATTAAATTGTTAGATACGTACGAATTGGTGTAGTTAGTGTTCTTGAAGACACTTGGTCCTGTTGAGTATCAGGTTGATTTGGTTGATTTTGCGTTTCTAAAAATAAATTAAATGAACACAAATGAAGTGAGAGTTTCAAGTATTCAGCTTCGTTTGCTTTAAAGAAATCGTTGCATTGACATCGAAAGAAAAGATCAACTTGACTGTCAACAAGGATTAAAGTGTTAGATACGTACGAATTGGTGTAATTAGTGTTCTTGAAGACGCTTGTTGAGTATCAACCTGATTTGGTTGATTTTGTATTTCTAAAAAAAAATTAAATGAACACAAATGAAGTGAGAGTTTGTGGTATTAAAATTGTTTGCTTTTAAAAGGAAACATTGCATTGACATTAAAGGAATAAGGGATTAAGTTATTAAAATGACTTTTGAGAGCAAATATGTGTCGACAAGGATTAAAGTCTTAGATACGTACGAATTGGTGTTCTTGAAGACACTTGGTCATGTTGCGTATCAATCTGATTTGGTTGACTTTGCGTTTCTAAAATAAATTAAATGAACACAAATGAAGTGAGAGTTTGAAGTATTCAGTTTCATTTGCGTTAAATACCGTTGCATTGACATCCAAGGAAGAGATCAACTTGACTTTCAAGAACAAAACATGCGTCGATAAGAATTAAATTGTTAGATACGTACGAATTGGTGTAGTTAGTGTTCTTGAAGACACTTGGTCCTGTTGAGTATCAGGTTGATTTGGTTGATTTTGCGTTTCTAAAAATAAATTAAATGAACACAAATGAAGTGAGAGTTTCCAGTATTCAGCTTTGTTTGCTTCAAAGAAATCGTTGCATTGATATCCAAGGAAGAGATCAACTTGACTTTTGAGAACAAAACATGTGTCGACAAGAATTAAAGTGTTAGATACGTACGAATTGGTGTAGTTAGTGTTCTTGAAGACAGTTGGTCATGTTGCGTATGAACCTGACTTGGTTGATTTTGCGTTTCTAAAATAAATTAAATGAACACAAATGAAGTGTTAAAGTATGTGGTAATTAAATTTGTTTGCTTAAAAGAAACCATTACATTGACATTAAAGGAAGGGATCCAATTAACTTTTGAGAACAAAACTTGTATCGACAAGGATTACATGGTTAGCTACGTACCAATTGGGGTAGTTAGTGTTCTTGAAGACACTTGGTCATGTTGCGTATCAATCTGATTTGGTTGATTTTGCGTTTCTAAAAATAAATTAAATGAACACAAATGAAGTGAGAGTTTCGAGTATTCAGTTTCGTTTGCCTTAAATACCGTTGCATTGACATCAAAGGAAGATATCAACTTGACTGTCAACAAGGATTAAAGTGTTAGATACGTACGAATTGGTGTAGTTAGTGTTCTTGAAGACACTTGGTCCTGTTGAGTATCAGGTTGATTTTGCGTTTCTAAAATAAATTAAATGAACACAAATCAAGTGAGAGTTTGTGGTATTAAATTTGTTTGCTTAAAAGAAAGAAAACATTGCATTAACATCAAGAGAAGAGATCAACTTGACTTTCAAGAACAAAACTTACGCGGTGAGTTGTTCTGGTTAAGAAGATGCCAAATAGATTGATGAGGTGTACTAAAACAATTAAAATGCAAAATGAATCAAATTTAAATAAGTTTTAAATCATACCTACAAATGTTTGTTTTGAAAATGAAAACAAAAGAACTAGTTTCAGATTTCTATTAACAAACGACCCCATCCTAATAAACCTTTAGGGGAACACGGTAGTCTATTGAATAACAAATTTCTATAATCCTTTCATTAATTAAATTTCCCACGAATTAATCGAACCTAATCGAACGCGATCGAATACTGTAATTGCGATTCGATTGTCGAACGTATCGAAGCAATCGAACGGCAAATCCTGGGTAATATTCGATTGTGATCCGATTGCGTTCGACAATCAAATTGCAATTATTCGATTGCATTCAATTGTGTTCAATAGACCTTTTTTCAAAGAGGCCACCCTGTTGAATAATTATGTAGTCCAGCGGAAAAACAATGATAAAACCATGCATAATTATTACAATATGCATGATACAGTAATTATGCATGGCTCTATGATTGTTTTTATAGCTGGACTACATAATTATTCAACAGGACGTCCTCTTTGAGAAAAGGTCTATTGATTCGGCGTTCGATTCGTTCGATTGACACCGTCTGGATATTGACAAACTTTTTTCACTAACCCCCCTGGAAATTTTGGATAACAAAAATTATCCCCTGGAAATTAGGAGTCGACCCCCTCCCTGGAAAATGAAATTTTGTGAAAAAGGGCCTGGAAAGTGACTATTGATGCCAGTTTAGGAGGAGAGAACCCCCTGGAAACCTTTAATAACCCCTTGGAAAATCTGAAAATGACCAAAAGCCCCCTGGAAAATCAAGGCTCAGATCCCTCTGGAAAAGTTTGTCAATATCCATGTATGGTTTAAAAATGGAATGGCCCATTGCTACCGTGAGATTGGGTAACTTGCATCAGTGGAGGCTAACATGCATAGCCCTAAAATGAATGACCTGGCTTGGTCATTGAAATACAAAGTTAAATCAAAACAAAAATGATAGAGTGTAGAGCTGTGAGCGGAGCTGAATATAGTTTATTTCAATAGTCAGCCAGGTCATTCATTTGAGGGCTACTGTATGCATGTTAGCCTCCACTGATGCTAGTTACCCACTCTCACGGTTTGTGTTGCAAAATTAAGTTAAGTTAGCTATGATGACCGCTATATATATATAATTAAACAAGGTATGTCTGCATTATAATACAGTGTAGTGCTGCAATCACAAATGACTTGTGTTTGCGTCGTTTTATAGATAAAAAAGAGTTGATCGGTCACAGAATAAAAGGTCAAACTATGATGATGAGTACAACCCTGCGCCAACAACGCACCGGACAGTCCGGTGTTTTGTCCAGTGCCAAAAAGTATCCTTCAGCCACACCAGAAACCTTTAGTCCTGTGTTAGTCCGGTGTTAATTTTTCAAACTTCTGGACACCGGACACATGTGTTTCAAAAATAATGCGCACCAAACTTTGGTGTTGAGATATGTCTGGTTGTAAAAAGTATTCTCATCTGACACCTGGACTTGCTTGTCCAGTGTTCATGAAGTCCGGTGTGTCAGCATGGTTGTTGATGAGTTAGGCAGAAATCATATCTATCGAGAATAGATCTTTTGCCTTTCCATCTGCCATCTTGAATTGTATGCAAAAATACAGGAACAAAAAAGCTGTGGTTGGTTTTAGTTGGAAAATATGCAAAACATATGCAAAGTTTACACAAAGATTAAAAAGACAACAAAGCATCTATATTATATATTATAATCATTAGTACAATAAAAGATGGGCTATATTAATACTTTCTTTTTGGATAGGTTTTACATATTTTCAATGCACCACTGGAATTAGGCCACCTTAAATTTTTCATACAATTCAATATGGCCTGAATATGGCGGATGGAAAAGCGAACAGGTCTATTGAAAGTAAATACCCTGCAGTTTTGCTGTCTTTATGACAGTCCTCAACCGCGGTCCTTGGATTTCACAATAAGACCCTTTTTTTACAAGTATATATCTATTCTAAAATAAGAAATAATATCCCCATCCCTTTCCTATAGGTTTGCTGGAATCTTTTACTATTTCCCTAGTCATGAAGACAGAAATATTGTGGTGCGATTTTGGTACAGTTTTGACACTGGAAACTTCTTGAATTGTATGACAAGCATATCTGGACTTGGTAAAGTGGCAGTTCTGTACAAAGATAATGGACTAAACGGTGGCACTTCCTGCATTGTAGGGTATCTTTTGGTGCGTTTTCTTCATTTATGATGCACTTTGACGGGCTGCAAAAGTCGTTTATTGATGGTGATTTTTGATTATTTTCCTGGATTTTTTCCGCCATCTTTGTGCATTTTTCAGACAACAACCGTTCAGTTTTGTATTTGACGTCAACTGTGTGAATCATTAAAGGTGGTGATGAACATTAGTTGACCCAATGGACAATCAAAATTACCCTCAAACAGAGCAAAATTACCCCCAAACAGAGCAAGTTTACCCCCCGGACAAGGCTGTTTCCCAGGATTATTCAAATATTTTGAATATGAAGGAATTCAATACGGGATGTAGCACATTTTTAACATTCTTACAGGAATAACAATTTAATGGCAATCGACGTTAACGCTATTATGGAAAAAAAGATATGTCTTTCACAGAGGAATACCGTTTTTTTAGTTGACCTGGTAAACAGCAATGAAAGTGATTGAGGAAGAACAAAAACGTTTCAGCATAGAAAAGATACCTTATTACACGAATATTAATAGTCATTTTATTAACACGAATTGAATAATTTCGTGTTAATAAAAACCCCCCTTAATTAAAACCAGCCACCGTTTCCTTGAAAAAGCAGAAAAATTCGTGTTAATTTCAGATCGTACAAATTTCAAGGCCGTTGAATACTTGCCTAGTAGTATTCGTGTAATAAGGTAACCATTTAAGGAGTTGGAAACTAACAATGACAAAATTATTGTAAAAATGTTAGCAAATTAGTTGTTATGAATAGGATATATAAATCTAATAAGATTTATTTCTCAGTGCTAAATTTTAATTATTTGTATATTCACTAATTGTGTACTTTGGCCTAAAAATCGAAATTTCCTCTCTCGGAGGTTCAAAAATCAACAAAATTGACAAAAATTTTGAGAAAAGTCCCTCAAAGGGTCCAAACAACGACAAATATTCTCTCTAATTTTGGGAAAAGTCCCAAAGGGTCCCAAAAAAGCAAATTTTCCCTCTCTCTAAGGGTCGAATTTCGATTTTTGGCTCGGACATACCCAGGTATATGATTTTAGCCACTGTTTTTAGAGAAAATATGTAGATATTATATTTTTTATTGAGTATGTACTTATTTCATCCTACAGGACCCACATACTTGATTATCGCTTATAGGAAAAATTGATTGAATAACTTAATGTCTTTTTTTCTCTCTTTCATTTTCTGTGTTTTTGGCAAAAATCCTGCTCTAATAATGTTCATAAAAACTCGTGAAGCTTGAGAAATGTAATCTTTGCGTAAACTTGTCCCCTTAACAACACCTCTGTCTCCATGCTTCCGTTAGAATTTTTCGAAAATTGAATGAAAAGACCAATAAATGCCATCCTTGCGCTTAAACAAAAGAAAGATGATTCTGCCTCTCTTTCCTTTCAATTTCCCGACATTTTGAGTATTTTGTGTCTAAGCCTATAGATCTCTTTTTTTTTTCGTTACAGACACTTGTTAAACAATAAAAGTATAATAAACATATATTGATTTAATCGCCGTTGTTGCTGTCCACGTTAATATTTGTTACAATATTGTTGTTAGCTTCTGGTCATTGGATTCTGCTGATTGATGTTCTAACATTGGCATTATTATTGATGGTACTTAATACACCTTAATTCTCAAATTACAAAGCTAATGAAGAATCGCATGCATCGAAAATTGGTGAGTTCACTCAAATATTAGAACATCTTTTAGTCAGTAATAACCTATGCAAGACGTCATCCGCGCTTTTTTCTCCACGCAATTAACGTTTATTCAACTTTGCGACTTTTTCGAATGTTTGGAGCCAAATATTCGATTTTTTAACGTCACTTAAACTTTCGAAGCTCCTGCATTATAGTCAAAAAATGAATTTGCGTCGTTTTCTGAAAATAGTCAAAATAAAACTGAAAATGATTATTTAGCAAAACTAAACCAGGTGCAGATAAGAGTATATTTCGAATAAAGGGGGTGGGGGTTATTGGAATTTTTTCCTTAAAGAGGGGCGTTTATTCGAAGTTATACGGTAATATAAAGAATTAGAAAAGAAGTAGGGAAAAGTGACAGATACATTCCAAAATTCAAGGAACTTGGATTTTATTTGAAATGTTTTCAGGAAAATATAGTTTAAACATTTCAAAAACATTTCATTGCTCAGAGAACTTGGATTGTTTTTGAAATGCTTTCAGGAAAGTTGTTTAAACAATAGAGAACTTCGATTGTATTTGAAATGCTTTCAGGAAAGTTGTTTAAACAATTCAAAAACATTTCATTGCTCAGAGAACTTGGATTGTCTTTGAAATGTTTCCAGGAAAGTTGTCTAAACAATTCAAAAACATTTCATTGCTCAAAAATTTGAATTGTCTTTGAAATGCTTTCATGAAAAGAAGTTTCAACAATTCAAATACAATTCATTTTTTCTTTAATTTTGAATTGTATTTGAATTGCGTTCTTTAATTTTGAAATGCATTTGAACTATGTTAAAGGATTTTATTTTATGGAATGTGTTTGAAATGTCTGTAAAATGCTTTTGGATTTCCTGGAATTCGTAAGGGGTGGTGTACGGTGGGGCTGGATCTAAATGTGCTTTGTACGGCGGTGAAAATAGGTTAATTTGAAATCTGCTGTATTATCTGTACACCCCACCTTACCTTACCTTACCTTAAGTCACCGTACAATGACAATGTACGGCAGTGTCTAGGCAGGGTTGTTTCGATTATACAAAAATGATTGCTGAATTTCAATTGACATGATTTCTAAGAAATACTGTGAGATCGGGTAACTTGCATAAGCCCTCAAATGAATGACCCATTTGGTCATTAAAATACAAAGTTAAATCAAAACAAAAATGGTAGGCTAGAGCTGCAAGCGGAGCTGCGTAGTTCATTTGTTTTGAAATTTTGCTGCTTTGATTGGTCAGTCGTTTGATGGCTGTGCAAGTTACCCTCCACTGAGATGCAAGTCACCCGACTTCACGGTACTTGCTAAAACTGACTGTTTGTCACAACTAGTTTCACTATTAACACATAACTATCTGGTGAAAAAAGGAAAAAAAGATCATACCTGTGCTGTTTGTAGTTTTGGTGAAGAAGAGAAGAGAGGGTTATTAATGTTGTTGTTTGTTGTGGAAAATTAACTCTTCTTGTACTGCTTACTGAGCATGATCAATTTATTGGTGCATTCACTAACTACACAAAATACTTATAGTAGTAAACAAATATCAAACCTCTTTAAATACTCTACAAAAGACCAGAAAATATGATAAAAATTTATACAGCAGCAGCAAGTTTCAAAAGCATGTCTGATGTGCATAATCAAGCAGCCATTAAAAAGTTTCACAATGATTGTTTACAAAGGCTTGGTTACACTTTTTGCACTAGCGTATTTTATTTATTAAGAAAAGCCCTGTTTTTTATCACTTTTTATCTTTGTGAGTGAGTCCACCTTTAGAATATTTGCCGTAGTACGCCCGAAGCCAAACGCCCACGCCATAATTTGCGCCCCAAAAAATGTCTCGCCAGCCAGACACACGGAAGGCTATCGTAATACTTTCGCTAAGCGAAATTAATAATAATAATAATAATAAAAGTTTACAATCTAAACCCTACAAGGATTGGATTGGCAATAGAGCTTCAAAGAATGCTTGACAACTATATCGTCCCCGGTTGAATCAAATGATTTTATGGTCCAGAGAGACACCTCTAAATCTTTTGACCCAATTTTTTTCCAAAGCTGAGATATTTGACTTTGAAATCTCTAAAAATGAGTCTTTACACAGTCTTTATACATTGAATTTCTATTGTTTTCAAGTAAAAATTTGAAAATTCAAAGTCGAATATCTCAGCTTTGGAAAATAATTGGGTCAAACAGTTTCCTTAGGACCATAAAATGAATCTCTAAGTCAAATATCAAAAATCATCTGATAATGCCTTTAGAACTTTTTCAGATCTTTGACGAACACTTCCTCCTTACAGACCCAGTAGGACTTTTTCAGCCAGTGGGGATAAAAATGACGGACTGAAACTTTATGGGGATCGATATTCCCATATTTTTTATGCCTGGGGATTTCAATTCTTTTGTTTTCAGGGCAGAAAATTCATTGGGGATGGGAAAATTTGGCATAATATTTTGAATTGAGTATTGGTTTATTTGATTATTCTCAGTGGCGACAAAGATTGGAGGATAATTTTCAACCGGGGACGATATTTTGGCCATTTTTTCTGTGAGAAGGGGGTGTTGACGATGATAATATGGTAAACTTTTTCTTGAATTTGAAATGTGCACTCGTACCACTTTTGAATTCTATTACTGATAGAGCTTTGTGCAATCATGATCATGAAAAGCGATTTAACGGACTGGGAACGAGTTTGAATTCCTTTGTACTTAAATAGGTATATCTATTTATTTTTATTTCATGTAAGCTAAATCGCCGTTCAGTCAGGTTGCTATCATATCTTTTTAACATGATGTTAGAATTCAAAATCATACCTCCAGAGTGTGATAATTCAATCCCAAAACGTCCTTCAGGGCCATTTTTCATTCCCAAAGTGTACACCACGTTCATGCCTCCTTTCATCTCCATATTCTCCGTTGAGTGAAACTTCAAATCATTCCATTCGACGTCAACTTCAAATGACGTCATTGGGGACTCACTAAGTGGAGGGTCAAAGGTCATTTTTCCATGCATAGCTTTTTGTTTGGTATCTGTCGAACATTCTTCCTCGCTGACAGGTGGCCATTCGTTAGCTGAAATAAATAGGATTAGATTAATCTAAAAGCCGGTTTCTACCCGCGGGCGCTGCAATCGCACTATTTGGCTTCAATCCTTTTTGCTTAAAAATGTAGCGCGCGCGCAAAAAAAAAGTTGAACACATTTCCAAATTTTTCAAAAGTTACGTCAGATCGCGCCAATGGAATTGCTTCATTTTTCTTTTGACCAATAGCGTGGTAGATCTACTAAAAAAGTGCGATCGCGGCGCGCACAAGTGGAGACTGGCCTTAAGATATGTAAATAGTACTACAGTTAACTCTCGCTTATTTGAACTTAAATTATTCAAGTCTTGCTATATTTCGAAGTTGTTTCCACTCCCCTTCAAGGAGAACCCCTCTTGAAATGCATTCTATAATTCGAATCTCTCTGTAATTCTAACAAATAAAATTGCCCATTTGTGTTCGAATTAGCGATAGTCGACTGTACTTTTTCTGTTGGTAGCGACCGTAGTGCAGAGTTAGATCATCCGTCTATGTAGTCGATGCTATCGTCCGTATAATATTTTTTATGATATAACATAGTTTGTATATTATAAAACGTAATATGTTTCGCGGCGGATAGAGTCTGTGTTTAAGACAACAGCCACTCCCGTAAAAAATTTCCGTCTTCACATTTGTTCCTTTTAGATGAAACTCGTCTTAGACTATTATACCGAAGACTTCGCTTTAGTATAAAAAATTACTGAAATTCTTTCTGCTTTGATGCTCAGCAATTTAAGAGAAGGATCAATCGTAAGTGGAGCAATCTAGGGAGAAAGAGTAGCGCCTTTCCCTACCTCCAGGTAATCATTATCAAAAGAGGAGCCTTGGGTCGCACACTTACTTATTTTGTTGTTGTATATAAAAAACTTCCTTCTGAATTGTAAAAACGACGGTTTGAAATATATACCTTAGAACACATCTCCTTAGCTTAAATTCAGTTTCGAAGGTTTAAAAGGGTGATTCGACTGAAATTTTAGTTCATTTTACATACCCCGATACTTTTTTATGGATAGTACACATTAGATAGTACATTAAGGAGCTAATTTTGACGAAAACTAATTTTGGTGAGCAGCATAAATCTTGAGAACTTATTTTGGTGAATATGGTCAGATTTATTGGTTTTTGCGAGAACTAATTTTAACAAATGACTGAATCTGGTCTATTTTGCCTTTTTTTCAGCAATTTTAGATGAAATTGGGGATGTTTTTGCGAAATACAAAAGCATTCAATTGTGGCAAGAACTCATTTTGGTGAATTGAATGGGCCAAAGTATTTAACTTTGATGAGAACTTATTCTGGCGAATCTTGTCTAAACTCACCAAATTTGCCAAAAATATTTCTCGCCTAAATGAGCTTTTAATGTAGTCTTTTGATAATTTTCACGAACTCCAATACAGTACTAATTTATATATGCATGGATTGGGGAATCACTCTGTTTGCTGTTTGATCACCAGCAATAGCGTGGTGGCAGGGGCTCCAGCAGTCGGATTTTTTCGGGGCGCCGAAATACAACGGGCGCAAAAAGATGCCTTTCATTTCTAATTTCAGCGCCCCTTTACTCTTTTACAACTCGGATATAGCATAACTTTTCCAAAAACATTTGATTTTCTTAGGGGACGCCAAAATCAAAATCTTGATAACTTGACAAAAGATTGAAACGGGTTGGGATTTCAAACTTACCGTAAACTAAAACAACTGCAGTAAATATCAAGAAGTAAAGCTTCATGCCTTGTAAATTTTTGAGTTAACGCCAATCACTACCAATCACCGCCAGTCTGTCAAAAAAATATCAGCATTCTGATTTCTTAATAACGAAGCAATCTTTTATATAAAGAAGCACTCGGTTGACACTAGAGTCTTACATCGCACCTTATTATTTCATCAATTTTAATAACATTTTGAAATTAATACATCAGACACTACTATGCGTTTTTCGCTGTCCTACCTGTTAAATGATATACGTTTTTATTAGAACAAACTATATAAGAAAGTAAACCTTCGATGACTAAAATATCAAGAACAAGTTAATGGACGGTTTCTTAGGAAATTGCAAAAGAAATACTCACATAATGGTGAAATACGAACATGTTAAGACAACTTTTAGGCTTAAAACTCAAAAAGTTATGAACATCCGAAGGCTTCAATCAGGTTGGATTTTTTAATAAAAACGATATGCTTTACTTAGTAAAAGAGAACTCTACTGTCCAAATAGGGAGTATTCAGATAAAAGAAACTCTCTGTTTCATAATCATAGATTTTGAGGTCCGCCTACACCCTTCATACTCCAGTGGTGCTGTGAACCGACCGTCAAATAACTGATTGTTAGACCTATTAATCTCTCAATGATAGTTTCATATTAATACCATACTCAGCAAGTATGTGTAGGATATTGCACCTTAGTTTAATCCAGTTAGCGGTTCAAATATCCATTCTATTTATTACATTACTTGCATAGGTTGGTTATTATCAATTAAAATGTTCCTATTATCTATCGAGTTAGGCTGTGATTTTATTTTCTATCTTGCCACAGTATGCTGAAGATAAAAGTGCCCACCATGTTATTAATCTTCGAAAACTTTTTGAGCCCCCTTCCCCGCCCTTATTAGTATTCCCCATCCGTTTATTAGTTTTCTTTACCATTTTGTGAGTATTTTGTGCAATTTCCTATGAGTTTGGGTGTTTAGAGTCCGCAAAGCCCACTCTCGTGTTATATCTTTAGGGTTTTTAATCAATAGACGTTTTAACGCTTGAAATTTCAATATTACACGATAGCTTTTTTTCAGCCGCCCTCACCCGTTTATTCAGGCCTTACCAGTTAATTCACTATTCGGAACCATAGAACACCCCCTTCTCACAGTAAGCGGGGGTGAAAATATCGGACTGAAAATTGATGGGGACTGATATTTCAATATTTTCTATGACTGGGTAATTATATTCCATTGTTTTCAAGTCAAAAAATTCAGTGGGAACGGGGAAAATAGCATAACATTTTGCAGTGAGGATTAGTTTATTTGAAAATTTTCAGTGGGAACAAAAATTGGGGTGTAATTATCCACTGGGGACAATATTTTGTCAAATTTATCCAGTGGGAAGGGGTCCCACTGGGTCTGCGAGAAGGGGGTGTCATAGCATTATTTTACAGGTAATAAAAATATTACTTTAGAATAGGATATAACTGGAATAATTGCTGTTCCATTTAATAACATTATTACTAGGTATATTTATTAATAGGTTGGACCATAGTATAAGAAAGCCGCGGCTTTCTTATACTATGGTTGGACGAACCTTTCAAGCAAAAAAAATAATTCTTGAAAATGTACCCCCCTGGAAAATGGTAAAATTTACAAAAAACGTTTAGGAAAAATTTTCTTCATACCTTTAAGTGAAAGTGGACGAACTAAAACCAGTCTATAACCAGTGTCGTAGCCACCGGGGGTGGCCGGGGGGGGGGGGTGCCCCCCAAAAAAAGATTTTCAGATTATGGTTTTTTTTGAAAAAGTTGTAAATTTCGTCAACGTTGTCTGTATGTTTACTTTTAAAAAATGTAATGCACTAACTATTTAAGCTGATAATCTTATGATTTGAAAATATACTAATATGCGAGCGATTTCTACTTGCCTTTTGCTAAAAGTTGACTTTCGGAGAGGCAGTTTTAGCCAATCTGGAGGGCATGAAGTTCAAAACTTTTTCTGGCCCGTCTGCCCCAACCATGGTGCGGCCTCCTTGCCTCCTTAGATACTAAACTTATAGGGCCCCTCTAAAATATTATTTGTGTCTACGGCACTGATAACACTCAGGAAGTTTTAGACTAATTTTTAACCCCCTTTAAAATTGAAAAGACTTTCCTTAGACCCCTGGAAATACTTCTTCGGATTACCTCGTGGAAATCGTCCAAGCCCTGTATGGATATAAAATAAAATGGTCCTATCCAATTACAATATGAAAAAATTACGTGCTTTGTATTGAACACGAAAATGTTAAGGTTAAGTGTTCAAGAAAAAGGTAAAATAAGCTCTTAAATATACAACTCGCAAGATTTTCAGTTAAGATTTTTATTAAGACTCTTAAAAGTCAACTATACTTGCAAATATACAAACCGATGTAATCTATATGTTGTATACAACAGTTACCAAATTTGTGTTTTGGTCTTTGTAACTCCTTCAGTTAGAGGGCCACTCTCAAATGAGATACTCGTCTCATCTTTTGAGCCAGAAATAAAATACTTTTTGCAAGAAGATTTGTAATATTTCGTGTCGCCATACATCTTTGTAGGTTTACGGACACTTCTGTCGTCCCCGCCGATCTTGGGTCCATATCGAGTGTCCTTGTGATAGATAGCGTTACATTTGTTACAGCCAATCATTTCGTCAAATGTCCCAAGACGGTTGAATCCGATTTCAGCCGATTCGAACATGATTGTTCCGATTGGGATTTCGGAACCTTGGTTTTCACCTTTTACGACAATAACTTTGACTTCCCATACAGATCCTATAGGAACAATTTTCTTGATTTAACTGTTTAAAGATTTGTTATATTTATTCCTAGTCTGCTCCCTAGATTCCCTAGACTGTAAGTATCCCCCTGATATGGTTTGATATACGGGATGCGTTTCGTGTATAAAATTCCCGTCCGAGAGTTACCCCCGTCTTTGTTTTTTTGAGTTTCTTCATAAGCTTGACTTGTAAGTCTTATATGAAATATATTTAAATTTCATTAAATTTGAATTAAAAATTGGAATGACTAGATGTTAATATAATCATTGGGTTTCTCAACAATTTTAAGAAAGTTGAAACAGGTTACCCAAAATTTGGGTTACTGTTCGGAAGGGGATTTTATACACGATTAGCATCCCCAATATCAAAACATATCAGAGAGGTTGCTTGCAGCCTACAATTCCCCCTAATTGATATTCTCATTAATATTTACTTTGGTTAAAATAATGTATGATTAGTAAGTACGTATGTTATAAATATGCTAATATTGCATTTCCGACCTGTTTTGGACACTTCTTCAAAACGTACCAACTTTCACGTCAATTTAGGGTAGGTAAATTCTGTCCGATCTGCTGCCTCGGGGGAATCATATTTAGACTGGTATATACTACAAGATTTAATAAGGGAGGGAGCTATTTTAGGAGCATAGGATTGGCTTTCTCTCAGTATTAACTGATAGTATTTTCGAGAAAATATTTCAGTTTTATTTTACCTGTGACGTCACGATCAACTTCTCCCAAAACGTCTTGATGGACTTTTTTGAAACCTTCGAAATCAGCGGTGTTGATAGTATCTTGATCTGGTACACACTCCAATTTGACCTTGTATCGATCACCAGCCTAATGAGGGTATTGGTGTGAATAAATAATGACTGTATCTTGGTGGGCTGTAGACTACATCTGTAAACCCCAAAGACTTAGATTTACTATCCCTCTCCTAAAAGGTTTAATGTTTCATGTTGATAAACCAAACCTATAGCAGTTACTATTCTCGAAGCACGCTTTCGAGAAATGTGAGACTGTTCATCTAACGTTTCCAGACCATCAAAAAGAACGACAATAACTATTAAAAAAACGAAAAAAAGAACGACAAAGAACGACATATTTTTCACATTCTCGCACTCTCTATTTTTATCCCTATACATTACTCTATTGAATGGCACATTAGAAGGAGCGGGAATTCAAGGAGCGAAATTCTGGCTTGAGAGACTGACGCCTTTCACCACTTGACTATCACTCTAGATCGAAACATCCCCTTCTCACAGACCCACTGGGACCCCTTCCCACGGGAAAAATTGCCCAAAATATCGTCCCCAGTGGAAAATTCTACTCCAGATTGTGTACCCACTGAAAATAATGAATTATCTCCACTAAATTTTCTGACTTGAAAACAAAATGGAATTTAAATCCCCAACCATGAAACCATGGGAATATCACAGACCTTCCGTTCGTTATGGTTGGCTGAAAAAATTCTAACGGGTCTTTGAGAAAAGGGTGTACGGAAAAATACAAAAAGGTGTTACCTTCATCGATGGATGGTTTTTGGTGCACTTTGTACCAGTAGTGAAACCTTTTTTACCAATCTCTTTTAAGTAGGGTACACCACAATCTTGGCAATTCCGTTTACAATTTTCCGTATCCATCGGCCATGCTAGTTTTGATGATTTTTTAACGTGTTTGATACCGTCTGCTTTGTTTGTCCGATCTGCATCCCAGACGGAGAAAATGAATTGGCCTAAAATTAAAACATTTTGGGGTTGATGGCACTGACCTTAATAAAACCTAGACCAAGCCTTATCCGCCATTTTTGATCGTTTTTTGAGAGGGGTACCCACAATGAAGACATTATAGTTTTAAAATCTTGCCTAACGACAAACGGCGCTACATCTTTACTGCACAAGTAGATCGCTCTCGATTCGGGTACCACTTTCAAAAAAACTTCGATCAAAATATCTTGCTTGTCCGGTATTGAGAAACTGCTTCCCAGGGTCTAAATGAAGCTCATTGGTTGATGGGTCAAAAGTGTTGTGAGAAAATCTTTTGTAATTTCCAAGGGCTTTTCTCTGGAAATACCATTAAACTGGTAGGTGACTGGTGTTATATTGATTTTAATTGCATTAAACATAAGCAATCGTATTTTTTCAAAAATGTGAAGCCATTTTAGCTGTTAGTTTTCGAAAATACTTCAACTTCCTTTCAATTAGTTTGATTTCTGAATTCGATTATGTAAAATACAGAATAGTTTATTTCACCGAGAATGACTATTTTGGGCTAATCGTCCTAGTGGGAAAAGGTTCCACATTGATTTACACCATTGACAATACAGTTGACTGTCCATAATCCGATTTTCAAGGGGGGCTTGGATCTTTATCAAAATGGGGAGCGTATTGAATAGTAGAGCGTCGTTTATTAGAGTTTCTTGTTGACGGTGACTTTCAATATCATAGGATAGGAGTGTATCGAATAATAGGACGTCGTATTAGAGAATAACAACTGTATGAGTTAGATCACAAACAACTCAAACAAACCTCCATCAGCATGAATTTGTATTCCAAAATATCCTCCGGGTCCGTTTTTCATACCGAAAGTGTACGCTATATAAACTCCTCCATGTTTCTTCGTATTTTCAGTCAGATGAAATTCCAGAGCGTTCCATTCAATATCAATTTCAAATGATGTCATCGGTTTCTTTTTGAGAGATGTTTCAAAATGCAAGATTCCGTACATGACTTTAAGTTTAGTTGATTGTGAGCATCTGTTGGAGCTTATGGGCGGCCATTGTGGTTGTGGCGTTTTTTCATCGTGGAGAAATATTTCATCCCCACCGCCCTCTACTTTTTCATCATGAGGAAAAAGTTCGTCAACACCGTCCAAGTCAAACAAATCCTTGCCTGTTTATGAGAAATTTTCAACACAGTTTTTAATAAGAGCAAACTATATATAATAACATAAATTTTAAAAACACATTATCGTAGGGGCCAAGCCTGGGGTCCCTTATCTTTTTTACGACCTAGCAATTTTTAGCCTATTCCAAAGAGCAGTATATTATAAGATATTTTTGAGAGAGAGGACGCGGATTAGGCCCGGGAAAACGTTTTATGACCAAAATAGTGACGCCATAGCTAAAACTACAAGGGACAATGAGGGGTAGGAAAGTAGCTGATTTTCAAAAGTCAAAATAAACGAAAATGATTGGTACCATCTGAAATAGCATGAAATTCTGAGTAAAAAATGTATTACAGGAACTCTCTGACTCAAACACAAAAGGCTTGGCCCCCTACTATTAAGAACAATTTAAGGCTTTTTGGAATCTAAAAATAATCACATAATGCGGTGAAATAAGAAAGTTTCAAAAACACACTTATGGGCCTAGATCTCGAAAAGTTATGACATCAAAAGGCTTCAAAATCTGTGGACAGATACCACAACAGGAAAATCCCCTCCCGGGTACCACAATTGGAGAGGATCGAAAGATTAAATTAATAGATAGCCCAAAAAAGTAAAGCTTGGGTAAGAGAAACAACAGCTCAAATTAGAAGGTTTTTCTTTTTATCCTCTATTACTACACTATTTATGTTGATGTTATATCTTATCTGGGATAAACCAAAAAAATACACCTTCAGAAACTGCAAAAACTGCTTGTCATTTTTTCTAGCTTGACATCGAAAATATGCACGTGTTAGAAATATCCTGAATTAATATAAATTGACCACGATGAATAAAACTTTCTCTTGACAATCCGTATATGATTTATCGATAGACTTTAAAATAGTAGCGAGGTTAAGCACGGGTTTATTTTGACCGTAAAGTGCGATACCGTAGGCCTGTACATAACTTGCCAAAGCAAACCATGCATATGAAATCTTATGTACAGGCCTACGATATCGCATTGAACAGTCTAAATGAACACTTGCTTAGCCTCGCTAGTACAAAGCCGAAGCGTTATGAAATACAAGCGATTTTTACAAGGCGCCGTTTCTTCCATTGGATGGCCATGAATTGGCCAAGCGTTACTTCGTCAAAAACGGATATATAACAAAGTGTGGACACAGTGACATGCAAATGAAAGGCCACGATGTTGAGCCTGTAACTATCGATAAAACCATAGTATACTATGATCAAACGATACAACAAACAACAAAAACGAAGTGATGATTTATTTTATTGGAGACCTTACCTTGAGTGAACGCAAGTCCCACCAAAATCAATAGGCGAAGGTTCATCTTCCTAATGCCTTCTTACAGAGCGTTCCTTGACTGAAATATTTTTCTACTTCCCTAAATACAGGTTGTAGTATTGCAACTTGTATTGCAATTTCTCGATAGATTTTAAATTGAGGTTTCTTTTGAGTCGCGTTTTGCTTTTTGTTTATAATGTTTATACCGTCATAGCGAATTTAAGTAAAAAGCTTCATGTAATAACCCCTTTAAGGGTTTTCGATGTTAAATTTTATATAATGAATATTCGTTCTGATAATGATGGCAACCACGGGCTTTCCGCGAGGAAGACTCTATTTATGGCTTTTTTTAAAAATAGTTATTTTATCGCGAGGCAAAATCTTGGCCAAAACCTAAAGATATGCTACAAACTCTCAAGACGTTCATTTCGGAATAAATAATTGATTTAGAAAGCATAAAAACCGGTGTCCTAAGATAGGAATACTTATTTTGGTTCTTAGTCTTGCGACTGCAGTTGGAGGCGATCCGAAGCTCTTCTTTAGATAGATATTTACCCGTTAGGGCTCCATTGAACCCATGATTCTGTTTCACAGCTTATTGGAGGGTCGGTGAATTTCTTTTATATTGTAGGAATCTCATTTTCTCAAAATAATAGTAAAAAAGAAATAGATGTATGTAATGATATAACCTGCTTAGGCTTAACATAGAAATGCGCGCTTTTTACTTTCGATTCTTTGAATAGTAATGTGACTGAGACATGCGTGATAAAATTTATGTGGTTCGTCCCATTGAGTTTCAAGCCGAAGGCAAGAGGTCAATCTCCTTGGTAGGATTTGAAGCCAACAAATCCTACCAAAGTTGCGCGGCCTTGAGTGACCCGCAAGGTTTTTACACAAATGACAGATTGAAACTAAAATTTACCGCTTAATTTCGAAAAATATATCACTTGAAAACAAAGGAATTGCTAGATTCAATCCGTCATCAAAAATACGGCGCATATTTTAAGGCTTCAATTTTTCTTGCCTGAGAAAGGTTAGAGATTGACCTCTAGCCCTTCGGGCTTGAAACTCAATGGTTCGTCCTCACAGGTCGAGTTCAAAGAAAACTAAACTGTAATGACCACCGTAACGACCTTGCAAACCGTAACTGAATACTCTATCTTTGCACTACAATTCGTCTTCTCAAAGGTATAGTAGATCATGTCCACTACACCTTGTTTTATAAGAACAAACCATATAAGAACATAAAGTTGGGTAGGGTAGCTTATTAGTTATAGCATTCGCCTTACAATCCAAGGGTTGTGGGTTTGATCCCTGGTCACCGCTAACTCAGCGAATGAGTAGCTTAGATTGAGTAATCTTATCTAGGCGGTAAGTTACTGGGAGCTGAGAGTAGGTGTGACGCTCCACCTCAGTATTCGATCTCCCAGGTCTAGCGCATATAGAAAGGGAATAGACTACCTCTTTCCAGACTCCATAGACTAGTAAACTAGTCGGTTATTACTTATAACCTTATAATAAAACTGTCAATCAAATAATGTAAACACTAATTAAATATTCAGCGCGCGTGAAAGAAAAGGAAAATAACCGACTAGAAGCTACTTCCAACGCCTTTTTTTCTTCACCTAAAATCGTAAGGAGAGACGTACAGATTTCTGTATGTCTGACCCGTGCGGGATTGCATTTATTTTTCTTTCTGTTTATTGCGTTTTTAGAAATGCTCATTTATTTATATGTTCCCATGTTCAATGTTACTATGAAATATTATTTAGTCAAAAAAGTTGGATGGATTCTCAAAAACCTAAAAAAAGGTGTAAAATTAAACAACGTTTTTTGAGGGAAGTAGCTTCTAGTCGTTGAAATTCAGAAAAGAGACGCAACTTCTATTTGGAGCTTGATTTTTTGTATAATAGGTCTGTTTTCAACGACTAGTTTAATAGTCTACAGACTCCACCGATAGCCACTAGATGAATATAATTATTTACTTAAGGTTAACGATGGTAAAAATGTTAAGAACAAGCTAAGAACATTATAGGCCTTTGTGAAATTTAAAACACTAAAATGCTGAAAATAAGAACATGTTACGAACATTTTAGGCTTCCAACTCAAAAAGTTAAGAACATTTGAAAAGTCTTTAAAATTTTTGGATGTTCTTAAAAAAAACTTGTGCTTATATCGAATCTAAAGGACTGCCCTCCACCAAGGCGTGAGCTCGATCAGATAAAATTATTCCATGCCTTTATTTTTAGAGTTTTTCACCTACGTAATTCATATTTTTACATCAAAATAAAACTTTTGCCCACATTATGCCTGCATTTTTATTACATAACGTACTTTTATAACATTTATACATCATCACAAAAAAACAAAAGTGGCAAAAATTATAAAACCATCGGGAGTTTTTTTATGTTTCAGAACCAACGAAATCGACCACAGAAAAGAGAGTTTTTATCAAAATACTTAGGCAAGTGACAAGCAAACGAATCGGTAAAACTAAAAGCATGCAAAGAAAGAATTGCCCCTGTCAAACCCTAAAATCGTAAAACTAGGCAAACACAATTTGAACCGGTAAAAATAATGAAATTAAACTGAAAATTTAATTCTTTTGAAATAATTGTCATAAAAGCGGAATAGCGCACTCAGCTACTCAGTACCAGGGAGTCGATAATTAAGGCAAAGTAAAAAATATTTGCTTACAAAGCTTTTTTAAAGAAAAAGGAAAGAGAAAATTTCTTATCCCGCAGCGCGCAAGCACAGATTTCAAGAATGTCTTCTGTTAATTTTGCTTTGCCTTGCGCGCCTCTTTTCTGTATAAAAGAAAAGATTACGGTGGAGTCGCCATAACTGGAACACGCACGTTGGCCACAAATTTATTCAAGTGGTAAGGAAATTTACAGTTTTAAATTGTTAACTGAGGGAGGAGACTATGAAACCTGATGGAATTCAGAAGACATTCGAGTTATAAAGGTTTTACTTAAATAGAAATTATAGAAATTGAACCATTGGAGCGCACAACCGAACATGGACTTCGCCAATGTCAGATGGACATTGAAAGAACGTTATGTGCTACAAAGGGTGGACGTAGATTGGAGTAAGGAGTATATGTATAAAGCGTATTTTCCTGACCTAGCTATTACGACAAAGCATATAATTTGATGCTTAGCCTAATTAACACCAATTAGAGTTTAATTGATTGAACAAATCACCCCTATTGCCTCTCAATTAAGTTCACGTTGATTTTCTAAAAGGTTTACCTTTGAGTATCTCGACATGCGCGTTTCATTTTTTATGCACATAGTGTCATAAGATACCCACTTTCTATGACAGCGAGGATTGCTTCCTTTAGATCCTTTATTCAAGTATGTTAGACAAAGGTTTATGGGATATTCTACCGTTAAGAAGATCTATTAGTACTACCCGCCATCCGGTATACTTTGAGTTTTTACTTTTATTATCAAATGGGACGTGTCCATTCCTACTGTCCTAGATTCATACATTCATTCAACGTTCATCTGACGCAATAAAGGATATTTTTGGATGATAGTTGGAAGTTGGTCAGTGGTTTTGTGGAAGGCGTGGTGGGTGGTCAGTTATTTAGATATTTTAAAACCTTCTCCCCGGGGCCTTCTCTTGGAGGTTCCTGAACGACCATGTCACGTAGCAATCAAAGCCTCTCTTGGGCGTCCATGAAAAATAAGGTTAAATAATGATATCTTACTAACGAGGAGTTGTTGCCGTATCACCAGCTGTAACGCTTGTACATTCGAAAAAACAGAAGAGGTATCGTTGATACTGGAGTTTTGCGTAAGTTTATCTACTACGTATCTATACGCAGACACGTGTTTTGTCTTTCCAAGGACTCGGGTCAGTAAGAACAGACTACTGTTATCACAAAAGCTCAAAACTTGGTGTTCTTTATAAGAACAGAAGTGATATATCTACCCGCAGACACGTATGTTGAGCGGTGAAAAAGAACACGGCTACTATATTTTGACTTTTCCCAACCTGTTTCGGACTCGGTCCGTTCTTGAGGGAATGATCCGCAGACACGTATCTACTGCTATAAAAATTTTGGTTTGATGTGTTGTTTTCCCCTTCGAGTCAGCTTCTATTCTAAGATGCATACTCTAACTTTATCTCATGGGTAACCGTCTGGCGTTGTAAACCGGTATTTTAGGTTCTCGGTAACAGGAAAGTCTTTTTTGTATCTTACGATGATATAACTGCCTAACCCTATAACCCCTTTTTATCGATATATTTACCTTTCATTTCAGTTTTCATGAATTTGTGTACAATGCATTGGTGCAATTTCCTTTTGGTTGTCTTTACACTGATACAAGGTAAGTGAAACATTTTGTTCTGTTTTCACACTCAGTTACTTACTACCGAGTTTATGTATGTGTGTTTTTCTGTGACGGAGACGATAAGGTTCTAATTTGACTAGATCCTTACCAGCTGAGGACGATGGTAAATCAGCACTTTTATCATCCTCAATTTATTGTGGGTCAGAAATGCGGGTTATTCCGAACCGCTTCACTCACTTTCTCACTTTACCGTCTTCAAAAGGGCAAATACATAAACTCGCTATTAACACAATACCGTAGGATTTCTTTACTTTCTAATTCCCGGGTAAAGATTCCTATCGCATTCCCGGGATCTATCCGCTGTTTTTTTTCTGAGCTTAACGGAAAAAGTTTTTTTCTTGTGTACAAATGCGTAGTCAGCACGCAACGGCCTTGTTACTGACCTCCTGAAAAGTTGAAGCTACTCTATGTAAGTGTTAGTCTTTTTATGCTGCTGGAAGTTGAAATAGGAAAGTTACTCTGGGAAAACGGTATCTCTTGGACAGTTTTGTTGGGATATACCGGACTTTATGTTTGTTTGTTTTTTACTTTGAAATGCTTATACGAGGACATCATCCCAGCAAATTGCAAACTCTTATAACTTTTTACAAAAACATACATAAACAGGCATGTTTTATGGTCGAAATTTTATGCTCTTTCCACTGTCATTGAATATTTTTTTATGATTCGAAATAATAAATAAGTGACATTAATACAATAATGACCAGTTAGTGAGAACTGCACTGAAAATATTACCCGAGGTCCAAGCGTTAATCAAGGGCAATGTTTCACAGTACAGCCCAAAAAAACTGGTCATTATTGTATTTGTTAATCGTTTCCTTCAGCTTCGATAGATTTTTCGTGTTTCATTCAGAAAAAAATCAAAAGAAAAACAGGCGCGAAAAGAGATCCAAAATTGTTTTAATTTCTGACGTCAAAAATGAAAAAATGAGACAAATGATATCAACAGTGTTCATTTTCCTTTGAAGAACTGATTGATCACAATGAATTTTCCAAAAGACGGGCAGCTCATGTCATGCGAAAAGAACCAATACACTCTTCTCGAGATGCATAAATTTATTGTTGTCCTCGTTTTCAAACACATTTCATTGCTATGAAATTATACATTTAAACCAATTTAAATTCCCAAAAGGCAAACATTAACTCTAAAACAAAAGTACTTGAAATTCAAAAAGTCTCACGAGGTGTGAACAACACAATTATCATTGTGAATATGTAATTTTATAGCAATGAAATCTGTTTGAAAACGAGGACAACAATAAATTTATGCATCTCGAGATGAGTGTATTGCATTACGCAAAAAGTCGTGTAGCCCGCTTCAAAAAAGTAACCGGTTAACAGTAGTAAGGTCTGACCCAACCATTTGTGGTGTGAAATATTTATAGGTGAATTCCTCATTCGTCATAGTTTCACAATGCAGAAATTCATCTGATAAGGAGGGTTTCCATGAGAACTTCATATGGCCGACAATCGATACAGGGTCGTGTACACAAGGCACCAAACAGAAGGCCATGTACGGAAGAATGATTTTCGAGCCTCCACTCAGTGAAAAACCCATGACGTCACTTGCAGTTGATGTTGAATGGAATGAATTGTAATTCCATCCGACCGAGAATAAACAAAAGAAGGGCGGTGTTTATGTGGCGTACACTATGGGCATGAAGGATGGACCGGGCGGTTATTTTGGCGTTCAGATCAGAGCATCGGGAGGTATGATTGATTATTTTTGATTGTCTTTTTTTTATCTCAACTCAATATTGGTCCCACAAAAAGTCACATTCAAATTTTCACCGTTAATATCGAAGAAATGTAATCGAATAAAATCGATTACTTCAAAGTTACTTTTGATTCGATTTTTTGATAAAAATGAAGTGTTTTACTTTTTCGATAAGAACAAATCAAGGTGAAAAATTAAGTAATTTTGTTCCATAATCGATTGTGCTCATTTACTTGGAGTTAGATTTTTTTCCAGTAATCGAAAAGAGTAATCAAATTCGATTTGATTTAATGTTCGAACACAATCGAATGTCACTATTGAACAGTTTTCTTCAAAATGTACGGAAATATAAAAGATGTTCGATTGATTGATTAAGAATAGCCTAAAAGCTTTTTTATTGGTCATCTAAATCTCGATCTCGATTAAAGTTTGATTACGCTCATTAAACGATATCGAATTAATCGTTTCGTTTTGTGCTCCATCGATCTTGATTGAAGCATCAAAAAATTATTTTACTTCAATCAAAAGTTTAGAGAGGTCGGCTGTTTGGATCTTTCTCAAGCAAAAATATTTTGTGTTTTGTTTTTGAAATTGCTCGAAATTTTGCAACTACTGAACCAAACGCCTTACAAGTGTGAAGATGCGACACACACACGTTGTTTCGACGTACATCTAACACTAGAGCTAATTCATAGTCATATGACAGTCACACAAAACAAAAATTTTCCCTTTTTATTTTCTCAGAAAGACATACACTGGCATGTTCACAAGGCCCTTAAAAGTAACTATTTTATAAGAATATCTTTCATAAAAATAAAATCGACTGTAGGACTAATGAGATGTATGAATACACCCCCTTCTCACAGACCCGAACCCTTCCCATTGGAAAAATTGGCCAAAATATCGTCCCCAGTGGAAAATAATATTCTAATTTTTGCCCCCGCTGAAAATAATCAGATGAGCAAATCCCCACTGCAAAATATTGTACTATTTTTCCATCTTTATTGAATCTTTTGGCTAGAAAACAATGGAATTCAAATCCCCAGCCATAAGAAACATGGAACTATCAATCCCCATTGAGTTCTGGTCCGTTATTTCTACCCCTGCTGGCTGATAAAATCCCACCGGGTCTGTGAGAAGGGGTGTATGAATAGGGTTTTACTTAGGGAAAATAGTTAATTTACCCAGCTGGCACACAACGTTGTTTCAATGTTCAAATAACGTTCTTAACGTTCATTTAACGTTATTTGAACGTTGAAACAACGTTGTGTGCCAGCTGGGTAAGTATTAAGTAACCAAGGACGCTATCCTAAGTGATCGCGGCGGTCCCAAAATTCTTTATTCTTTAACGCAGAGTAGTGTTTGACCTATGCTACCTAGTATGCCCCTAAATTTAAATTCAAAAGAAAATCAAAGCATTTTGGTCGTTATTTCATTTTGTTCTCTCTTGCTTTTCTTGTTTCGACTTGTAGGAAGATTTTGTCATTAGTTAAGAAGACTTTTAATGTGTCTTCGAGGACTGGCACTCTAGGAAACCATAGAAATTTCATAACATCATGGGGCTTGCCATAACTTGTTGGAGTATCCACATTTAGGAGGATAAGGATGTATGCTTATCTGTTGAAATTAAATTTTAGCGAATACACGTTTTTTATGAGAACAAACTATATAAGAACATAAGGCTTTGATGAACAAAATAGTAAGAACAAGTTGAGAACAATTTTAAGGCTTTGTGGACTCTGAAACGCTCGATTTCAAAGGAATAAGGACAACAAATATATAATATAAGAACACATAAAAAAAACTATTTTTAGGCTTAAAATAAGTCAAAAAGCTAAGAACATCGAAAGGCATTTTTATCATAGAATGTCTTTTTCGAAAGTATTGTTAAAGAATTCTTACAATTTATTGCATTTTTCATTCAAGAAATTCTTATAAAAACTAGTCTTACAGGAAAGAGTGTGTCTTTTACAAAGGCTTGGCTTTTAATTAATTCGGCTTTTTAATTTGATTGCGTCAGCCTTTACCTTTACATAGGGTCATGGTCGGGGTCGAGATGTTATCGATTGCTGATGTTAGGTTTTATCTTAAATTTCATTCTTTTATTCTCACAACAATGATCTTATAGTTAAAATGTTTCCAAGTTCTATGACAACGATAACAAAATAGTGTATAAGGAAAAATGTGGGATTCCCCTATCGATACGGTTTGTTTTATCGAATTCGAAATTTGATATCTGTCATCGGCGCTTTTTGGACGCCTTATTTCATGATTAGACATGTTCCTTTCAACTTATTGTGGATGTTAAAAAACTTTATATCAAATCATGTGAATATCATAAAAGCACTATACTAATCTACAGAGGCGTACATGGTCACAACTTTTTAGAGTAAGATCAATGAATCAATAACATTAACACACTTTTTAAAATTATCTTTGAAAAAAATTAACACAGAAATGTACAGGCATGGTTATACCAATTATACGAGTATATCTAAGGTTTCAGAACATTAAATAATAAAGACGAGTTCATTTGTCAAGCTTCAAACTAAGGTAAGCCATTTGATTTCTTTTGCTTTAACGGACAGCCAGTGACGCATCCTAGCTGGCACACAACGTTTTTTCGACGTTTATCTAACGTTCACAACGTCCATATAACGCTAGATGAACGTTAAAACAACGTTGTGTGCCGGCTGAGATACTATATTTTGCTGACATATATCAGTTTCATATGCTTCAAAAGGAAAATATTGACAAGAGTATGGGCGTCTACTTGCGCAATTCTGACGGACTTTACTCTTTTTTTATTACAAGAACAATCTTACAAAAACAACGAGGCTCAAAAAGCCAAAAATTAATTTTAGAACAGGCCTGAGCCTGAATGACTTTAGAGAACACCAGATTTGGACAAAAATGCTGAAAAAATGGGGAAAATAAAAACATAGTAAGAACATTTTTAGGCTAGGAACTCAAAAAGTTAAGAAAATCCAAAGGCTTTAAAGATTTTTGATGTTCTTATCAAAAAAACCTGTATAGCTTTTAGTAATTTAATTAAGTATCTCACCTAACTTACCCCTGTATCACTGAAAAGGGCTAAATTTATTCAATTTCAAGGAATTTATTTAGTAACCAAAACTAATAAATTTTACTGCTCATCTAACTTAACTCACCTCTGTATCAATGACAGAGATAAGTTTTATTCAAATTTAATGAATATTTTCTTTGATTAACATGTCTCATTAATTTGAATGTTTATCACACTTAACTCACCTCTGTATCAATGGAAGAGAGTAAATTTATTAAATTTTTAGGAATGTTTTCTTTAATCAACATGTCTCGTTAATTTAAATGTGTATCTCACTTAACTTACCCCTGTTTCACTGAAAGAGATTCGTTTTATTCAAATTTTAATTAATATTTTCTTTGATTAACACGTCTTATTAATTTGAATGTGTATCTCACTTAACTTACCCCTGTATCACTGAAAGAGATTAGTTTCATTCAAATTTTAATGAATATTTTCTTTGACTAACACGTCTAATCAATTTGAATGTGTATCTCACTTAACTCACCCCTGTATCACTGAAAGAGAATAGTTTTATTCAAATTTTAATTAATATTTTCTTTGATTATCACCTCTAATTAATTTGAATGTGTATCTCACTTAACTCACCCCTGTATCACTAAAAGAGAATAGTTTTATTCAAATTTTAATTAATATTTTCTTTGATTAACACGTCTAATTAATTTGAATGTGTGTCTCACTTGACCTACCCCTGTTTCACTTAAAGTCATCAAGGAGATTAGTTTCATTTAAATTTTAATGAATATTTTCTTTGACTAACACGTCTAATTAATTTGAATGTGTATCTCACTTAACTCACCCCTGTAGCACTGAAAGAGAATAGTTTTATTCAAATTTTAATTAATATTTTCTTTGACTAACACGTCTCATTAATTTGAATGTGTGTCTCACTTGACCTACCCCTGTTTCACTTAAAGTCATCAAAGAGATTAGTTTCATTCAAATTTAAGGATTCTTTTCTTTGATTAACACATCTCATTAATTTGAATGTGTCTCTCACTTAACTTATCCCTGTATCACTAAAGGAGATAAGTCTTATTCAAATTTTAATTAATATTTTCTTTGATTAACACGTCTCGTTAATTTGAATGTGTATTTCACTTAACTTACCCCTGTTTCACCGAAAGAGAATAGTTTCATTCAAATTTAAGGAATATTTTCTTTGATTAACTTGTCTCATTAATTTAAATGTGTATCTCGCTAAACTTACCTCTGTATCACTGAAAGAGATTAGTTTCATTCAAATTTAAAGAATATTTTCTTTGATTAACTTGTCTCATTAATTTAAATATGTATCTCACTTAAGTTACCCCTGTTTCACTGAAATAGATTAGTTTCATTCAAATTTAAAGAATATTTTCTTTGATTAACATGTCTCGTTAATTTAAATGTGTATCTCACTTAACTTACCCCTGTATCACTAAAAGAGAATAGTTTCATTCAAATTTTAATGAACATTTTCTTTGATTAACACGTCTAATTAATTTGAATGTGTATCACACTTAACTCACCTCTGTATCACTGAAAGAGATTAGTTTCACTTAATTCTGATGAATATTTTCTTTGATTAACATGTCTCATTAATTTGAATGTGTCTTTTATTTAACACACCTTTGTATCATTGAAAGAGAGTAAATTTATTAGACTTTAAGGAATATTTTCTTTGATTAACATGTCTCGTTAATTTAAATGTGTATCTCACTTAACTTACCCTTGTATCACTAAAAGAGAATAGTTTTATTCAAATTTTAATGAACATTTTCTTTGACTAACACGTCTAATTAATTTGAATGTGTATCTCACTTAACTCACCCCTGTAGCACTGAAAGAGAATAGTTTTATTCAAATTTTAACTAATATTTTCTTTAATTAACATGTCTCGTTAATTTGAATGTGTATCTCACTTAACTTACCCCTGTATCACTGAAAGAGATTAGTTTTATTCAAATCTAATGAATCTTTTCTTTGATTAACACGTCTCATCAATTTAAATGTGTATCTCACTTAACTTACCCCTGTATCACTGAAAGAGATTAGTTTTATTCAAATTTAATGAATATTTTCTTTGATTAACACATCTCATTAATTTAAATGTGTATCTCACTTAACTCACCTCTTTATCCCTAATCCCTGAAAGAGATAAGTTTTATTCAAATTTTAATGAATATTTTCTTTTGATTATTACTTCTCATTAATTTGAATGTTTATAACACTTCTCAACTCTGTATCTTGTTCTATTTTGAAATTTGTTTTCTTTTGGTCATCACCTCCAATCTATTTGTCTATCTCATTTATCTTACTCCTGTATCACTATGTATTATGGCATATTTTTCTTGATTGACACATCCAATTAAATTCTGTATTTCACTTAACTTACCTCTGTATCACTGAAAGAGAGTAAATTCATTTAATTTTAAGAAATATATTTCCTTATTAACACGACCAATTAATTCAACTGTTAACCCTTTAAGTGCCGATGTCGTATATATACGACATGGGCTATATAGGAGGGCGAAGCCCTCCTGTAATGCCCAGTTTGAGTTAGAAATCGTTATTTTTGGTCGAACTCGTAGGAATTAGATTGTCCTTTATGGTCAAGCAAAAAAAAATTCAAAAGTGAGTCTTTCCAGCGAAATTTTAAGCAAAAAAGTCAAAAAAATGCAAAAAATTGACAAAAATTCACTTTTTTGAGATTCTGACCGTTTTTTGACTATTTTTGGTCAACGAGTGATCCAAGAACCTCCAAATTTGGCCCTGTTTTACTTTATTCTGTCTTCTAGTGAATTGATTTGAAAATTTACCACTGGGCACCTTTTCATCAGTTCAGTCAGGTCCGCGCAGCGGGCCTGACTGCTTTAATTCCCTAACCTACCCCCCCCCCCTTGACCGCCGCCCACCACGTCCTTCCTATATCGAGCGGCGCCGAAGGCGCCCAAAAGAAAGAAGAGACTCTAAGCTATCCAACGAGCTATATACGAGCTTCTAATTCCTTCTAGATCAGGAGATATAAGCCCTTAAAGTTTGAACTAGCGATTTTTTAAAAAAAACTTAGAAAAAAGGACCCTGGCACTCAAAGGGTTAAAGAAAAATTGCAAAAATTATTTTTTTTTTTAGATTTCTCAATTTTTGGCCTAAACTCACTCAAAAATGCTGAAAAACACCAAAAAATCACATTTTCAAAATTTTTTTTTCACTTTGTTTAACCCTTTAAGTGCCGATGTCGTATATATACGACATGGGCTATATAGGAGGGCGAAGCCCTCCTGTAATGCCCAGTTTGAGTTAGAAATCGTTATTTTTGGTCGAACTCGTAGGAATTAGATTGTCCTTTATGGTCAAGCAAAAAAAAATTCAAAAGTGAGTCTTTCCAGCGAAATTTTAAGCAAAAAAGTCAAAAAAATGCAAAAAATTGACAAAAATTCACTTTTTTGAGATTCTGACCGTTTTTTGACTATTTTTGGTCAACAAGTGATCCAAGAACCTCCAAATTTGGCCCTGTTTTACTTTATTCTGTCTTCTAGTGAATTGAATTGAAATTTTACCACTGGGCACCTTTTCATCAGTTCAGTCAGGTCCGCGCAGCGGGCCTGACTGCTTTAATTCCCTAACCTACCCCCCCCCCCTTGGCCGCCGCCCACCACGCCCTTCCTATATCGGGCGGCGCCGAAGGCGCCCAAAAGAAAGAAGAGACTCTAAGCTATCCAACGAGCTATATACGAGCTTCTAATTCCTTCTAGATCAGGAGATATAAGCCCTTAAAGTTTGAACTAGCGATTTTTTAAAAAAAACTTAGAAAAAAGGACCCTGGCACTCAAAGGGTTAATGGCATTAAAGGTTTAATTTTTACACAAGAGTTCCCGTTTCATACACATATTTCATATCAGTACACTGTCTGCGTTTTGTTATAATATGCTGATATAAACGAAAAAATGTTTTTCTTTTCCTGTTTCTGGCCAATCTTGCTCCACATACGTGTTAATCCAGCTTGAAAAAGCTGGTGATGTAAAATTGATGAGTAAGCAAACCTTTAAACCTATTGATGACTGAAAGAGAAGTAGTTTCTTTTAATCTAAAGGAGCATCTCTGTTTTACTTACACTCTCAGTTAATTTCATGGACTTTATTGGGTTTATTTAATGTATGACCTATCATTTTCTTAAACAGCATTGAGTATTTTTTTAGAAAAGCAATATTGGTGAGATTCAATTTAGGTGATGCTGTTTTTTTAATACTGTCTAATTTGCCCAAATTATTTTTCTAACTAGTTCCCTTAACTCTTTCAGTAATTCCCAGATTAATTTTTTCCGTTTATGTACCGGTTTGTGTAAACCGCAGGTTACAGGTCACAGGTTACAGGTTACAGGTTACAGGTCAGTGATGACAGGTTGACTCTAATCAATGTCATTGCAGAGGAAAATGTTTGGAAAACACAAAGAATTATCAAAAACATAATTCTCAAGCAATTTCATCCATATAAAACCATTTCAAACATCAAAATTTAACCATGTGCTTTTATCCATCTTTTGCAGTTTGCGCCGTGTATAACGCAGACCAGAAAACATTTGAAACCATATTATACGTAAAACAGGTATATTACATATTGTAATGTTTGTAATGTTATATGATGGTTACATATAATAAAACACATCGCTCTAAAACTACCTTCTCAGAGAACTCACGAGCTTCTGATTGGTGTAATTTTATATCCAGCCATATTGTTATCATCACATTCGGTATGCTAAATATATTTGGTGTTTTTCTCTTGTAAGACATGATATTTTGTGATTCTGTCAATATTTTTGTCAAAAATTGTCATTAAGTCATTAAAATAACAATTGAATGATTAATTAGTTTCATCCTTCTAAAACCACTCTCTTAGGGACCTCACAAGCTTCTGATTGGTGCCGTTTTATATCCATTCACACTATCAACATCACATTCTGTATTATAAATATTTTTCGTGTTTTTGTCTTTTCTTGCATCAGATTTTATGATTCTCTTAATATTTTTGTCAAAAATTGTCACTAAGACATTAAAATAATAACTGAATAATCAATTAGTTCCATCCTTCTAAAACCACTCTCTTAGGGACCTTGCAAGCTTATGTTTGGTGCCATTTTTTCTACATCACATTTTGCATGATAAATATTTTACGTGCTTTTGTCTTGTTAGGCATCATATTTTATGATTTTGTCATTATTTTTGTAAGTAAGTGTCACTAGGTTGTTATTCTATTCAATTGTCATTTTATAATATCTAAATAACATGTATTACTTTTTTGTAATTTAATGCGTTATATATTGATGTTATGTTATGTATATGTTATGATCTTACTATCTTTTTTCCGGTCTGCACTTTGTTGACCTGTAACCTGTGACCTGTAACCTGTGACCTGTAACCTGTAACCTGCGACCTGTAACCTGCGGTTTACACAAACCGTTTATGTACCATTTTTTGGTGGCCACTATTGTTGTTGCGAATAAAGATTAATTTTGAAAAGAGTTTTACAGCGAATCCAAACATTAACTATTTTGCTTTAGCCAAAGCCGGGAAGATTGCACTTGAAGTTGCCATATCGTGGCTTTGAAATAATCTGCCAAAAATCTTTAAATTTCAGTTTAAGAGCAAGCATTAGCTTGTAAACTAGTCCAAAATGTACAAAGAAGCTATTTGAACTTTAATGCGTTACCAGTTAGTAAGGGTGGAATGAAGTTTGATTAAATCTAACTTTGATCTTGACAGTTTTGTTTGTATTTTTATTGTGTCATGTATTATTTACAACATTTGAAAGAACCCTAAAAATATTCAAAATAAAAAAAAATATATTCAAAACTTGCTGACCAACAAAAGGCAACAAAAGACTTCAATGGATAACTGTTCCCAAAATTCTAATTTTTCAATTTGGATAGAGTTGATTTAAGAGGCAAGACAATCTTAAAATTTCTCGTAAGGTCTTTAAATATGTTGGCTCAAAGTTTTTTACAAGTCAAAAAAGTTATTTCTGAAAGCAAGGCCAAAACAAAACAAAAGCTAGAACAACGCTGTATTAGTATTTTTCCCTTTTTTTCATAATTCTTACGAGGGATTGGGCTTGAGTTTTCCCTTCCTCTTTTAAATGGAAAAGTAATTGATAAACACGTGTACTATGCCATCAAACCTTACGTACTTTTCAGTGTGATGCCTGGTATCTCTCATGTAGATTTTCCAATATTCTGTATAATTAAATTACCTCTTCATGTCTTGTATTGTTTCTTGATATAACTGACTGGTAGCTAATACCAAAAGTTTTTACTGGCAACATATTCCAGATCCGTGGATTACACACAAAATATCGAGTCTTGTTGGTAAAATGGTAATTTTATAAATGTCTTACTTAACTTAAGTAAGCCTGTAAGGCTGTTAATGTTGACGAAAACAAATGAAGATACAAGCCTTTAACTTCAGCTTACTTTTTTCTTTCGCCATCTCCTACACTCCAAGCATTCGAATGTTCCATTTTAGACAAGATAACACTAAAGCTTAGTCCAATCATGCTCATGATTTTGTGTAAGCCAACAATTACCTAATTTATGGTCTGTTTTGTACCAAATTTCATATCTACATTATCCGCAGTTTGAATTTAGTCAGTCCACTCTTCTTGATGCTGTCGTTGATTGTAAGCTGTTTTGAAGGTTTATGTTGACAATATTATTTCCGTCCATAGCATTTAAATTTAAATTGGGTAAGGAATAGGGTAAAAGAACGTATACGATTTGCCCTGTTCCTAAACAATGGTTTTGTGAGACTACATTGCCTTCAAATGTTCTTTGAAGGTTCCTATTTGTACTGTTTGCATTCGTCGCATTGACAGTATTATCAATTCCATTATTACCTGAGGAATAACTTGATAATACGTATTCATATTCATCCATATTCATAAAAATATTATTTTAAAACTGATAATTATACCAATGTAACAGCAGATTTTATATTTTCAAAATGGCGGATAAATACTTCGCTTAGAACGTAAACCGACGTAAACACACTCGCTCCACCTTCCCGTCTCGGCTCTCCCACGGAGAGATTTTGTTTACATTAATGCAGATATGTTTTTTTAGAGTTCATTTGAATTTTACCTGTTCTTTTTTATTTCTTATGGCATTAAGGTAAACTTTTAATTTCATAAATTGTATAGAAGCAGAAGAGGAAGTGAAACCAATGATATGATTTTTAGTAATCGATGAAATTTTTTGAGGTGTAGACGTTTAGTTTCAAAGATATTACAGAAGGGGACAAAATATTTCGTTCTGTGGATGTAACCAAGATTCTAGGACATTTGCAAGGGGGATTTTGCTTCCCCCGCATACCCTCAGGTGAATATTTCCCTAGGTATCAGTCTCGAAAATTACGGGGAGAACTATCTCCCTCCGGATTACCCCCAAGAAATTTAATGTTTTACGTTTCGGTGCTTTTACTGTACTTGTGGTGTTTGAGACAAATGCTCCCCCTCTCCAGAGGAGGTTTTTCAAAGTGGCACCGAAATACAAAGGGTGCAAAAGATTAATCACTAATTTCGGCACTCCTCTGCTCTTTTACTCACCTTACAGTGGCGTGGTGGCAGGGGGGGGCCAGGGGTGCCAGGCCCCCCCAGCGGAGCCCTTTTGAGAAGGGGCGCCCAAAAATAAGGGACGCCAAGAAGGATTTTTCAGGCGCCCATATCGAAAGATTGACAAATGAAAAAACAAAAATGGCGCCCCTCATCACCTCAAAAACTCAAAATTTTCTGGCTCGCTTCGCTCGCACACTCCCTTTTTTGTGTTCATAATGAGCGTATAGAGAGGGGCGCCAAAAACAAAAAATCTTTAAAAAGGGCGCCATATTTGCCTTGGCCACCCCAGAGACATTTTCCCACCACGCCACTACGTTAGGTATGGCAATATTTTGCAAAATTTTAGTGCTTGCTTTGCTCTAGTCTAGAGCTACATTTGTTTATTTTAGAGATTTTCAAAAAATTTTCTGTTCGGTCTCTAGAGTAAATGAAAATCAGGCTCCTCTTCTATTATCAGTAAAATATACTTTATAAAAAAACGGTGTTGTTAAAACTCCAGAGCACTTGCATGATTTAACTTATTTCTATTTCTCATTCACAGGACAATTTATCTTCTCTTTATGGGATGGCAACCGTTTTGTAGGGTCTGGGTCCAAAAAAACGACCAATCAAATCATCCAGATTAGCATGGCCAGTTGATTTAACCAATTGTGAGAGGAACTGCCAAGATTGTGGTATTAAACATTTGAAACCATTGAGCAAATTGGGATTGACAACCGGCACAAAATGTATCATCAAGTACCCTGATATGAAGGTTAGTAAGAACGTTTTTTCAACGCCAATTGAATATCATATTGAAACGTCATTTGAATGCTGGATAGACTTTTTTTCGACGTTTTGTGCAAGCTTTCCAATCTAAGATAACCATTATTGATTTTTTCCTAAGTCGTAAGAACGATGCCCTCTTTTGATGCAGGTAGAATGAACTTTGGGTTGTTAAGCAGGCCGAATTTCAGAGATTAAGGGTTATTAGTGAAAAAGTAATTTTTAAGTCGTAAAATGAACTAACTTAGACCATGTTTACACGTTACTATTTCGTTTCGCTCCGGTAGTATTTTCGTTACGGATCGAGTGTGTTCATATTGGTTTCAGAACGTTTCGGAGCAAGAAAATGAAGCAGTTCCGTTCCGATGAAAAAAGTGGAGCGAAACTGTTTCGATTTTTTTTGCTTTGTAGCGTCTTCTTTTTTAACGTTTCGATTTTTACGTTCACTCTTGTTTCGGAACCGGAACTGAATGGAACCGGAGTCTGAATATGGTCTTAGATGACCTTGAAAACTTACTCGTATTGTTATAGGATCCGACCGTTAAACATAGCCAGATTCAAACCTCAGGTTAATAGAAACAAAGAAATATCCTCCTTACTTGTGAATTTCATAGTAATATTACCCTCATTAGGAATAGAGAGGGAAAGATTGCCCTTGAAACACCCCCTTCTCACAGACCAAGTAGGATTTTTTTCAGCGAGGGTGGGTAAAAATAACAGACTCTGACTCAATAGGGATTTATATTTCCATATTTTTTGTGGCTAGGGACTTCTATTCTTTTGTTTTTAAGTCAGAAAATTCAGCGAGGATGGGAAAAATAGTAAATATTTTGCAGCGAGGATTGCTTTATTTGATTATTTTCAGTGGGGACAAAAATTAAAGTATAGTGTGGGTGCGTGAGAAGGGGGTGTCTCGAAAGCCAAAAAGACCGAAAAAATTGATTTATATTTCCCGGTCTGAATTTTGATTGAAAGCTTAACCACTGAAGTAACAAGCTTAATTCGAGTAACTAAGACAAGTACAGTATGTTAGAAAAGTCCATACTTGCTATGAACTTCTATTTCAATACTACCTACCAACTTTACCAAAAAGCTTGATAATGCCTGATTAAGCTTGATTAAGCCTTGTTCTGAAACATAGGGATGAAATTGAAATTATCCAAATGGGCTTTTCCAGAAAAAACCCATACCCCATGTCGAGGAGATCCCTCCCTCTGTGGCTGGAAATGCTGTAACCTCCTGGAATTCCAGGTAATTTCAGGTTTAAACCCTTCTTGAATTCTGAGTTTTAGTAGGATTTAAAAAGCTACCCCTATGGAATTCCACTTCTTTTTGACAGATTTTTGTATCTCACTATAGAATTCCGCCACATATCAAAACTTACCTCCTTAACCTGAGTATCAGAGGTTCAGTTTTCAAAGAATATATTAACCTCTGAAGACAAATAATAGAAATTTTATCGCGCAAGTGTAAATCTAATCACTGTAGAAAGAATCAAAGATGAAGAGCAAATATTACCTCATTAATGTCTAGCAGACTGTATCAGTATGCAGTTTACTATTTACGAATTCCCCAGAAACCTCCAAGTGTAATTGAAGTGAGTTTCTTTCGAAAGAAATCTTTTACATGATCCCCAAATGTATAACAGTAATTACTAAACTATTAATTATGGAAATGTCACTTTAATTGAATCGAAATAATAGACAGACTTTATGTTACGATTCTCTATCACTGACTTTTTTTAAAAAGCATTGATGACATTTTTTAGTTGTGTTTTCAACGACGGGAA